>NC_143512.1:919324-1247440 GCF_031878675.1 Megascapheus bottae | reverse complement strand
ATCAGCCAGGCTGAATACTAGAGTGGAGAGTTTGCTGATGTTTGCTTGGACTATTTGTTCTGTACTGACCATGTAGAATGGGAAATCCTCTGGAAATATGCTTTCCAATACAGTAGCTCCTAAGCATATGGGAGAATATTTAAATTTAAATTAAATAAACCTGAAAATGTATTTCCTCCATCACACAAGCCACTTTTCAAGTTCTAGACATCATGTGGCCAGTGGTTACTTTATTAGACAAGGATAAATAACACCCATTAGAGGAGAAGTTATATGGAAAAGCATTATTCTGGAATAGTTAAAATGTCCTTGGAAACATGTATATGTATGTATGTGCATGTCCATCATTCTATCTACCATCCACCTATATCCACATCTATCTATCTATCTATCTATCTATCTATCTATCTATCTATCTATCTATCTATCTATAACAAACAAGCCGGCTTCTTATATATTCAGAAGAAGCTGGCTTGCTTTGCGTCCTACTGAAATTCAGATTTGGGAAGAAGTCTAGGAATCTTTATTCCCATGTGTCTCTGGGCAAACCTTAGACATGGAAAAGGAGATTCATTGTCCATAGATGAAGCGTTTAGTCAGACGCATTCATGCACAGCTAGTGACTGATGTGGAAAGAACCACTCCTCAAGGGCTCTGGGCAGGCCTCCTGTTCCAAGGAGCCTGCCAGCACCTTGCTAGGATTATGTCGAATACCATTCAATAGCATCCCTTTGAGTCTGATGTATAAAACAGAACACTGAATCTGAAGAGAGGAAAGGTTTTAAAAGGATACAAATAGCACCCAGGGCTTACAGCTAGTTGCCCAACCTTCAGGGAGAAATTTCTAAATGTCCCTTTTTTCCAAATGTAATGTCTTTATGATGTTGTTTAACATTGTATTTAGCTTAAAAAAGATTTTTGGCTAGTGGATTTTCACTTTGGGGGCTTGTTTCTGAATATTCACCTCCCTCGTTGGAGAGGTAAACATGTCTCCGGTCATTGCCTTAGGATACAGCTAACAAGGAAGACCAGAAACTGTGTCTTCTATTTGTTTTTCAATTAAGTTTCCGTGGTTAGAATCTCGATGGTTGAGATGTCCAGGGTATTACCCCACCAATGGGCCAATCACACAGAATTGGTCTTTGATCAAGCCCTGGGAACGGTCCATGGTTCTAACTTTTCAGATTACAGAAAGAAGAGATTTGGGGAGGGGTGGTAAGGTGCCCCTCATTCCGCAAATCAACAGGTGGAATCACTGAACTCCCGCTCATCTCCCCCAAGAAAGGGGCCTCGAAATTTCTCTCTCTCTCTCTCTCTCTCTCTCTCTCTCTCTCTCTCCTCTCTCTCTCTCTCTCCTCTCTCTCTCTCTCTCTCTCTCTGTCTCTCTCTCTCTCTCTCTCTCTCTCTCTCTCTCTCTCTCTCTCTCTGTCTCTCTCTGTCTGTCTGTCTGTCTCTCTCTCTCTCTCTCTCTCTCTCTCTCTCTCTCTCTCTCTCTCTCTCTCTCTCTCTCTCTCTCTCTCTCTCTCACACACACACACACACACACAGCCACAAGGAAGGGCAGTGAAAGGTGCAGGTATGACCTGGGAGATGGGCTGGGACAGCTGCCTGAGCAGTGAGCAGCAGGGGTGGAGGAGAAGGCTCAGCTCAGTGGCCACTGTCCATACTACTTGAAAAGCAGGAAAGCGCCCGCCGACGGCCAACCCGAGGCTGGGCAGAGTGGGGAAGGGTCATGCCAGGACGGAATGGGCCACATGCCAGGACAGACGAGTCCTTCTGCAGAGGAAGGCGCCCGCTGGGGACCCAGGGACCCGAGCTCCGCCGATGAGGTCAGCAGAGCCGGCGCGCCAGAAGGCGGGCAGCGGAGCCCCGGGACGCGGGCGTCGGAAGGGCGGCAGATGGGCGGGACAGGACTGGAACTGGGGAGGAGAGTGGGATCCGGAGAGGAGGGACGAGTGGGCGGCGGCTCTACAAGCGGGAGGCGGCCCGACAGGCGTCGTTTCCTTCCGGAGAGGAGGCTGGCTCCGGGCCGTGGCACAGGCTGGGGGCGTCCGAGGGAGGGTGGTGGGGAAGCAGCTTGGCGCGCTTCCCCAAGGCCTGCCGAGGGGCCGTGGCTCCTCCCCCGAGCCGGTCCCGAGACGGGCGGCGGAGGGAGGGGCGCGGGAGGCGGGGAGGAAGGGAAGAGGAGGGCGGGGCTCGGGGAGGAGCGCGGAGGGTGGGAGCAGGCGCGCCCGTGACAGGGTGGCAGCCTAGGAGCGGACGCGCCGCTGCTGCCGCCGCTGCCGCCGCCGCTCCTCCTCCCTCGCCCGCTGCAGCTCCTCCGGCTGCCACGGCCGCCGCCACATCTGATACCGGGAGAAGTTTCACTCCCGACTCACGTTCGGAGCTCCAGCCCAGAGCCGAACGGGGAGCCTGGCAGGCAGCTGCAGCCCGCCGCAAGCTTGGAACCCGGAGCGCTCGAACAGAGAGCCCGGGTCCGCGGCGTGCAGGCGTGCTGCGGCTGGGGAGGGGGGCGCGAGGCCGGAGGAGGGGCGAGTGTGGACCACGGGAGCCGCGCGCAGCGCCCAGGCCGCCCAGCGAGCGTCCGTGGCCGGCATCACTGCCATGGCCGTGCGCTCTCGCCGCTCGTGGATGAGCGTGGCGCTGGGGCTGGTCCTGGGCTTCACCGCCGCGTCCTGGCTCATCGCCCCCCGGGTAGCCGAGCTGAGCGAGCGGAAGAGACGCGGCTCCAACCTCTGTTCCTACTACGGCCGCTTGGCCGCCGGCCCCCGCGCCGGCGCGCAGAGGCCGCTCCCCCAGCCCCAGTTCTGGCAACGGCAGGACCAGGCTTCGCTCCCCGCGCGCCTGGAGCTCCAGGAGCCACAGCTGCCCAAGGCTGCGCCTGGAGTTTCCAGCTTTCGGAGTAGCCCCTGGCAGCAGCCTCCTCCCTTGCAGCAGAGGCGGCGAGGACGCGAACCTGAAGGTGCGACGGGGCTTCCTGGTGTCCCAGCGGCAGAACACGAACCAGAAGAGCAGGACGGGGACGCGGCTGGCCAGCGGAAAGGTGGCCGGCCCGGGGGTAGCCACAAAGGCAGCGGGGACGGGGGCGCCGCCACCCCGAGCTCCCGACCCCGGGACTTCCTGTACGTGGGGGTGATGACCGCACAGAAGTACCTGGGTAGCCGCGCGTTGGCGGCGCAGCGGACCTGGGCGCGCTTCATCCCGGGCCGCGTGGAGTTCTTCTCCAGTGAACAGTCCTCTAACTCCGTGCTGGGCCAGCCCCCGCCGCCCCTGCCGGTCATCGCGCTGCCGGGGGTAGATGACTCCTATCCTCCCCAGAAGAAGTCCTTCATGATGATCAAGTACATGCACGACCACTATCTGGACAAGTACGAGTGGTTCATGCGCGCCGACGACGATGTCTACATCAAAGGTGACCTCCTGTCGACTATCCCACCTGTCCACCCCCGGATTCCTTTCTTTACAAACCCTCCCCAGCCCCTGGCCATCCACTTGGCGGCTCCCATGCCAGCACGTGCTTGGAGCTCCCACAGTCCCCACCCACCCTCCGCCGCATGCCACCATTCTTTCCCTGCGCCTCCTCTCCTTCTGAGAGCCCCTGTCCTACCTGCCCAGCTTTCCTCCCGGCTGGCTGTTTATCTTCCCCACCTGGCGCTGGTCCCTACTCGGCCCCCACGGATGAGATCAGAAGCCAAACCCATAGCCAAGCTCATTGGGCCCAGCTCCCAAAGCCCCCCAGGTAGGGTTTCCCAGCTAGGTCCAGAGGGGCCATGGCTTCAGTGGATGATGGCTAATTGCGGGATGCCAGCTACCGCTGGTCTGCGGATCCTGGGTCTCCGTCCTTTTGTTTCCACTTGATCTATAGCAGTTTCAGAACTGTTGGGAACTGTTGAAAGTGAGGAGTCATCTTCGCCGTCCTGGACTCATGCCTGAGCGGTTCTCTTTTTCACAACTTGGCCCGCATAAGGAGCCCTTGAGCATCCGCACCGCCCCCAGCCAGGGTAGCCTAATGTAGGGCTGTGCCCTCCTCCTTGCCACACCCCCCGATAAGACTCCCAAGGGGTGACTAGTATTGTTCGGTGGAGAGGAAGGGGAAACACTCATATAATGCAAATCCTGGGAGATCCAAACTGTACTAGCAATCGGGAGTACTGGATCTACTCCAGAACATCTGTCCTTCCTAGAATCCGTGCAGCCAGAGTACAAGAAAACTTGCTCAGTGTTAAAGAACTCTGCATGGGAATTCCGTAGAGCGCAGGAGTAAATTCTTGTAGATGAGAGAAGTGCTGAGATGGGGGAAGGATGCAAGGAAAGGAGCAAGGTTACACTGAAAAAGCTCTCAGCATTTTCCACATTTCCTAGTTTATTGTTCAAAACAGAGGCAGCTGTTCTTTAGTTTATGCCACTTTCCTTGCAGTCTCATGGCTTTCTTTTGGTCAAAGTACTACCTTTCACATAATGCAAATGTCAGCTCAGTTAAATGTCAAGTCCAGTCTGGAGGCAAAGAGTTGATGTGGTGTTAATGAAAAGGTATTTCCTGAGCTTGTGGTGGTGGTGTGTGTGTGTGTGTGGAATTAATTTATTGCTCTTTGGCAGAGCAAATGTCGATAATTGAAAATAGAAATACTGTTCTGTTACAGCTGCATTTCTGAAACTTGCTATTCAGGACTGATTTAAAAAGTATTTCCATCAGAAGTGTCTTCACTTTACTTAATTTTACTTTTGATTTTATGTTTTGTGGTACTTTGAGAGTAATCCTTGATCTTCTATTTCTTAGTAAAATTATCAACGTTTCTTAGACCAAGGGTCCCATTACAGGCAATTTCTAGATGCATTAACAGCAACTGTTTTGGTCATTTGTTGTAATGCTTTGCAAGATTGTCTTTCAAACCTTTGAAATACCATATTCTCTCCATTTTAGTTAAGAGTACAGTGAATTTTGTATTAAAATGTGTTTTGTAACTTGAAATTCCCTGGCATCAAGGGGACAAGTGATGGGATCAGGATAAAAACTGCAAAGGCTTTTCCATGGCAAACCACAGTCAAGTTACACAAGACAACTTCTTACTTAGTGTGATGCAGAACACAGAATGCTATGGGGCTGTTGTAGCTACAGAATTTTATTCTTAAATGCTTTCTCCTGATGGAAAGTAGGCACCAATTACATTATTTTGCTTGTAAGAAGTGTATTTTTTCTGAAATAATTTCTTCCTAAGATAAATTTGATTTCAGCACTCCTTGAAATGATATGAGTTGTGCATGACTGAACTTTGGTGACTGACACTTATCTGAAACAACCATCAGGAAATAATGATGAAGATAAAGACAAGTTTATTAGTACATTTGACATAATAAAAATTCTCAGAAACAAAATCATATTAAGTATTGATACTCAGTGTTGTTTTGATAGATTGTTGCAAGTCCATATTTTTTCCGGATGATTTCACCATTTTCTAACAAAATGGAAGATTGTTAATTTGTTACTATTTTACAGTTTACAGTGGGTGAAATTTTATTATAGTTTAATAGGTAACTGTAATGTAGATTCTACAATGTGGGATGGAAGTGATTTCTGCCTTTCTCCTTTCAGGGGATAAGTTAGAAGAGTTTCTCAGATCACTGAACAGCAGCAAGCCTCTCTACTTAGGACAGACTGGTCTGGGGAATATTGAAGAGCTTGGAAAGCTGGGGCTGGAGCCTGGGGAGAATTTCTGTATGGGAGGACCTGGAATGATCTTCAGTCGAGAAGTTCTCAGGAGGATGGTGCCACATATTGGTGAATGCCTCCGGGAGATGTATACAACCCACGAGGATGTGGAAGTAGGAAGATGTGTTCGCCGCTTTGGTGGGACACAATGTGTCTGGTCTTATGAGGTAAGCCTTGAGTGGTGAGGAAAATATTCATGCACTACAGGTGTGTGGCATGTCACAATCTACGACAGTGATTCTGTTTACTCCTGTATCTTTATTTGCATAAAATGATAGTACCAGCCTTTTGTGGATGCTAGAATGATGATAGTGAATACCTTTTCTTAAAAAAATTAGATTTAAGGTCTGTCTGAGACATTATTTACTTATTTGTTAAATTTAAGCAGATATATGATCACGTGTCTGCAAAATGCATTTCTCCCTCTCTCATTTATTGGTGTTTGGATTCACATGCATTTACTTGGTGTATCTTAAAAAGAAAAAGGACTGATTTTGTTCTCATGGGCTGAAGCATCTCACTGTCCTTTTCATTATTTGGTAACATACCATTGCCTTTTTTGTCACTGTTGTTTTGTCACTCCTTGTTTGCAATGGTTAATATCTGAAGTTGTCTTGGAGATATCCAAATGGACATTTAATGCATCTTTAAAACAATAGAAACAGTTCAAGAATAGTGTATTCACACCATCACTTACCCACTCTGTTTGATAATAAGTTGGGCATGTAGGTGGCATGTGGGGGGAAGTTCTGGTTGTGTTACAGAAATGCTTAATGTTTTCAGTGGTGCATTTGACATTCTTTATCTGAAGAGCAGGCATTACATCATCAGCGTTACAAACTGTTATATTATTGGTAATTAATTTCAAGAGATTCTTGTTTATTTACTTTGGAAACTGATTTAGAAATTAAATAAGATGCTATTTGAAATAAATTTCCTAAAAATTATCTTAGTTAAAAATTGATTTGATGTTTAAATAAGATTGTGCTTTTTAGGTGTTTGGATTTCAATCTTATTTTAGCTAATCAGTGCACACTATTGTAAATTAAATTCTGATTAATTTACTTATCTTTAACATTTTCATATAACTTAACATAGAAGACACATTTCATGAAAATGTTTCCTGTGAAGTCACTATACCTCATAATTACATGGTTCCATTTATTTTTTCTTATGGAAGTATGTTTCTAGGTAATTTTGTTTGCTTTATGGTGCTTGTTAGTACTTACACTTTAGAGAAGTAGTTTGTAAACTTAAGGCAGAAAATTATATTTATTATGTTACATTATGAGATTATATTAAAATTACATTAACTGCATATTTGGAATATGGGTTATGCAAAGTAAAGTGATTATATAGCTAGTTAATTTGGATAGAAAAAATTTTTCTTGAGTCAGGCATGGCAGCTCACACCTGTAATCCTAGTTACTAAGGAGGTTGAGGTAAGAGGATCACCTTTCAAAGCCAGCCCTGGGCACAAAATGTCCATGAGATTCTTATCTCCAACTAACCACCAGAAGACCGGAAGTGGCACATGGCTCAAGGGGTAGAGTGGTAGCCTTGAGCTTAAGAGTTCAGGGACAATACCCAAGCCCAGACTTCACGTCCCATAACCTACAATTTTTTTTTTATTCTGTAAAACTACCTTGCAGCATACTATAGTGTTGCATGCCCCAAATCCCAACAATTAGGAGGCTGAAGCAGGAGGATTATATGGTTAAGTCCAGCTGGTCTGCATGATGAGACCCTTTATTATATAAACTAAAACAACAATAGCAACAGATTACATTAAGAAGGAAATTGATGTAAAAATTATAGTTTAAAGATAGGCAATTTAGAATAAACTCAATGGAAATTTCTCTTTAACACCAAACTATCTGTAATACAAAATAAACATTTACTGTAGAAAACACATTCAGATTATTTTGTTATCTGAAGATACTGTTTTTCAGACATTTACTGAGTGAATGAATTTTAAAAAACCAATAAATTGTTATAGCAAGAGAGAAAGCTAATATATTTTACTGAATAATTTGTTGCCTTAACAAAATACATATAGGTGTTTTTTTTCTTTCTTTTTTTGCCAGTCCTGGGACTTGAACTCAGGGCCTGAGCACTCTCCTTTGGCTTTCTCAAGGCTTAGCCCTACCACTTGAACCACAGCACCACTTCTGGCATTTATCTATATAAGTAGTACTGAGGAATCGAACCCAGGACTTTGTGCATGGTAGGCAAGCACTCTACCACTGGGCCAAATTCCCTGCGCCACATATAAGGTTGTAAGAAATTTTGTGTTAAAAATCCCTCCCTACAAGTTCCTTTGGCTTTGCTCTGATGATCCATTCTTTACCTAGCTTCTCTTCATGCTAGGTAAAATATTCATGTGACCTATAAGCTCAGAAGTTGATTTAATATTTTGTTTATAGTGTGTTCTAGTTAAAGGGAAAAGATCATCAATATGTATCTTTGGATCCTTTTATTAGCTGCTATAAAAAAGAGACAGAAAAAGGCTAAATCTTACAAATTGTTAATGAATGTAACATTTTTCAGTATGTTTTCTTTTCACAGTAGTTTGAATTTAGACTGACACTTATCCCTCTGACTTTAGTGATGGACAAATCAGTTCAGCATTATTTCCTATCATTAAAGATAATCTTTCTCCAAAATGTTGAGATTGTAAGTTTACTTCAATAATTTCAGAGAAGAAATGTGAAATAATTTATGCAAGGCTCTTAATATAGAATTTAGCATAAGTAAAGTATATTGTCCTTATAATATAGGACATGCCTAATGCTACTGGTTCATAAAGTATGCAACATGATTTTACAGATTATGATTTACTTAATAATTATCAGAAAAAGGATTCATCTATATAAAGAAATTAAAATTAAAATTAAAATTTCACTTAGTTTTGGGCATGTTAATAAGCAACAAGCTTTATAGGTTGCTATTAAACTCACTTATACCTCCTATACTTTCTGGGTATGTGAATAATATCATAAACTCATAAGGAAACATGAGTAAATGGAGTTTGTTTATGAAAAAAAACTCCAATTCGATTCATATTGTGTGTGTGTCAGCAAAATCATTGTTTTGTATGAGCCCTGTCTTAGCTCCTGTTTTGCTAGAGTGCAATCTGTCATTAGGAGGCTGTATGTGGCTTTTAGTTACTGTTTGGCACTTGGAATGTTTTAGGGTTTAGTGGTTTTGTTTTTGTTTGTTGTTTTGATTCTTCTAGCAGAGAAAGGCTATCTTTAATTCCCTTCATGTCTTAATCTATAGCAGGCAATCCTTGCACATTTTCTTCTTGTGTTTAGCTTAAGCAGACATAAAAGGTGTGATTTTATTTTCTTGAGGCATACAAATCTCACGTTGCAAATTTCATGAAAATGTTCTCTATAAAACAATTGTTCCAGAGAATGAAATATATATTTTAAACTTTAGGGAAGTAATATATGTTTCAAGCTCATCAATAAAAGTTTGTATGTTATGATATAGTTACATGTTTTTTTTTTGGTTTTTTGTTTTTTTTTTTTGGCCAGTGCTGGGCTTGAACTCAGGGCCTGAGCACTGTCCTTGGGCTTTCCTCAAGGCCAGAGCTCTACTACTTGAGCCACAGCACCACTTCTGGCTTTTCTACATATGTGGTACCGAGGAATTGAACCCGGGTCTTCGTGCATGCTAGGCAAGCACTCTACCACTAGGCCAAACTCCCAGCCCTATAGTTTCATGTTTTAAATATATTTATACTAATAACAAAAATATCTTTGCTATTAAAAATAATTTAAAACATGAGGCTGGGCCCAGTGGCTCATGCCTGTAGTCTTAGCTACTCAGGAGGCTGAGATCTGAGGATCAAGATTCAATGCTAGCCTGGGCACAAAAGGACCTGAGACCCTTATCTCCAATTAACCTCTAGAAAATGGGAAATGAGGCTTGGCTCAAGGGTGGGGTGGTAGCCTTGAGCTGGTGAGCTCAGGGAAAATGCCCAGGCCCAGGAGAAGGGCAGTAGTCTTGAGCTGAAGAGAGGTTAGGGACAGCACTAAGGCCAGGTTCAAGCTCCATGACCCACCAAATAATAATAATAATAATAGTAATGTAAAACATGAATAATTCAGAACATGAATCTTGTTGGTATAGAAGTAGAAATTTTTGTTTTTGTTTTTTTATAGAATATAGTATAGCATTCAAATAAATTTGATTCCACTGATTGTTCTCCTGATATGAGTCTACTAAAAAATTCTTGTAGGATTAACTTTTTTCATTTTTGCAACAGAATAGATCCAACATATATATTCTTTATTTCTTGAACTGTTATTAAAAATAAAAGAATCAGAGTCCTCTGTTGGTAAAACATTTCTCTGTGGCTCTATAAAATCATTTCCTGTGACTAAACACATTAAAGAAATTCTACTATGTACGGAGTTAATTTCACCCTATGAACACTTTTATTTCAATCTGGTCCTATTAGAAGTTATAAGAAGTCTAGTAAAATACATTATTTTACAAAAAGATATGTTCTGTGTTTTCTTGGGTAGTGATATGGTAGTCATATCATCTATAGTATAAACAATTATATTGTTGCTATATGTAATTTGTTCATAACATGATAGTCTAAAATTAAATTAAAATATGTTTGCCATTCTTGTAGGACTATTCTCAAACTCATTAACTTCTTTCTATTATTTGTGATCTCCACGTTTTATTTCAGTGATGGTTTTGCTCTGCTGCAATCATGATTTAGACTCCCAAAGTATATTACTATATGTGCTAAAATATAGGACTTGAATTTTGATTTAAAATCTACTCTGTAAAAAATCTTATTTGGCTCTGAGTCATTTAAGGTTTAGTTTCTAACTTTCGGGAAAGCAGTGAGCTTCTCATACCTACGCTCTTATACTACCCCTTTTATCAGATGACGTCATCACACAATGACTTTATGACTTTTCCTTGCTGCTACATTGTTTTTTTTATTGCATGAAGTACACTTTTTAGGTATTTTATGTGCCTATTTAGTCCATGTCCATTATTCAGGTGTTTCTCACCTGAATGTTGATAATTCAGCTTTCCAAGATGGCATTCTATAGTTGTCGAAATTGCTAAGCTTAAAACATGTCTCCAAAGTTCAAAGTAAAATATATTGTAACAGATAATCACAGAACCTTTAAAGCTATGAGTACCTTTCTTCTGTAATAGGTCAGTTGCATGGGGAAAAAAATCTGTGTCTTGATCTTCAGAAAGCTATGTTTTGAGAAATGTTTATTTCAATCTATTTAATTTAAGTGAATAGGAAGAAAATTACTTTATACAACTATACTGCATCTTAATTTTGATAGCACATTACTGTTGCCCTAAAGTAAAACATCTCTTTTAACATATGTTATTAAAATTAGAGAAAATCAGTAGCTAGGTTATATGAGCCACTATTCAATATTATTAAACAGGAGACTTTCATAACCTGAAAAACTGAAGAGTTAACATTCCTTGCAATTCTAGGGTTATACTACATTATTTGTTCCTTTAATACCAATAGATATCCCTTTAATTGAAGCTTAGCAACACATAAACCAATCTGACTGATGATATATACTTAAGGTTATTTTGTCTTCGTATTAAGATAAGATATAGTTAAAGCTTATCAGACACTATTTCAGAGGCCAATAATGAATGAAATAGATTTCTTATTTTTTTAAGATTCCAAATATTTATGTATTATAATTTTGAAAGTTAGATCCTTCAGTTTTCGTCTACACTGGTATCTGAAGTTTTCCTTATCTCTTTTGGTATTATTTATTTTCACTATAAAGAGAGTTCCTATATCCCGCCAAAATATGTTAATAAGGTCAAAGTTATAAAGCAGAGGTTATACAATAGTTATACAAAGAAATCAAAAGGAACATGAAAGCATGCAGAACATATGATAAAAAAACTAGCAAAACCCGGGCTGGGATGTAGCTCAGTGGCAAAGCGCTTGCCTAGGAAGTGCAACGTCCTGGGTTCGATCCCCAGTGCCAAAAAAGAAAAGACAAAAAAAATACAGTTAAAAAAAAAAACAAAAAAAACTAGCAAAACCCATTTTGCTCACCTATGCAGTTAATATTAAAAAGATACCTAACATATCTTGATAGTAAGAAATAATAACTACTTCCCCATAGAACCAAAAAAGGCTCTTTAAAGATTTCTCAGCTCGCATTCCCAGTACCACATTAGCAATGAATAAAACAACAGGATTCT
Source organism: Megascapheus bottae (assembly GCF_031878675.1). NCBI lineage: Eukaryota > Metazoa > Chordata > Mammalia > Rodentia > Geomyidae > Megascapheus > Megascapheus bottae. The sequence goes on along the minus strand of NC_143512.1, from coordinate 1,235,499 downwards.
CTTGTGACTTCCTTCAGTGTACGCTGGGGCCGCAATGCAGAAGAGAGGTTTTAACTGGAATTCAGCTTAGAGAAAGTAGAGTTATGGTCAGTCACACTGTTGTTTGGCACATCGCTTAATTTTATTTTAAAACTTAAGATATTCTTGAAATCTTCCCTTGTCTATTACATGTCTCTGAAAAGTTTCATATTAGCTTGGCAAATAGGAAGCATGAGACTAGTGTTTTCTCTGGTAAAAACTACAGTACTGTTTTGTGACTTTGATTAGGGGAAGGTTTACACAATTGGCCTTTACTAATATAGAGGAAAGCTACAAATTCAGGAATGCACTTACTTCAAGTAGAGAATGGCTATTTTACCTGAGGGTACGGAAGAGCTCCAGAAACATCCCAGCGTGTCTGACCTAGCTGAATGTTAGAGATAAGTAATCATTTAATTTTAAGGTACTCTTTGCATGCACAACCTAAAAAGATAAACATTTTTGGTTAAAACTGTATTTTAATAATCTAACACTGCAAATAAATTTTATGCAAAATGGTATTTAATGGGCACCATGAGCATCTCCCATATAGTAGGAGAAAAATGCTGTGTTAAAATAAATGTAAAATGATCTGTTTTAGATTCAGTACTCTTACACAGACAGCTGATTTCATTTGCTCAAATATTTTTATGAAATAACTTCCAAGAGCAATGCTCCACATTGCATTTTCCCTGTCTTCATGGAGTATCCGAGGAGGTGGAATCAGGGTTGTAACTCATCTCTTACTTCCTTCTCTGATGTAGGATTAGATTCTCATTTCAGATATTTATCTAAATTCATCCTTTTTCATCATACATTATGAAATTTCCTATTGGTCCCAATAGTAGTACCTGTCTTAGAATAAAGATCAACTTATTCTTTTTTTCAGTTTTTGTAAATTAGCTTCTTATCCTTTGTATTCTGTTGTACTTTGTAGTCTAATTTTTGTGTTTTTTTGCAAAATTCAGAACAGTAGAATTTTTTTCAGTTGATACTAGAGCTAGACTGTGTGGTTTACCATTCACCAATACTATGGCCTTAGACAATTACCTAACGTCTCGGAGTTTTCCTTATTCACTGCATGGTTATAACACTATGTGAGAGAATTGTCAGGAAATCTACATGACTCAATGTTTGGAGAAACATTACAGACAAATATCTAGCAATGTTAAGCATTTTACAACTGTTAGTAGAAGTGAATGGCATGCATTGTGTCATTGCAGCATCACTGGAGGAATAATTTGTAAGGAAATGGAAAGACTTAGAAAAAATCATATTAAGTGAAGTAAGCCAGACTCAAAGGAACATAGGCTCAATGTTTCCCTCATTTGTCATAATCAGTGGAAACCTTGGGCTCTCATAGCAGAGATTTGCAATCGAGCAAAACCTAGATACATAAGGCCATACAGTATGATGCTAAATGAAAGGACCTCTAGGTTATAGAAACAAAAGCCATATGAGTGATTGTTGTCCTTAATGTACCATGTTATCTCTCATCTCTTTTGCTGTCCCTTGGTTATCTCATATTGTTACAGTATTTCACTTTGTTATCTGATATACTGGATATATTTGTATTTGGTTATTTGAAATTGGATAGGGAAGGGGGGAAAACAAGATGAGGAGTGGGGGTGGGGGGGAGGGAAATGGGGACCAAGACATGACAAAGGGTATCAATGTATGTGAAGTAATGCAGCTTCTATCTGGCGAATATAATGTAACCCTTCTATTATTTACAATAAAAAATACATGAAAAAAAATGTGAAAGATGTGCAGGGCTCTGTTCACTCATGCCTGTAATAATAGTTACATAGAAGGCTGAGATCTTAGGATCATGGTTCAAAGCCAGCCTGGGCAGGAAAGTCTGTGAGACTTAATTCTAATTAAGTACAAAAAACCTGAAAGTGGAGATGTAATTTAAGTTGTACAGCACTACCCTTGAGTAAAAAAGCTTAGGAAAAGCACCCAGGTCCTGATTTGAAGCCTCAGGACTAATATTAAAGCACAAACAAAAAATGTGGAAGATTAGAAGCTGTTAGAATTCACTTTGACACATAGTAAGACATGCCAACTCTGTGAGTCTAATGAGCAGTCAGGATGGAAAATCAGTTCCACAGATAATGAACAGGTTTGAAGAGTTCTTGAGTTGGTATTTTATTTTTCACATTCTTGTTAATGGCTGCAGTTGGAAGGGTACATTCAGGGCTCCTTGTGGGTGTTAGTTGTGACCTCAGACTAAATGAGAAATAAGTCCTGGTGGATAACCAAGTGAGTAAAAATCAATTCATTCAAACCAGAAATTCCCTTTATCTTCTGTCCAAAGAGAAAAGTTGGATGTATAGACAATAAGTACATAGGTAGATCAATAGCTATAAATGTGCAAACACATTTATCTCCAATTTCCTTCTTCCCTGAGCCTTTGAATTTCCTCTCCCTACAAAGATCTACTTTTATATTTTCATATGTTTTCTTGAATGTTAGACAACTTCATTTTCTGGTCTCCTTTATTTGCCACAAGTGATATGCTAAACATATGGTTCTAAATACTGCTCTTTCAATTGAGATTATCCCTATGCATTTGCTATGGTTTGGATATAAGGAATTTCCCCCAAAGGATTGATCTCCAGCCAGTGAAATAGTGTGAGGTGAGTACATCTTACAGTGCTTACCCCTTATTAAACAAATCGGCTGGAATTTGTAATGGAAGGGCCTGTTAATAGTCAAGGCCTGGCAGGAGGTAGGCCAGTGGGGGGCATCCTGTCTTTGAGGGCCAGCCACTCCTTGTCACAAACTCCTATGCCTCCCAATCTTTTTATCTTGCTGTTTTGAGGTGAAGCTTCTTGGACACTTTCTCTGCCTCATAATTCTGACATGTCGCCTCATTTTCATAGTCATTAGACCATGGACCAAAACTGGGGGCCAAATAAATCTTGTTATTTTTGTGCTGCTACTCTGTGGTGTTTGTCAAAGTGACCAAAACTCTAATCAGTGCCGAGATTCTTATATCAGTACTAGATTCAATCCTGAAAGTATTTTTTAATACTGGCTTATATTTTAAAAAATGGAATTACTGTTGTAATAGAAATGTATGCATTTCTGAGAGAACAAAAAAGAAAATGAACTCCATGGCATCTTCAAATTAGTATAAAAATTCCCACTTTGTCTAGTCTGCTAAAGTTTTGCAGAAAGAATGGTAGACTCCTCATATGTTTAGCCTTCTTTATTTTGGTGGCACTGTGGTTTGAACTTGGGCCTCTGGACTTGCTAGGCCAGGGGTCTACCACTGAGTTGCACTCAACCTAGGCCTCCTTAATATCTTTTGCATTTACTCTACATTTAAGGGAAAGATACTGTGTCAGGTGGTGAATTCTCTGTGGAATTTGTAGTTTCATGGAGTGAGCTATTTCAGTAAATAATACAAATAAACATTTTATGACACTTAAAAATTTGAATTTATGAACACATGATAGCTAGGTCTTAAATTCAATATCTCATCATCTGTGTCTTGCTACTCATTTAATTGCTTATATTAAGATTTGTGTTATTCTAATATTGTTGTTTAAATTTTACATTCCTCACAATTGACCTTTAGCTTGCATTTTCTTTTACTCCATTTTTATTGGATAATCCTAAAGAAATATGAAGTTTGGTAAATGAAACTTTGACAAAAGTATCTTCTAACTTTGGAAAGTGAATATAAAGACAATAATTAGAATCAGACAACCTCTGTTAATCAGTGAGCTCTTCCTGGCAACATATTTTATAGTAGTATTTGATGGTTTTATTTTCTTTAGTAATACACGTATAATTGATAATTACTTTTGTTATTATATATATTTGTTACAATATTATCTATTAGCTATAGTCAGTGTAGCAAATTTTGTGTATGGATTGCTTAATGACTTATCAATTGTAAAATATAATTTCAAATATACTAAAATTGAACTGTTGTTTCCACTGAAGAATATTTAATAATGTCATAAACTAGTTTTCAAAAAAATTTTTTTTACAAGTCCTGGGCCTTGGACTCAGGGCCTGGGCACTGTCCTGGGCTTTCTCAAGGCTAAAGCTCTACCACTTGAGCCACAGCATCATTTCTGGCTTTTTGCTATGTACGGGGTACCGAGGAATTGAACCCAGGTCTTTGTGCATGGTAGGCAAGCACTCTATCATTAGGCTAAACTCCTGGCCCCTAGGGTTTTTGAACCCTACTAGTCTGAAGAATAGTGGTATATTACTGAAATATATATATATACTAATAGTAAACTTATAATTAAAGTAACATTACTCTAAATAAACTATAAATGCAGATGCATATGATATCATATAAAATCCTGATTTAAACAAATTTTAAGATTCTGTCAACTAAATTTTAATATTTATATTTTAACAAAATTAATTTTTGTCCTTTATATTCCCTTAATATTTTGTTAGTTTATATGCTCACATTGTTCAGTGCTATCAACAGATTTCAATTACCTCAGTCTGTTCTTTAAATAACTCCTTGCATATCAAACATATTATCAGTATTCATCATGGCCTATGAATTCAGCTCATATTTTTTTTATAAAGCATCACTTCTGAGGCTTTTAACAAATGGCCATATGAAATAGGTTTTAGTCACAGATTTAGAGCAGCTTACTAAACTAAGCCATGGTTACAACACTTAAATCTCATATTTTTGTAACAAAGTTTGATTTTGTTGACTATATCATTTGGAAAATTGTTTAAGTGGTTGATAATGAGAAAAACCTACTTTTATCAAATTTGTCAGACAGTGATAAAACATATCAAAATACATAAATGAGGTAACGAGTATATTTGTTTTGGAACACTGTCACCTCTTCTGTCATTTTCTCCAATTGTTCCTTCCTGACCCATTTGCTCCAAAAGTTGTATAGTTCATTTTTAATTTAGTATCTAGTGAATATCACTACCACATTTGTTCACCCTCTATTGCTCCATTTCTATGGTTCCCTTTACCCTCCCACAAACACATAAACTTAGATACAAGGTAAAATGTATAGCAATAAAGTCTTTTCATACATAAAAAAACATGTCAAAATAATTGAAAGATATTTTTCATCAGCATCTAAAAATTAAGGTATAATAGCCATTATCAGTGTCTTTGCCTAAGATTATAAGTAATGATACTGATGCTTCTTAATTACATTCAGCATTTGGTTTTATTAGTTTTTTTTTAAGAACACCTGCTTCCATCTTATTCCTTCCCCAAGAAAATTTATGATTAAAAAATACTCCTTTAGTTCATTTTTACAACTAGAAGATATTCTCTCCTCTTTTTTTTCTATTGGTTTTTCATTTTTCTATACTAGTGTTAAATTTTAATATATACTGTATACAGATTTTATGGAATATTTCATTAATTACAAACAATTTTTAAGCAAAATAGTCAACTGTAATAATAGGGCATGTAAGGTTTGTTTTTTGTTTTGTGTGTGTGTGTGTGTGTGTGTGTGTGTGTGTGTGTGTGTGTGTGTGTATTTTGGCCAATATAATGAACTTATTTACTCACAGATTTTAGATTATTGGAAAATTGAAAAAAATATTTTTAGACTATGGCGTTTTATACTGTGAATCATCATGTAGATTGGTTAGATTAATCTAGATCTGATAAGATAATAGATTTTTCTGTTACTTTAACAATTAGAAGATATGCTGGTTTTAGCAATTTTGATTAACTTGTTCATACAAATTGGATGCTGCACTTAATATTGAGGTGAATTTAGATGACTGTCTACATTATTTAAATGCATAAAGGGATATGAACCTTGTGGATGAAACGAAAGCTTGAAAGTACTTATTGTACTAAAAGCACATCCAATGCCTTGACCACATGCTGACCTTCAGTTTGATGTGGTTCTGTAAGTTATAGAATTATTATTAAGCTAGGGAATATCTGAAATGCTGAATCTTTTGTCATGCTTATGATGGAAGAAATAATTAGGTTTTGAGCATTTCTTTTCTTTTTTTTATGCCAGTCCTGGGGCTTGAACTTGGGAGCCTGAGCACTGTCCTTGGGCTTTTTCCTCAAGGCTAAAGCTCTGCTACTTGAACACCACTTCCGGCTTTTCTATGTATGTGGTACTGAGGAATCGCACACAGGTCTTTGTGCGTGCTAGGCAAGTACTCTACCACTAGACCAAACTTCTGGTAAACATTTCTTGTATGTAACATAATAAGCATCTTTATAACTAGTGAGCCAAGACTCTATCTTTCCAGAACCTTAACAGGGGTCTAGTAAGATAGAACTCTTTGTCCTGCCCCAGAAAAAGGGAAAGAAGCTTTGAGGTGTTCAGTAACTTGCCCAAGTTGCAAGTTGAGGATTAGAGTCTTGCTTAAACTCTGGTTTATTTGATTCCAAAGACTAAATTTTTCTCAAATATGATCTTATTGTTCTCCCCATGAATTCAAAGGCTGATACTACTTTTTTATTTTAAAGCTGTGAGACTAGATTGAAATAGACAAGTTCAAATATATACAATATGATGAAATTGGAAAGAAAAGACAGGTGACAAAGATCCAATGACAAAGAGAATTGAGGTTTGTTGCCATCAAATTTTATCATTTGTTCCCCTAGACATGTTTACCTGCTGGAGATAAAGAAATGCTCCCTCTGTCTTTCCAAAATAGATCTGTGAGTTGTGAAGAAGAAAAACTAAAATTGATATGATGTTTGTAACTCTTAGGCTATTTATAGGAAAAGTATATGAGAATAAAAGTTTTCATACTTAGTAGAAACAAATTACATCTTCGGTTGCACCTCAGGTCAAAATAAAAATGTAGGCTGTCACTTTTTCCTAAATAATTTTATTAATTTTCAGCTGTATAATTTAGAAACAGAATTCACATGGACATATACAACTTAGTTCAGTTTATTATGTATTAGAGAATTCATCATTTTATCTGCATATATATGTTTAAACACATTTACATACATATATCCTTGTGTGTCCATCTATTTAACCTTACCTTTCTTTTGATAATTATCTTAAATTACAATGAAATTTTTCTTTTCATTTCATTACTAAGAAATATGTAGAGCTGGACATCAAGGAAAATTATCAGGGCTAGTTAAACAGTGAAAAAATAGATACACTTTTATAGAAACCTTATTGTGTTAGATGTTTAAAATGAATATTTCAAGGCCAGGCACTTTGGTTCATGGCTGTAATCCTAGCTTCTCAGGAGGCTGAGATCTGAGAATTGCAGTTTAAAGCCAGCCTGGGTGCTAAAGTCTGTGAGACTCTTAAATTAACCACCAGAAAACTGAAAGTGGCACTGCAGGTCAAGGGTTAGGGCAGTAGCCTTGAACTGAAGAGCTCCAGGACAACACCCAGACCCAGAGTTCAATTCCCACAACTGACAATAAAAGAATATTTCATAATTATGAGTTCCTAAGAATGCCTTTTTCATTGTTTGCTTGATAATTATTCTGGGAAAATTCTTAAGGATAACTGAACTTATTATCATTTTTATTACAATTATATCAAGTAGGCTTGGGCTAAGTACCAGCCATATATTTAGGTACAGATAGAATATGAAAACAATGATGCAGCTCTGAGTAACCACTCCAGAAAGACACACTTATCTCTAGAGATTAAAGAAAATATGAAATCATATAGTGCAATATCATAGCATTAAAACATATGGATGAGTATTTGGATTACTTGCCAAGTGTCACAGATTCTCTTTATTTATGAAAAATGTCCCTTTAATATGAGTAATACAGAGGAAGACATAGAATTGAAACACCATACATTAGAGAGCACTATAGATAATAAAAAAGAGAGACCATCACCAGAAATTACAAGGTTGGCAAGAAGGTTTCACAAATAAGTTGATCTTAACTTGAAAGAGTAAGTAGTCTGTCTTTAATCCTAACTACTCAGGAGGCTAAGATCTGAGGATCGTGGTTTGATGCCAGTCCAGGCAGGAAAATCCTTGAGACTCTCTTATCTCCAAATAATCACTGAAAAAGCTGGAAGTGGCACTGTGGCTCAAGAGATAGAGTGCTAGCCATGAGTAAAAGGAGCTCAGAGACAGTGCCCAGACCCAGAGTTCAAGTCCCAGGAACAGCACCACCACCACCAAGAATAAGTAGGTAAAGTTCCCAAGCATGGAGAAAGAATGAGGCAAAACATATGTGAAGCTTCAGGGAACACAGTGAGGGTAGACTAAGATAAAGAAATAGAGAGGAACTGGCCAGGTACCAAAAGAGTAAATTGAAAATGCTACCCACTGGGGTTGCCCATGTAATGTCTACCACAAAGCTTAGTTGTTTTACAGAAAGTAACAGAAAAAATGACAGAAGAGATAAAAGTCACTGATGGACTATGAGCCATGTGAATGACAGTCTTTTCCTACCACTGCAGATATTGCATCTTCCTACATTTGCAAGTGAAATGTTGGAATTCTCAGAGAATTTGGGCCATTGTTTAAAATTTGTTATAATATTTATTTGTTTGTTTTTTTGCCAGTTGGGGAGCTTGAACTCAAGGCCTGAGCACTGCCATTGGGTTTTCTCAAGGCTAGTTCTCCACCCATTTGAGCCACACCAGCTTTTTCTGTGTATGTGGTACCTAGGAATCGAACCCTGGTGTTTGTGCATGCTAGGCAAGCACTCTACCACCAGGTCAGACTCCCAGTCCTTTATTTATTTATTTTTATCTTTAAGTAGTTGTGCAAAGGGGTTGCAGTTTCACAAAGCGGTTTATGAAGATAATGCATCTCGATCATTGTCACCCCTGTTAACAATTTCACTCATTTCTCCTTACCTCTTCTGTCACTCTTCTTAATTTGGAAGGATAAGCATTCTCGCCCTCTATTTCTCATTTGTCTCCAGCTTTCCCCTTGACCCCACCTGACCTCTTTCAAGTATCTGTTTCCTAGTGTTTTATTTTGCTGAACTTTGATTTTTTTTGCCTTTCTAAAGAATTATACTGTATATTAAATTAAATACAGTAGATTCAAAGGAAATCTCAAATATTGTATGTAATTCCTTAGGATGGCAAAATCAAAGTTAAGGTTTATTTGAATTGCTTTGTTTGAATTTTTGACAAATGCATTTCAGGTTTTCCTACCAAGTGGGTTTTAAATTGGCTGTATCTCATTATCTGTTTTATTACAACTGGTCTGTAACAATAGGTTTAGGTTCATATACCATAAGATCACATATATCACCTAGTAAGGAAACAGATTTATTTTTGTTGTTATTTTGATTGATTTATGGATAAGAACTCCTATTTAGTACAGCTATTTACTTATTTATGTATGTATTTTTTTTTTTAGTGCTGCTGCTTGAACTCAGGGCCTGAGCCCTCTCCTTGGGCTTTCTTCAAGGCTAGCAGTCCACCGCTAGAGCCACAGCACCACTTCTGTCTTTTCTATGTAAGTGGTACTGAGGAATTGAACCCAAGTCTTCATTCATGCTAGGCAAGCACTCTGCCACTCGGCCAAACTCCCAGTCCCACAACTTTGTAAATTAGTTAAAACATGTTTATGCCTAGCTTATAAATGTGTATTTCATTGTTTTGTGCCAGTACTGGGGCTTGAAATGAGTGCCTGGGAGCTCTCCCTTAGCTTTTTCTCCAAGGATCATGCTCTACCACTGGACTAACACCTCTAGTTACAGATTCTTTTTTCTTTTAATTTCTATTTGTAAAGGTGATGTACAGAGGGGAGACAGTTACATAAGTCAGGTAATTAGTACATTTCTTTTCTAACAGTGCATTTCCTCCCTCATTTTCTTGTAGTTTTCTCCCTCCTGACCCCTCTGCCCCCAAGTTGTGTAGTTTATTTCCAACATAGCATCTAATGAGTATCACAGCTGAATTAATTCATTAGCATCTCACAGACTATTCTGCTGGGACTTTGAACTGTGGCCTTTAGGACTTAGCCTCTTGAATACCCAGGATTACAGGCAGGAGCTACTGGCATCTGTCTGTGTTTACCTTCTTATTGATAGTGTTGTTCGATGATCACTTGTACCTATGGACAGATGATTTTACCATCTTGTTTTGTGGGTTTCTACTGATTGGAAGAAGAGCTACATTCTCCCAGCATAGTTCCAAAAGAGCCCACTCATTAGTTGCTGTTCTACTTTTTTTTTTCTTTTGCACTATCTGAGTTTGAACCTCTGTTTTCCAGCTTGCTTTCTCATTTGGTATCATGGAACTCTAGCTACACATTTTCTTCTTGGGCTGATTCAGAACTATGATATTCCAGGTCTCAGCCTCTGAGTAGCTAGTTTTAAAGGCACAAGGCATGGGAATTTAGCTTATTTTACATTTTATTTAAGGAAAAATTAAATATTTGATGAAATATAATGATTTTGGTTTTATAAATTATTTTGGGGATGTTTTCTGTAAGGCAGAAAATACTTATAAGCTGAAGGTTATAAATATTTCACATGCATAAATATTTGACTTGTATTTATGTATCTATGAAATTATTATACAGGTTAGTGTGTAATATAAGAATATATTTGATTAAAGAAAATAGAAAACTCTACACCATAGCTTTCATTTATCCAGTGAGTAGCCATGACTCATTAGTGTTAAAAGAAATAATTATGGATGGTGTTTTTATTGCCATTGAATTCTTTCTAGGCTTGGAATATTGTCATTATCCTCATAGTTCTATATTTCAGTTTCTATTGCATCTAATTCTACTTCTAGATAGAAAGAGAAAAGAATTACTTGTAACATGGGCTCGTGGCTAAGTGTCTTCCTTATGGATTTCTAACTATATCTCCTAGTTACAACTGTATGATGGAGCCACTCTAGTAAAAGATGTAGACAAATTGCTTATATTCTCATTTCAAAGCAGTGGAAAGGGAAGAGTCTACAGCTTGGTGATAAATATTGAGAAAACCAACCAAATGTACTAGATAGTATTCTCTGTGCAAATAAAACCAATAGATTTTATACTTAGAAAAAAAATCATGCACTGTGTACATCTGTGTTTATGCATGCCTGTATAGTCATGAGCTATTTGCCAATGATTCTGAGGATCTCATCATTGCATGATTTAATTATTGTGTGAAACATTATGTATTGTTCTTACACAAATGTGAGACTAAATCTATATAAGATGCAATTACACAATCAATTAAGTATGCTGGCAGATGCTGCAGGTGACTCAAGGCAAACTGATTTATAGTAAATACATTTTCTATAAGTAAGAGTTCACTTAAATTATAACTCATATGCCCAAGCATAATAATTTACTTAGGGTATCAGTCATTATATACTGTACACAATTGTATATTTTACACTTGTTTTCTAGTAGCTTCTCAGCCATTTCTATTTCTCATGTGAATGATTGGAGCTAAGAGTCTCATGGATTTTTTTTTTTTTGCCTGGACTGGCTTTGAATGGTGATCCTTAGATCGCAGCCTCCTGAGTAGCTAGGATTACAGTTGTGAGTCACCAGTTTCCAATTCTGTTGTAGTTATTTTTCAGGTATTATTTCTTATTCTTTTTGCCTGAGCTACCCTTGACCATAATCTTATTAACTTTTTAGCTGGAATGACAGGCATATAGGTATGCTCAGCTTTTTATTGCCTCAGATGGGGTCTCACAAATATTTTACCTAAACTAGACTTGATCTCCAGTCCTCCCGATCTTTTCCTTCTTAGTAGCTAGGATTACAGGTGCAAACAACCACACCATACTTATTCTGAAGTTGTTTGATTTAAAAGTTTTATTGTAAAGGAAATATACAGAGGGGTTACCATTCCATAAGTCAAGTATTGAGTAGATGTCTTTTTGTACAATAATACCACCTCTGCCATCAGAAAGAATGGCATTGCCCCATGTGTAAGGAAATGGAAAGACTTGGAAAAAATGATGAAGGCAGACCCAAAGAAACATAGGTTGCACGGTTTCCCTCATTTGTAATAATTAAAATGTGCCTGTAAATCTACAAGTAAACTCAATGAATGGTAAAAGACCAAAGTTATACTTGGGCGTGATAAATTAAACAGGATTCTAAACATTCACACAGTGATACTAAAGGAGGTTATTCTTTGGAGAGGATAATAAGGGCTCAATAGCTTTGTGCATATGATCTTATTTAAAAATCATTTTGAAAAAGTTTCTTGTTTACATTATATCAGTTTATTTCCAATAATTAAATAGCTCAGCATATAGAGATAATCAATTTAAAGCAATCTTCACTTTAAGATATACTACCTTATATAATGTGCATATTTCTAAAAGCAATATAGGAGAATGTAAATATATAAAAGTAGTGGTGAGCTTTTACATTCATGAAACATACACTACTTGTAATCACAAGTTTGTAAGAATTCAGTGTCATAAATCCTGAAGAATTTATATTTAATTACCAAAACCTGATTTTAATTATATCTGTGGAGGTTAACTTCAGACATGCGTGTTTAGGCATACATTAATAACTCTTCAGAGTAAGATATTTTAACATCAATTCTAAACTTTTTTATCTTTATTAAAAAGGTAATGAGCAGAGGGATTACAGTTATATAAATTAGGTATAGTAAGGTGACTGCTAGGCTTTTTTTTCCTATTTATGTGCTTAATTTATACAGGTTAGACTTTGATTACTCAAATGTCTGTTTTTAATCTTTATATTTCTAATTTTAGCATTACTTTTATGCATATATAATTTCTTCTTTTACTTCTATCTTTATTTTTATTTTATTTTTCATTTTAAAATAAAAAAATGTTATTCTAATCTTTTTTCCCTTTCCCCTTGAAATTTGGTCTTAGTTCCCTTTTCCATTCCTTGACGGTTTCTTTTTGACATTTGAGTTTCAATTTTTGGTTTTCTATGCTGTTTTCAAATCATAATCTTCAGATCTCTGCCTCCTAGTTGTGAGACAGCCACACATCTCTATTTTTAGTTCTTACAGAAATTACATATTCCTTTCCATAGTGATTGTACTTATTTAATTATGATGTTAAATGATTACCTATGTATGTATGTATGTATGTATGCATGACTATATATGTGTGGGGGGTTTATCTACCTGTATGTATGTCCACGTATCTATATACACACATGTGTCTATTGTCACACACATTTACAGACACAGAGAGGGTGAGAGAAAGATTGGATTTTTTCTCCTTTTTTGGAGGTATTGAGGTTTGTACTTAGGGCCTTTGTTCGCTCAGGTTATTATACCTTAAGCCTGGCTTTTTGCTGGCTATTTTGGAGATGGACATTCTGCCTGGACTGGCAATCCTGAAACATATTTTCCTAAGTAGCAGGGATTATAGACATGAAAGTCATTTGTTCACAATACGGTTGGAGCTGGCAAGTAAACATGGGCTGGCTTGCAGATTATTGCAAGTGTTCTTGTTGTGGCTCAAGTCTAAAGACAGTCTGGAGGCAAAATCTTTCCTCTTTATAGATCTCATTCTTTTTGATTGAAGTCTTCCTCTTATAGACTCAGGCCCACACACAGTAGGGGATCCAAATCTGTTTTATTCAGTTGGTTGATTTATATATTAGTGACATTTAAAATAATCCCCTTTAATAATATGCAAACTGGTATTTTACCAAACACCTGGGCACTATGACTTAGGAAAGTTGTCATAGAACATTTAGCACCACATCTGCATTTTATAGTAAGGTAAGTTAATGACAAATGAATTACAACTTTTAGTTACCCAAGTTGATTGTCAGCTTCTATTGGTTGACAACTTTTCAATTTATATAGTAGTTTACGTACCTTAGATGCACCAGTGCCTGTATAGAACCCCAAGAATTCTTGTATGAATTCTGAGTTGGAGATAAAACCTTAACAAATATTGGAGGTTTTTATTCTAAAAATGGTAATTCCTGTCAGGCCTTGGTGGCATACACCTGAAATCCTAGATGCTGAGGAGGCTGAGATCTGAGGAGCTGGGTTTAAAGCCATACCCAAGTAGAAAAGTCCATGGGAGTCTTGGGAATCTTTGAGTTTATGCCCCAGTACCATAAGAAAGTAAAAAAAAAGTATTAAAAATATTTATTGATTTTTAGATCTGTTGATTCGAAGTTAGAATCAGGTCATAACGTTTTAATTATATGGATTAGAAAAATGTTGCTGTATAATGTATAGATATGGAATAGAGGAATAACAGTATAAAGTATTAATTCATTATATATTAATGTAAATAGAAGATGGAGTCAGTACCTTGCTCTCCATGATCTTTGTAAAGTTAGAATAATATGAATAATAGGAATAAAACTGGGTGCTTTGTTTACTGAAAGTTAACACTTCATGTAGATGTGAGAAAGCTGAAATGATGAATAAGATGGGTTTATTGGCAGTAGTAGATCTATAGTAGATACATAAGTATTTATTTGAATAAGATGCATTAGATACTCTCAGGTGTTGAGCAGTAGTGAGCCCTTTCATTTCAGTAGCCATTAAGTTGGGTTACTAAAGCGACAGGTTGGAAATTTCTAGAGGTCAGTAGCATGCCTTCTTCTGACAGCCAGGATAGAGGATTTATTTGTTCTGATGTGTGGGAAAAAGACAACCACTTCTTAACAATAGAACTAGTGAAGGGTACATAGATTGAAGTTGACCTTACAAATTGCAAGAAGAAAATTTTACTCCTTTAAAAACAGAGGACCTCAACATGGAGCATTACTTTTACTCTTTACTGATTCACAGCATATATAGTGCCCAGGTTCTACCTCTTCCATATCGTTCTCTTCTGTAAGTGGATGGAATTATTCAATACAAGTTTGATGTAGGACAATTAACCCATTACACACACTTAAAATTTAATAATGTCATTCACTAGTGTGGAAAAAGAAACTATAATGATAGGGAACCTACACAATCAATTCAAACTTTAATTTTTTTCCCCCTCTTTACAACATGTATCTAATTTCATGAGGCAGCTATTCGGTTTTCAATAACCACACCTAGGAATACATTCATAGGACTGCTTAGATAGTCCAGGTGAAAGGGTTATAGAAATAGAGGCAGTGTCATCTCAGAAAACTCATTTATATATCAAAATCTACTTTGATATCCAGAAGTTTACATACAAAAGGGCTGATTTCTTCAAACTAATTAGATTTTCTGTAACTCAAGCAATCTTCTCTTGGCAAGAGCAAGCTGAAGCTTATCTATAAAGGTAAAGGTGCTTAATGCTAAATTTATTGTCTTCTAAGCTTAGATTTAGACTTTTCAAGAAACTAATACCCAAGAAACCAGTGTGGTCTTTCTACATTTTTACAACCTTAAGATTACAACGCTATAAACTCAGCAACTATATTCCTTCCTCTCTTTTCTTGGCACTCAAAACTGCTGAAGTCTTCTTTACTTTGCACTTACACAGTCTCAAATAAAAACTTAAGATTAAAAGTGTGCACAAACACTTTGTAAGATAATTTTGTCCTTTAATCTACTCTTAAATGAGTCTTTTATCCCAGAATTTTACATAAAAGAATAAATAACATGAATCAAACTGCCTTTTAAAATTGTCAAGCCTTGTGTATTGTTTCAAGTCTAATCAGATATTCCTTGGAATGTCACTACTGACAATCTAAAATCTTGTAAATATTAGCAATGGAACAATGGGCAGGAAATGAGTAATTCAGACATCTCTCATCTTACAAAGTTATCAACTTGTCAGAGATTCCTTATATGCCAGAAAATGGTCTGGCACAAACCAGAACTGTCAATACAGGAGATCACAGTGATATTTGCATTATTAACACTTCTAACCTCTCTCCAAGGATAGAAGCAATTAGTTTAACCATTCCTCTTACTCCAGAGTTGGTTATTTTGATTTAAAAAAAAATCTGAGGTAAATCAGTTCTGTTAATTGGAGCATCACTGATTATATCATTTTTTTCAGGACAGTTATACTGGGGCAAATAGGTTAAAATTGAACTGTACGGTATTTGCATTTAGGTTCAAAAGGACAGAATCTGTAGAAAAATCTATGTAACATAAATTTTGTCCAGATTTGTTTTCATTTGGAGAAAGGAGTTCTAAAGATCTCTAAAGCAGTTTTTACTCATCAATTGAAAGTCCTCCAAACAAAACTATTGGGAAACTATGGTGTGTAGTGGTGGAAAAGAAAAGCTCCCTCGGTTTTTGGAGGGAATAACTTTAAATATACTTAAATGGCTAAGTTTACTTGGTGCAGTTAAGATAAACTTGTCAATTTTAACGTTGCTGTTATGTCTGAAATAAACTTATGTGATGTTCTGCTTAAAAAAAAAAAAAAGCAGGGCTGGGAGTTTGGCCTAGTGGTTAAAAGTGCTTGCCTAGCATGCATGAAGACCTGGGTTCGATTCCTCGGTACCACATACATAGAAAAAAGCCGGAAGTGGTGCTGAGGCTCAAGTGGTAGAGCTCTAGCCTTGAGAAAGTCCAAGGACAGTGCTCAGGCCCTGAGCTCAAGCCCAGGACTGGCAAAAAAAAAAAAGAAAAAAAAGCAACAGAGGACCTCACATTAAATGAATCATACTGAGAGCTGGACTGCAAAAGAAAGACAAGCTACTAAAAAGAGTTGTCATTAATTACTGTCTTAAGTACATTTCTCCTAAAAATAAACAAAATTGTCAGTCACAGTGTGTTTTTGTTCTGGAGGTGCTTCTTCGTTATTGTAAGAGAAATTTTAGTTGTCTAATTTCTGAGGTAAGCTCTCTGATATGGCTTAAATCTCTTTAATATTTAAATAGCCTCCTTTTATTAGAAAGGGCTTACCTAGCTATCTTTTTCTACTAATCCCATAAAATTATAGATGAAATATGAAACAAGAAGTTAGAAACATTTCTATCTAATTTTGGAAATTTTTAAATTAAGCTTCTTATATAGCCATCCTTCGGAATCCTCATTTCCTTTTCCAAATAAAGGAAGTTAGGAATAAGCATTGTGGCTGCTTTGTTAGTTGCTTGATTAAAAAGCTGGTTCCTCATTTGGACAAAATATTCATTTGGCTCACTTTGCATTTTCAAAGTTCATCCAGAAAAAAGGTAACACACTGTATGATGAAAATTACTCTCAAATGGAATGGACTGGATTAAAAGGAATGGATGGAAAAGAAAATCCTAATTGTTTCCACTTGAAAATAACAACATGGGTGTATTCTTTTGATATATTTGTACCAAATCCTTTTCTCTTAGGCATGAAATGGGTTGTATACTTTGATATGTCTTGTCAAATTCTGATATGATCATATGGTAATACTGCTTTTTAAAATGAATGTTGCAATCTGCCATTTTACCACATTGAAACTGGATTTAGGAGCTGCTATCTGTAAGGTGGTGAGTTGTGCAGCTCACAAATCACTGACTGTTGTTTAGACAGGAAGGTGACCTGCTTGATGGCTTCTAAAACCTAACTTAATTTGCTACAGAGGATTTTCTGAAAAGATGGCACTAGAAACTGGGCAGAGTGAACCTTTGCTGTCTTGATTCTAAAGACAATTTAGAATAAAACTAACGACTGAAAAATCAAAAATTCAGAACTGTAGCAACTATGAGAAAATCTACATTTATAATATTTAAACCCAATAATCACATAATATGTATGTTCTATGCAAAAGTCCAGGAAAGAAGTCCATTATCTTTATGAAATTCATGCAAATGAGATAACACTTCCAATAATCAAATAATACGTATGTTCTATGCAAAAGTCCAGGAAAGAAGTCCATTATCTTTATGAAATTCATGCAGATGAGATAACACTTCCAAACTTAAACCAGGTTGAGAGGAAACTATTTGTCTAAAATTGGGTTTGGTTCAATACAAAATAAAGAGTAAGCAAGCAATATTGCATGGCTTATCAATCTGGACTCCTGATTGAAAGCAAAAGAGCCACTTTTGGCTAATTTGTATACAGAAAGGAATTGATTTAAAAATCTGGGACCATGGCAAAAAGTGCTGTTATTGCTGAAGAGCAAAGTTGATTCCAGGCTTCCAATGACTGGGCCCAGGATTCTCTTTTAGCTCCTGTCTGGGGCATTGTCAGAGCTACTGCTGGAGGCCCAGCAGACCTTCATTACCAGACACTGAGGCTAACACTGCTGCGCTTGAGACTGGCAGGAATCAGAGGCCACCACCTCCACACCCAACACCCTACCAGCAAAGATACTTCCCTATATCTGTCTTCCTAGGTATAGTAAGTGAGTCTTAGAGGATATCGCAGGTTCAATGCTTGTATCCTAGCAGAAAGGAAAGCTGTGAACATGATGATCACATTTTTTCTTTGCTTCCTCAATAGATGTAAATCGATGATGGTCCAAGAAAAAAGTATACAATGTATATAGCCTTACACTTTGCTCCTTTTCTGTTCTCACTATATCCAGTAAGTCCTACATTCTGCTCGTAGGCTCCTCTTCATTCCTTACACATTTCTGACATTTGCCTACATTCTTCGCTAGATCTGTCATCCTCTCCTTTTCCATTTCCATGGGCCAATTCAGCTTTCAAAAAATCTTTCCTTCTTTCCTAGACATAAGATTCTCCTTTTCCTCCCTCCCCTTCCCTCCTCTCCAGGGTGGGGTGGGCTGCAGTGGAAAGAGGTAGATGAATGAAGAGGAAAAGGGAAGAATGCAGACAAGATTCCAGTGTATAGCCTACAAAATTAAGCAGAGCGAGGGAAAATGTAGATCTGGGAGGGATGGGTGAAATTGTTGATCATGATATATTATATTTGGGCCCAGAGTTTGGCCTACTGGTAGGGTGCTTGCCTAGCATGCACAAAGACCCAGGTTTGATTCCTTGGTACCACATACATAGGAAAAAGCTGGAGGTGTTGCTGTGGTTCAAATAGTAGAACTCTAGCCTTGAGAAAGACCAAGGACAGTGCTCAGACCCTCAGTTCAAGCCCCAGGACTGGCAAATTCTAATAATTTTATTTATTTCTCTTGATATTCTTGGCATTTCCTAAAAATTCACTACCACTGTAACTTTTAATTAAAACTAAGTTTTTATTTATTTTTTATTTTTTTATTGTAATTAGTAAAAGGGTTACATGATATTTGCCAGATAGAAGGTGCATTAATTCACATACATTGATACCCTTTCACATATCTTGGTACCCATTTCCCTCCCCCCCCCACACCCCCCACCCGTCTTGGTTTTCCCCCCTTCCCTATCAAATTTCAAATATCCAAATACAAATAAATTCAATATATCAGATAACAAAGTGAGATACTATACCAATATGAGATAACCAAGGGACAGCAAAGGAGATGAGAGACAACATAGTACATTAAGGACAACAATCATTCATTATATGGCTTTTGTTTCAATATCCTGGAGGTCCTTTCAATTAGCTTCACATTATATGGCCTTATGTATCAAGATTTTGCTCTATTCCAAATCTCTGCTAGTAGAGCCCAAGGTTTCTACTGATTATGACGAATGAGGGAAACCATTGAGCCTAAGTTCCTTTGAGTCTGGCTTACTTCACTTAATATGATTTTTTCTAAGTCTTTCCATTTCCTAACAAATGTGGCGATGTCATTCTTTCTGACAGCAGCATAGAATTCCATTGTGTACAAATACGACAACTTGTTGGTCCACTCATCAACTGAGGGACATCTAGGTTGGTTCCATATCTTTGCTATGGTGAATAGTGCTGCAATGAACATTGTTGTGCTAGTGGGTTTAGTATGTCCTTGTTTCTGGATGGTTGGGTAAATGCCAAGTAGTGGAATTGCTGGGTCATAGGGGAGTTCTATTAAAACTAAGTTTGAATTTGCCTCTTGGATTATCTATGATCTCTCCACCCACCCTTTGTTTTAAAATATTTTTGGGGCCCATTTGGTAAGTCATCTTTCCTACCTGATGCCTGATGAAACTTATACTTCATTCTTTAAATTGTACCATTATTTATTTAGGGCTATTCCTAGCTTATTTCATGTGAGAGCATTTTAGTTCTGATTCTGAGATATGTTTTGCATCCTTTGGGAAGGCACATTGGCATACTGTGGTAGTTGCCTTGGAAACAGCAGTAGAGGTGGATAAGCAGTGATACAGAGAGGAAAAGTAACTTCTGACAAGTATTGTGGCAGTCTATGGAGATTGAATGTTTGGAATATATGATGTCAATTAACCAGCAACCCCTGCAAGGTAAATGCT
This sequence comes from Megascapheus bottae, assembly GCF_031878675.1. NCBI lineage: Eukaryota > Metazoa > Chordata > Mammalia > Rodentia > Geomyidae > Megascapheus > Megascapheus bottae. The sequence goes on along the minus strand of NC_143512.1, from coordinate 1,215,375 downwards.
ATTTACTGTTGTTTACAATGGGCAATTAATGATCAGTGGTACAATATTAAATAATTTCCACACAGTAAAATGTAGAATGCAGAAAGCAAACCAGTTCTTCACATTCAAAGAATCTCTCTCTCTCTCTCTCTCTCTCTCTCTCTCTCTCTCTCTCTCTCTCTCTCACACACACACACACACACACACACACACACACACACACACACTCACACACGTGCACATGTACTGCTCTGAGCTTGAACTTGGGTTGGGTGATGTTCCTTAGCTTTCTTATTCAAGACTGATGTTATACCACTTGAGCTATACATTCACTTCTGGCTTTTGGTGGTTAGCTGGAGTACAGAGTCTTCCAGGCTTTTTGTTTGTTTGTTTGTTTAAAACCTGTGTTGATTTCAAACTATGATCCTCAGATCTCAGCATCCTGAGCAGCCAGGATTACAGGCATGAAGCCATTCCTGTCTGGCTAAGCAGCTGTAATTTCCAATCATAATTACATGATAGCATAGCAGCTGTAATTTCCAATCATAATTACATGATTAGCATAGCTCATTGTTTTGGAAGAATGTCTTGAACAGTATTTCTTTCCAAGTTCTGCAGTACTCCTTTCAGATGCTATCCTTTGTTTTATTTATTTATTTATTTATTTATTTATTCATTTCCTACAGTACATTCAGAAACTAGACATCCCTATACAACTGCTATGTGTATCAGATTGCATGTCATGAATGTGAGTAATCAAGTTATATAACAGAGTAGAATACTAAACTGATTTTGAAAAACACTAAGTAAGCTTAAAAATGCTTCACAGTACACATGGGTATAAGAAATCTGAAAACTGCAGAACTAGAATATTACATTTAATATCATATTTAAACAATCACTTAGTAAATTTGATAGAGGTGTGTTTATTTCTGGTTAATTTACAGTTACATTTTGACTTTTCTGATCTTCTTGAAATTTTTCTTTTATTTTCATTGCTTTCTGATTGATATTTTTGGAAAATCTGAAAGCTTTCCTTGCAGGCTTTAGCAAGGAAACAAAATTGGTGACTGAAAATTATGTACTATGTTCTGTATTTTAATGAATTTTTAAAAATGACTTTTAGAGCTCTGACTTTAAATAATTAGCTTTATTTATAAAGGTTTTTCACCAAGTTGTATGGAAATTAAATAATCCTTTTCCTTTCACACTACTTCTGGTTACCATATCCTCACAAACAAACCTGCATGCATTGCGCTGAGCAGATCCCTGACCCATTGACTGACCACTGGCATTTTCTGGATCATGTCATTTTTCTTACTTCCTTTTCTCCCTTTTCTCTCCTCATTATTTCATCTTTTATAGTGACAATATATTGTCAAAAATTTGAATCACTATGATATATGCCAGTGATTGCATATAGAGATTCCCTTCTTGAATACTTGTTTGTTAAAAATGACATTTGAAATATGGTATAAAAATCAGTGTTAATAAAATCTTTCAAAAAAACCCAAATCTGAATCACTATGATCTGTGGCAAATAAAAATAAGTAAATACCTGCAAGTATGCAAATATCTGTTATTGCCCTAGAAAAAAAAAGTGAATTTCATTGCTAAATAGCAACCATCTGGAGGTAGTTGATGACCACTGCAGGTCATCCATTAAGGTGGTTTAAGGATAGAAAGAAGTCTCATTCTATTTATAGCCAGACAGATACAAAGTGTCATGTCATATATATTTTTTTCACCATAGTCCCTGGGTACGAAGAGTTGATATCACCATCTTTCACATAGTGCTCAGTAAGAACACATGTGTGCTTTTCAGATTGTGGTTTCTTTTTCCTGTTATATTTCCTCTGATAAGTAATTTTCAAATTGAAACTCATTTAATTTTCTAACCATTTTTAATGTTCTGTGATCGCTTCTCTTCTTAACATGCAGATGTTGTTATTTTTTATGTGAGAGATAACCTTCTTAATATGAAGGGGTTAATCATTTATACATAGGTTTTTTGTTCTTCTCTGTCTTCAGTTATCAACTTTTCCAATTCCTTCTTGCACACTCAGGTTCGTGGATTTGGTGATTCTTGTTTGCCTGCTTATATCTGAGTTAGAGGCTTGCTTGGTTACTGTCATAGACATGTGGATTTCTTCTAATGAGAAATCACTGACATATTTTCCAATGGGCCCTTTTCTGGAGTGGAACATCTGCTGGGAGCTCTGCAAAAAGGAGTTTCAGAGACTGAGGAGGGTGATTCTGACAGGCTGGCTAGAAAAGATGTTGTCAAGTAAAAGTACCTCACCTGCATTTGAAAGTCTTTTCTCCAAGTTACTCCCCTTCCGTTCCTTTCCCTTCTTTCTTCTTTCCTTCCTTCATTCTTTTTTTAGTACATATTTTCCATTTATGTATGTATGTATGTATGTATGTGTGTATGTATGTATGTATGTATGTGGCTGCAGAAAGGAGTTGCCATTTAACAACAGTTTAAAAGACAATATCATTGTCTCCCATCCTTCTTAACCCTCACCTCTTCTCTCAGTTTTCTTCATTTTGTAGGATATACATTCGATTTTATGACTGGATTCTATTTCTGTCAGCCACTTCATTTGTCTAATCCCCTCACTTTGGTTCCCACTTCTTTTTGAGTACCTATTTCTTGGTGGTCTCTGAATTCTTCCTCCTCCTCCTCCTCCTCCTCCTCCTCCTCCTCCTCCTCCTCCTCCTCCTCCTCCTCCTCCTCCTCCTGCTCCTTCTTCTTCTTCATCATCATCTTCATACTGCTATGCAAAGGTATATCAGTTTTTGAGTACAGTGCATCCAGGAGCAATGTCATCTTTATACACTTCTCCATTTCTCCCAATCCCACCTACCCCACAATTTTCTTAGTTCCATTTTCACATATTTAATATTATAACCGTTGTTCAAGGCCACCTCAGGCAGGAAACTCCTTATAATATTTATCTCCAATTATTACACCAAGTAGTGGTGTAGCTCAAGTGATAAGTGCCAGCCTTGGCCAAAAAAAACCAACCAACCAACCAACCAAACCAAACCAATCCAAGCCTAAAACGACATCAGTGAAAAACAAAAAGAGAGAGCATGAGGCTCTGAGTTCAAGCCCCAGTACTGGCACCTAAACAGGAAGATACTGGATGGGGGTGGGGTGAGGAATGAGAAAAGGAAAGGAAAGGAAAAAGAAAAGAATAGTAAGATATATGTGACTTAGATATAGGTGAATGTGATATAAACAGTAAGTCATATACCTCATTCAATGCCAATCTTCTTGGGATGATAGAAAAGATGTTCTTTAAAAGAAATCACAAATGGACAGAAATTCATAATGAATTTTCTCTGAAACAGCAAAATACAGAATTTTTTCCTACTGTGTTAAATAAATGATTTGTTACTCTGAGGTTATCAACTAAATATAGCAAAGTCTCACTAGTCATTCAGGTTCAGCTTGCATCTTTTCCTTCTGAATGAAATATTTTGGATCAGCCTCCATAATGTGCTCACTTTACCCTTGCATGCTTGTAGATTTACAACCTTCTCTAGTGATAAATTACTATATTATGCTTTGTAAACTGATTTCATATTACTGGTAAATTTAGCACTAGATGTTAATCTTATCATAAAGAAGATTTAAAATATTATTTATCATTGTTTATTTCCTGTTTACTTTTGCTGAATAGAATGTAAATGTAAACAAGATAGGCCAGTTCACTCTAACTATGCTGATTTCATCATCGTATTCCAGTAATTTGTTATTCACTATCCCAGCAAAAACATTGCTTACATATCCAAAAAGTTGCTTTGTGTTCACATTCTTAGAATTACCTCTGGGATAAGAGCTAGCATTTTGATTTATGGTTTGCATTTTGAAGTTTGGATATTGGGAACAGAAAAATTTAACATGAATACTATAATTTCTTCCTTCCACATCTGTATTATAAACAAATAGAACAAGGAAATTTTTAATCTGCATGTAAAATGTGACACTTGTCAGCTTCAACATTGTCAGATAGGAATAATAATAATAATAATAATAGTAACTAGAAGAATGGTAAACATATATTTCTGATCTGGGGTAATGGAGTTCATTGCCATTCCAGTAGGATAAGCATCTAAAGAAACAAGAATTTACACATAGCATTTCTATAAGTATCATATTTTAGGCTTATTTACATTAACATTTCTATGTTCTTAGCATGGAAAATATGCTGAAAGCTATCATAAATCTGAAATGTTTTTTAAACTATACTTTTTACTTTTAATATACATAAAAAGTTTTTGAAGTATAGGATACCATTTTTCATGGTGTTGCACTTTTTTCCCCCATGTGGTCATTGTGCTGTCTTTGTTTACTTTACATACTTCTTTGTCTGTCTGACTTGAGTATTGCCTATAATAGATACTCAATGATTATGGTGAAATGAATGGATGATAAAGGATCACCTTAAATGTAGGTTTGAGGAACAAAGTAACATAATCATTAATCTTGTGATTTTATTATTTCCTATATATTTTTAATATATAAGAAAAAACAGCACAATAGCAAAACCAATATTTTCGTATATATTTACGATAGAATGACTCAGACATTTATCCTTTTATCATTTTAAAAGATAACTAGCAAGATGAGCAAGGATTTGGACATTGTACTTGAATACACAATAAAATGGAAACTGTAAATCAGATTATTAAACTCCAACTTTGGGTTCAATTTGATTATTTTTTTAAAACTCAGAATAATTTATTTTGTAAATAAGAGATTTTACAGTGTCTTTTTTTTAGTAAATCCAATTGTTTTATATAATAACTACTATTTTAACCAATACATTTTAAGAAGTAAGGTAGTTTATAATTTTTCTTTTTTCTGTGGCTTTTATTCTGTATTATTATTTTTATTTATTATTGGAGTGAGGTATAGGGGGTTACAGTTACATTTACATTCATTTAGTTTATAATTTTCTTCCTCTGTCTCTCTCTGTCTTCCCCCCACCCCTCGCCCCTCACCAGTCCAGGGGCTACAACTCAGGGTATGGAAACTCCCTGAGCCTCTTTGTGCTCAAGGATACTGCTCTGCCACTTGAGCCACAGAGCCTGTTCCAGCTTTAGCTGAGAGCTTTATTGGAGATAAGAGTTTCATGGACTTTCTTGCCCTGGCTGGCATTGAACTGTGATCCTGAGTAGCTAGGATTACAGGTGTGAGCCACTGATACTTGGCCAATTTTTCTTCTTTTAACTAGCCAGGTTTTTAAATAGAATATTTTATGTATACCTATTTCTAGACTCTACCACCAGTAATAAAATGTGGTACAAAAGACTGCCTTTATAGAGTATACTTTAAGTATATTTTACTTTCCAAGCCTCTTTAACAACTAGATCTACCAGTGGATATGACAAAACCACCAGCAATTTCTACCAGCATATGTTCTGTGTTGAAATTCTTCCCAGAGTGACTTGAATTGGAATGTCTGGTTGATTGTGGGTGGCAAAGTCTGACTTGCATTTTGCCATAAATGGTGAAGACATGACTTTTCAGAAATTGGTCAACGGATATTACAGCTAAGGTATGGAATACACCAAGAAGGTGTATTCCTTCCATTCTACCTTAAATTCAATATTTCTAACATCTTTAAAGTTGCTCAAAATGCTTACTTTCCTAATTGCAACCTAGAAAGTCAGCAGGAAAGTTATAAAATAATAATAAAAGGTTTGGAATAGAGAAAATAGAAAGTGCGTTCACCCTGGCCAGTTACTTAGTTTTATTTGAAATCACAGCAAAATAGAGAGAATTACTCTTTGAAATTGTCTGAACTTTGCAATTTCAAAAGTTCCACTTGAAAATGAAATTTTAGGTCCCTTTTTTATTGTAATGCTTAGAGGAGTCACAGTTACATTCGCCAGACAGAGGCTACAGCACTTCTCACACATTGACACCCCCTTTCATGTTTTTGTCCCCATTTCCCTCCCTCCACCCCCTCCAATCATCTTGCTTTCCCCCCTTCCCTTTCCTATTTCAAATAAACAAATAAACATATATAATATACCAGATAATTAATTTTGGCCATTCATTTTATCTAATACCTGAACACACTGTACCTGCAATACAGGGATTGGTGCTGGAGTCATTTCTCTAACATTCAAACCATTAAGCTCTCTAGGCCTTCTTTACTCCTCTGGGTTCCTAATTTTATACACAACTTACTTTAAGCCTTAAATTCCTTATAAAATTCCTTCCTGGGATAAACTTGTATAAACTTTTACTGATTTTTCATTTCCTGTCCCTAGTCAGCATAATTTTTATAACTATTTCTAGCTTTCTCTACTCTTTGAGACCCTACCTCATTCTCTATAAATGATTTGGATTCTTCCATGGAAAATAAAACTCATTATCAGAAAATTCTCCTTTTTCCTCTACCCACATCAGAGAGAGAGCACATCTACAGTTGCCCTTTCAGCGTTCTCTTCAGTTACTCCAGAACAGGACTCTGCTTATTCTCTGTCGATTCCTGCTCAAATGTTTTCTCAAATTTCAAGTCTCTCAGAAAATATTTATTATACTTTCTTTTTTTATTTCCCTTTTCCTTTCCCTTTCCCTTTCGTCAAGACCCTTTTCTTTTTCACATCTGTCTGTCGTTTCTGATGGAAATGTGATCTTCTACCCTTGGACCACTTGCCAAGTTGAAGTGTGGTCCTTTCTATAGCACAGACCACCCTGCCCCCATGACCTGCAGCCATGCTTCTTTCACCTCCCCCTGTTCTCCAGGGGGCCTAGTCTCACTGAGGAAACAAACACAGCATTCTCTTTCATCACTTTTCCGGACTTTGATTTAAGTCTCTTACATTTATCCCATGCAATAACTTGGTGGCACAATTGTGGCTTCGAGGATTACATTTGAATGACAAATTTAAAAAGAAATTAATCCAGTGGGCCTAATGACTCCCTGGAAAACAGGAATAGATGTTGTGGTCTAGGATTCAGATCCCTTGGGTGCACTCAGCAGCAGCTGCTTTGGAAGTGAGGATGAACTTATGTACTCTGCTGCCTCTCTAGCTCTTATTCATGGAGGGAGAGAGATAACCTATATGCCAATATAAAGGATAGAATCCGGTTGATTATTTTTTGGTTGTTGTTGTTGATATTAGCAATAGAGGCTTGTACTCTGGGCCTTGCCCTTGCTTGGACAAAGCTCTGTCACCTGAGTCATGACAGAGACTCTGTTTTGAAATTTAGTAATGCTTTGGTTAAGATCTCCTGTTCTGGCCTATGGCTGGCCTTGGACTCCACTCATCCCCATCTGTGCCTTCTGAGCAACGGTTATCATAGATAAGAGTTCCTCTTACTGATTATTAAAGTTAAATATGGCTTTAATTCTCAAGCTAGAGGAGGAGATAATAGCTATTAACAAACATGTATATCTTCAGAGCTTTATAATGGTGACAACACTATTTTCTTTTCTCCTTTTTTTTGCCAGTCCTGAGACTTGAACTCAGGGCCTGAGCACTGTCCTTGAGCATTCTCAAGGCTAGAGCTCTACCACTTGAGCCACAGTACCACTTCCAGCTTTTTTCTGTATATATAGTGCCGAGGAATCAAACCTAGGTCTTTTGCATGCTAGGCAAGCACTCTACCATGGGCCAGACTCCTGGCCTGGGCAAAACTATTTTCATCTACTACCTTGGTTGATAGCCCACTTAATCCATGAGGTATGCATGGCAACCTTTTTGGGGGTCAATTATTGATTGATTGATTGCTATTCTCTCCTTTAAAAATTATTGTTATTGTGAAGTTGATATACAGAACTATTACAATTACATGAATCAGGACATGAGTATAATTCTTTTTGAACCCTTCTCTTGCTCTTTCCCAGGTTTTCCCTCCCATCCCCACCCCACAAAGTATGCAATGCATTTTCCATATAGTGCCTAGTGAGTGCCATTGTTGTTTGTTCACACTTTGTTTCACCTTTTCTGTATTCCCCCTTACCCTTCCAAACACAAACTAACAAATGAGACAAAATGAAAAAGTAGCAAAACTAGAAACAATGGCAACTAAAATTTCCTTTTCTTGGAGTTCATTTAGTACAATATTTTATATGATCAAATGCACATAGCTATTGAGTCTTTGGCAACCAGTCCTATGTATATCTTTCTTTGGCCACAGAGTATGAATGCCTATATATTTTTTAATTTTTAAAATTTTAAAATTTTGGGAGAAAAACATGAGAAGCTATATCACTGTTCAGCAAGTAAGGTACCCACTACCTGATGAACGTAACTGTAACCCATCTCTACATCACAATACAATACAATACAATACAGGGAAATAAGAACTTTTTTTTTGCTTACATAAATTAGGTAGCAAAAAGAAGGGTATGACTTTTCCACACTATTTGAGTTTCTAAGTCTACCTAGCTGAGGGAGCTATGTACTTTGTTTCCCCTCATGGGATTGGTCTAACATTTAGCACTATTCTGGTCACAGTGTGTACTCTTAACATGTTAATGATGTGTAATTTAGTGGGAAAATAAGTAGCAGATGACACTGAGGAGTCACTTTTGAGCTAGCTTTTACAATGCAGCCTCTATTCAGCAGTTAAATTGACCTAGTTTTAGTTGTGTTTGGGATGAATCCCAGAACAGTACTGTGCAGTCCACAACCTTCTCCTGGTTGTTGCTTGCCCTTCATCCTCATGTGAACATTTCTGACTCAGAAAATCCATGCTTTCATTTTCTTCTCCATTATTGGTTTCTCTCATCTTCGGTCTTATATAATGTCTACATTGTCTTGTACTTTAAGAACTTGAAACAAAACTTAATAAATGCATATGTGTGTGTCCTGTAATTCACTTGAGATGAAAAATGTCTGAGTCATAGTACCACTCAGTCATGGTATCTCTCCTGGGGTATGTGTCAGTCAGGAATTGACACAGTGCAGAACCTCCCCACTATGCTTACATCATGGTAAGCATGAATTCCATCAAGGAATTCCCATATGGGTGGGGATAGGGTAATGTGTTATTCCCTTCCTCAGTAGCCAGCATGCAGTATGAAAGCAGGAGAGGTGAAATTCCCGCTGCTACCATCAGAGCCATCAGTTCAGCTCTTGCCTGCCTGAGAAAGAGAAAATGAAGGAGGTCCAAGAAAGAGCAGCTTGGGGCTGTCATAACCTAATTCACAGATATGGCTTACAAAGTGTTGAATCCATTCATCTTTATGCTTTCTTCTGTTTGGGATGGACACTGTAAAGGGCACTGCCCCAACACTCTTTTTAATTTTTTTTTTAATTTCTTACTTTTTAATTTTCTATTTATTTTGCCAGTCCTGGGGCTTGAACTCAGGGCCCGAGCACTGTCCTTGGGTTTTTTCAGGGCTAGAGCTCTACCACTTGAGCCACAGAACGACTTCCAGCTTTTTCTATGTATGTGGTACCAAGGAGTAGAACTGGGTCTCTGTGCATGTTAGGCAAGCACTCTACCACTAGGCCAAACTCCCGGCCTGTCTCAACACTCTTTATTTCAATAGCCACTGTTAACAGTTTAGATGTGAATAACTCAGGATAATTTCCCTTTTTTTGTAATAAATTCGTGTGTACAGAACCTTACTCATATTAGGACTAGTCTTAATGATGTGAATTAGTTATTACAGTTATTAGTAATTTTAATGTGCTTACTGCTTAAATTAATATGAGAGATTTTTTTTTGTGGGTCATAGGAATTGAACTCTGGCCCTGGGTGTTATCCTTGAAGTCTCCAGCTCAAGACTACTGCCCTATCCCTTGAACTACTGCGCCACTTCTGATTTTCTAGTGGTTAATTGGAGATAAGGGTCTCATGGAATTTTCTGCCATGGTCCTCAGATCTCAGCCTCATGAGTAGCTAGAATTACAGGCATGAGTCACAGTACCTGGCTAAAATGAGCATTTTTGTTGTTGTTGTTGTGAATCGTGGAGCTCAAACTCAGGGCCTCAGCACTGTCTCTAAGCTTTTACAATCAAGTCTGCTGCTGACCACTTTGAGCCACAGTGCTACATCTGATTTTCTGGAGGTTAATTGAGACAGACGTTTCGCTAGCTTTTAACTAAAATCCTCAGATCTCAGCCTCCTGAGTAGCTTGGATTACATGTGTGAGCCACTGTGCCTGGCATGAGATTTTTTTATTAAAACCTCTGGACTGACAGAGGTGCACACAGTATAGGGTTCTTCCCCTACTCCTCTTCCTTTTTCTTCTTTTGATCTATTACAAAAAATGCCAAAGGTTCTTGAGTTTTCCTTTTCTTCTCTCATCTATTTTTTATTCTTTAAATACAGAATAATCTTTGAAATACATTTAGTCTGCTTCCGTGATATCATTTACAAACTTGCTATCCATTTACACTTTAAGAAGAATATTCTTAAGCACTTCCTGAGAAGATTGTGTCATTGTCTATTTCATTACTAGCTTCAGTGCAATAAATGGTCATAGTCCCTGTCACCAGTGCTGTAGATAGGCTTTTTATTTACCATTAGATCACTACCCTTAGAGCATTTTTTTTGCGTATAGTTTGAATAATGCATGTCACTGCTGGGTTGTCACGGTGTGTCGTGTGTGTGTGTGTGTGTGTGTGTGTGTGTGTGTGTGTGTGTGTGTGTGTGTTTATATGTATATGTATACGGTGGATAGAGTATAAGGTACCAAGTACTGTCAGGGTTTCTGACTTTACTCAAGTTGGGAGCTCTTTGCTGAGAACTATTTCAGTTATGACTGTATCTTTTAGTTAAAATAATAGCTTTCAGCTGTGCAACAGTGGCGCAGTCTTAGTTTCTCAGGGGCTTCTGAGGATTGCAGTTGAAGCTGGGATATGTAGGAAAGCCTGTCAGATTCTTATCTCCAATTAACCCCCTAAAACTGGAAGTGGAGCAGGGACTCAGTGGGAGACTGCTAGATGTGGGTAAAAAAATCCAAAAACCAGTGAGTAGGCCTTGAGCTTAAGCTCCAGTAATATCTCAGATACATGCACATGCACAAACATATTGGCTCTTATCTTACTGAAATTTAGGTGAGTGGGATGATTATGGTTATGCTTTCAGTATATATACTAATAACAGGACAAAACAATTTTAGTTCATGCTAGGGAGTATGTAAAGCAATCCTGATTAAGTAGCTGCTGCACATCAGGCATGAATCCACCTTATGAATGAGTAAATGAAGTGGCTACCAGAATATGTCCAATAGGAATACCGTGGGCCTTATCCCATCATACCTGGAGCATGGATTGATACAATGTATTATATTCATCACTTCCTGTCCATGTGACAAAATATCTGAAAATTCCCATTTAAAGAGTGAACAGTTTACTTTCATTCAGTGATCCAGAGATTTCAGTCTGTGCTTACTTGGCCTCATTATTTTTGGTTATGAAGAGGCAGTTCATGATGGGGAGCCTGTGCTGGAGTAAAGTTGCTCACCTCATGACAACCTAGAGGAAGCAGAAAGAAACACAGACAGACCCAAACAAACACAGAGGCAGGAAGGGAAAGGGAAAAATTGGTCAGTATCCCAATATATCCTTTCAGAAATTTCCCCTAGTGTGATAAGGATCAAGATTCTTTGTACTCATAAACTGGCAGTTTGAATTGCAAACCCTTTGTACAACTTTGTGAAGATAGATTGATAGATCGATTGATCGATCGATAGATAGATAATAAAACGTTACAAAAGGAAACACAGCCAGGCACTAGTGGCTCAAGCCTGTAATCCTAGGTACTCAGGAGGCTGAGATTTATGGGTCTTGGTAACCAGCCTGGGCATGTGACTCTTCTCTCCAATTAATCACAGAAAAAGCTGGAAGTAGCTCTATGTCTCAAGCGGCAGAGTGCTAGTCTCAAGCAAAACAGAAACTCAGGGACAGTGCCTAGGTCCAGAGTTCAAGCCACAGGAGTGGCAAAAAAATGTCTTTAAAAGGAAATACAGGCCGGCGTTTGGCCTAGTGGTAAGAGTGTCTGCCTAGCATGCACGAAGACCCCGGTTCGATTCCTCGGTACCACATACATAGAAAAAGCCAGAAGTGGTGCAGTGGCTCAGGGTAGAATACTAGCCTTGAGGAAAGCCCAAGGACAGTGCTCAGACCCTGAGCTCAAGTCTAGGACTGGCAAAAAAAAAGGAAATACAGCAGTATATTTAAATAAATTTAATTTGATACAAGTAAAATGGACATACTTACTTTCATTAGGCCCCACTTCCTAGTTTCCATACCTGGTTTCCTAGTAGTACCACCAACTGAGAAACAAGCCCTAAGTCATGGCTCTGGGAGATATTCTAGATCCAAACCATATTAACTTAATAACTTTTTTCTACGATTTAATTTCAGCATGCATTTTCGTGAACACATTAAAATTAACCATTTCTGTATATTATGCTAATTTGTTCATATTTGTTTTGAATGTATACCCTATGATGAGTCAGTAAGCCTATTTGGAAATAAATGAACAAGATGAGCAAAGAGAATACAATAAACTCTCAGGCCTCTTGCAACTGGAATGGAAGTTTAAACCAACAGGTACATTATTCTATGGCACATGCTAGAATGGAAGTAATATTTAAGCAGAGACTTGAGCAAAGTGCTTCAGAGGTGACTGTGACTGTCTAAAGAATAATGTTTTGGAGGAAGCACAAAGGCTTCTGTGGGGCACCATGCAGAGTGGGTCCAAGGCTCATCAAGAACAAAGGAGAGTGCCAGGGAAGAAAGCAAGTCTAAGGCTGGGTTCTAGATATTTTGGAGTGGGGGTGCATCTTTGTGTGCTTCATATTGTTTAAAATGGTATCTTTTGGGGCCAGGAGTTTGACCTAGTGGTAGAGTGCTTATTTGGCATGCATAAAAACCCAGGTTTGATTCCTCGGTACCACGTACATAGAAAAAAGCTGGATGTGGTGCTGAGGCTCAAGTGGTAGAGCTCTAGCCTTGAGAAAGTCAAAAGACAGTGCTCAGGCCCTGGGCTCAAGTCCAGGACTGGAAAAAAAGGTATCTTTTTTTCTTGTGAGGATGTTAAGGAAATTTAGGGAGGCTTCTAGATGAGTTGGTGCGAGCATCATCAGAGGAGGTGACACCTCAGTCACCTCTGTGACTGATGGGATAATGGGAATCGGTCATATTGTCGAGATCTAGCAAAACATACACACACACACACACACACACACACACACACACACACACACACACACACACACAAATAGTATTCCCCTATGACTCCACACTCCTAGCACAGATTTTTAAAATGTTTTTGCTTTGTGGAGTGGTATGCAAATGCATAAAACCATATTAACTAAAGTATGGTGGATTCAAAAGAGAACTCAGTATAATTCCTTAGAAAATCAAAGTCAGAATTCAACAAAATAAACATCAGAAAGTGGATACTTATAAGGGATTGGGTGGGGTCAGTAAGAAACAATGAAAGAGGAATTCAGTGTATGATCCACAAAATTAAGAAGATGGGGGAAAAGGATGTATTGGAGACAATGGTTGAGAATATTTAAAGGGTGACATTAATCAAGATGCATAGTATTCATAAACTGCTTTGTTAAGTGGCAACGCCTTTGTACAATGACTTAAAGATAATAAATGTAAATATTAGGGATAAAATTGTACCTGCAAATAATCTTTAAAAAATTCCATGAGATATTGTTACAATATCTCATTTTGTTATCTGATATATCGGATATATTTGTATTTGGTTATTTGAAATTGGATAGGGAAGGGGGGGAAACAAGATGGAGGTGGGGGTGAGGGGGAAGGGAAATGAGGACCAAGACATGAGAAAGGATATCAATGTATGTGAATTAATGCACCTTCTGTCTGGCAAATATCATGTAACTCTTCTATTAATTACAATAAAAAATATATGAAAAAAAGAAAAAAAATTCCATGAGAATATAATGAGTGATTGTTGTCCTTAATGTACTATGTTATCTCTCATCTCTTTTGCTGTCACTTGGTTATCTCACATTTTTACAGCATATTACCTTGTTATCTGATATATTGTATATATGTTTATCTGGTTATTTGAAATAGGATAGGGAAGGGGGAAAACAAGATGAGGGATGGGGGTCGGGGGAGGGAAGTGGGGACCAAAACATGAGAAAGGGTATCAATGTTTGTGAAGTAATGCACCTTCTATCTGGTTAATATAATGTAACCCTTCTATTAATTACAATAAAAATTAAATGAAAAAATTCCATGAGAAAAACAATAAATACTTTCAGATATCATAATATACTTTGCATGAGACCATATTATTTAAGATATTATGTAAATAAATATATAGTATAAATAAATGGAATCAACAGTTAAAAGATTTAAAACATGCAAAAAAAGCTTTTCCTTTTATTTTTTGTCATTCCAAATTCTTCTGTAAGTTGGAATTTTCTTGGTATATATCAACATATAGATGTGAGTGCAAGAGGAATTTTGTTTCTTGTAGAAGGACACTCCAAGTCTTATGTGATGTTGAGAGAGTGTATAATGCTTTACAGAAAAGAGTTCAGAAATGGGTATATTCCATATCTTGTTTTCAGATAGACTTCTGATAAACACTGCCATTTGACTTTAGCCAAAGCATGCTATCCCTGTTAGCCATATACGTTCACCATGTGCACTGAAGATGTAGGTCAGTGGTAGGTAACATGCTTGCTTAACCATGCTTAAGGGTATAAGTTCAATCCAAACAAAATCTTCTAGAACATATATTTATCATCCATAAAATCAGCAGTGTTCAGCTGGATGGATCCCAAGGACTTTACAAAATCTGTGACAGCATAACATGTTCCTTTATTTCACTGGGGAATTTCCACATTATATTATCTGTGATGTAGTCCATTAATATGTAACTGATCAAGATTTTGCTTTAGCTGTCAGTCATGGCACAAATAAGCAGCTTACTCTGTGGCCTCTTTGATTTTAGTCATCCTGTGCTACTTTGGCACCACAGTGCACCTTGAGGATTTTCTGTTTAGACCTACTATGCTCTGTGAGTCTCTGAACAAAACATTTCATTCTAACTTCTGTTAAATCCAGATATATGACAGGTTTCAGAAAGAAATCTGAAATAGTGTGAAAGTGACTAAATTCTAACACATAATAGAAATGAGTAGCTCGCCTGTAACATTTGCAGATATCTTCTTCAGTAACTATTTTTGAAGACTTAAGAAAGGAACTGAAACGAAGTATAGGTCACCAGAAATTTAGCTTTATATTATAAAATAATAGTTTGTCATTTTGCCTCTTAATAAGTTTGCTGGTAGCAAACATTGAACTTAAATTCTTGTTTGCATTTTAAATTCTTGTTTTCAGTGATACTAGATGGTTACTAATGGTTAACTAACTCTTCTAATGACCCATGAATTTGGGGTCATTACCATCAGAAATATTTATCATCATCGTCATCATCATCATCATCATCATCATCATCATCATCATCATCATCCTTGGTGGGGTGGTGGTGGTGGTAGTGGTATTATTTGTTGGCTCTAGAACTCGAATTAAATGCCTTACATTTTTACTCAGTTTGCTTGTTCATGGCTAGATCTCTACCACTGTTATCATACAGCCAGCCTTGACTTATTTGGAAATGGAAACTAGTGGCCTTTGCTGACTGAACAGGCTTTGAACCATAATTCTTCAATTCTCAGTCTCCTAAATAGATAGGATATAGGTGTATACCATGACCTCTTGGGAATCCTTGAGAAATATTCTGATGAGAGGAAATCTACACATTTATGCAAAGATAAAGAATCATAATCTTTTATTTCAGATAGCATACTTTCTCATCATTGGTTTAATACTTGTACCGTACATTCTTCAATACAAATTTCCTTGAAATTATGAGAAATACCCAATGGAAGAATATTTACTGAACTATCAAGGAGTAGTTGCCTGTGACATGTAACAGATATTTCAGTACTGTCTACCTACTTTTCAGACATGCTCTGAAATATAATCTAACTTTGAATTGCTCAGAAGTTAGGAATATCCGGTATTACGCCTCAAATCTAAATGTCCATAGGTTTCTAACAAACCAAAATATATTACTGTCTTGTCCCATGCAGAAATTTATAAACTACCTGCTCTACGAATATGTTTAAGCAAATGTAATGTGATAGTGCATGGCTGCAATCCTGGCACTCGGGAGTCTGAGACAAGATATTTGTGAGTTCAAGAACATAGCAACTTGAAGACCAGACTGTCTTGAGACCCTGTCTTAAGAAAGCCTTTTATAATAGTAGCCAAAGAAACAGAATGCTTACAAGTGAGTTGAAGGAAGAAGGACAAGAGAGGGCAATGGAGAGGGTGATTATGATCAAATTACTTCTTATTCCTTTATCAGACCTATTTTTGTGTAAATATATATGGTAATAAAAACGAGTGGTTAAATATAGAAGCAGAAGTATGAAATGTTGTTCTTTGGGACAACTCAGTTTTGTGCATAACAGGATTTCTGTAAGTGATTAATGAACTGAAACAATCAGTGTACAATTTAATAATTCTATAAAACCTTCTCTGCTACACAGGTCTGAACCCTGACCATTAAACTGATTTGTCAGGTAGCATTCACCTTTCTGAGTTTCTGTGTGCTGAACAGGCAGATAATACAAGACCCTGTGATGGGAATGTCATGAACAATTGATTGGATACAATGGTTTCAAAATAAAAGTACAAATATTATATAAGAATTACTTTTGTTTTTGACTTAATATATCTTGTAAGTCCAGAAACAGAGATTGTCTCAAAGCTACCTATTAAGTCATATTTTGGGGTTTATAGCGTGTTCACATTCAGCAAAGGTTTGGTTTTTTTTTTTTTGACAAATGAGGGCATTGTAATTCCACAAGAATGTTCATTTTTACCAAGTGTCCACTTGAGAGGAAATCTTTAACTTAGTATTTAGAGGTTATTTTCCTTGAAATTGTTCTAGTCCTGGCCTGAAAAGGCCTTCAGAAATAACAGTAAGAATAGAGTATAATGCCTGACTCTATTTTCTGACTAACCCATTTGTCTCTCATACACTGAAGGTCCTGTAAGTAACTTTAGACTCAAAGAACTCCTTTTATAGGGCTCAAGATGTTCAGTGTTGCTTGTGCCTAAAGCAGTTGAAGGAGACAATAAATGAACGATTCTGACCATCTTCTATTTATATAACCAATGTAGAGTGTTCGGGTTGTAATGGAAAACACACCAGTCTTATAATGAAAGGTCCTGTGTTAAGGATTCTACTTCACTAATCAGCTGACCCAATGTCCTCATCAGTACAATAAAATAATATATTCTTATGTACATCTTCTGGTGAAAACACCCAAGCTGCAAGAACTTGAACAAAGTTGAATGGAATAATTAAATAAAGCACATTGTAAACCAGTCTACAAAGTTAACATTTGATGCAAAAGAAATTAAGAAATACGAATAGAAGCTATTTTCAGGTGATTACACATGATTAAAAGTATGATGTTTACTGGGCACTGGTGTCTTACACCTGTAATTCTGACTGTCCAGGAACTGAGAATTGAGGAATATATCTTGAAACCAATGTGGGCAGAAAATTTCATGAGACTTTTATCTCCAGTTAACCACCAAAAAGCCAGAAATGGTGCTGCAGCTCAAGGTGTAGAGCATCCGACTTGAGTGAAATAGCTAAGGGCCAGAGTCCAAGTCTTAAGTCCAAACCCTAGTACAGGTACACAAAAAAATAAAGAATGAGGTTGAATACCATCATAGGTATATATATATATATATGTACACACACACACATACATATGTATGTGTGTGTGTGTGTGTGTGTGTGTGTGTAGCTTGCTTTCTTTTAAGCATCCTCTGAGGCAAATAAGTAATTCTTGTAAGAAATTGAAAAATACCATCTTATTCTTATAGCATCTTGTTCTTACTTAGACTAATATGTTTATTTACAAGGTTGATATTTGCTGTCTGTTGCTGTTTGGTTCTGTAAGAACGCTACTTATTTATCAGAGAAAGCTAAATGAGATCTGGACTCTCTTGGCAAAGGGATATTCCCTTTCACTAAGGCTGAATTGCAGTACAGACCTTTAAGGCTTTATGTGCATCTCATTAATTGACATGTGATTTGCGAGAGTGGCTATTAATTATACAGAAGACAGTGAGTGAGTGAATAGCAAGGGATCATTCAGACCAAACCATGCTTAAACCTTTGAACATTAGATACTTCATCTGACAGTCATTAACTTGCCTAAGTATTTGGAATCAGCTGTAGTAAATGTTTTAAAGGCAATCCATACATATAGCATTAATATGTAGATTTATTTTCCATTTAGTTAAATGCTAAATCATTTTTATGAACCTTGTACAACTCCTTGGTTGAAGTAACAAGAAAAGAACACATGGTGTAATATGAATAAATCCTGAGAAACTACAGGTCATTTTTTATGAACTAAACCTCTTATGCCCATAAACAACTATTCTAAAATCTTACACTGTGAGTCAAAATCAAATGTTTCTTTAGTCTAAAAACACAAGAAGCAGCAACTCTTATATGTCCTGTGAAATAAGTTTTATCTGGGTCCTACATTCTTCTTTCAGTTATATTAGAGTGATGTCTGGTATATATTTTGATTATTTTATATGTAGATGTAGATCAAATAAACTAGAAACAAATCCAATTATGGCTCCATTTTTAGTTTTAGCTGTGTAGCAAACATACATTTTAAAAATTTTGGCCTTGTGTATTCAAGTTGTTCTCTTACATGTTTTGTTTTGTTCTTTGCATTTTTAAATATATTATATTTGGGTGGATATGAAAAAGGATTCCAATTCAGCATGCCAATTTGTGAGTACATTTTCAATTGATATATATATATAAAAACTAATACATATAATGCAAAATTCATATATGTCTAATTATAACATCTGTGTAAGTATATCACTTCAAACAACTAGCATTTTTGAGTTGGAAATATTAAAAATCTTCTTTACTAGTTTTATTTTGTAATTTTAATTTTTTTTATTGTCATGGGGCTTGAACTCTGGGCCTGGGCTTTGTCCCTGAGCTCTTTAGCTCAAGACTACCATTCTACCACTTGAACCATAGTGACACTTCAGTTTTCTAGTGGTTAATTGGAGATAAGAGTCTTACTGTCTTTAGTGCCTGGGCTGGCTTTGAACTGTCATCCTCATATCTCAGCCTCCTGAGTAGCTAGGATTAGCTGTGTGAGCCACTGGCGCCTGGCTTACTAGTTATTTTAAAATATTTAATTAAAACCGGGCACCGTAGCTCAGGTATAAGGCAGTAAAGAGCTCAGGGACAAAACCCAGGCCCTGAGTTTACGCCCTATGACTGACAAGAAATTAAATTAATCACTGACAACTATAATTACCCCAGTGTTCTCTAGAACATTTGAAATTTTTCACTGCACTAAACTGAACTTCAATACCTGTTAACAATCCTCTTGATGTCTCCTCTTCTCCATATTCTTCCCAGTTCTGGTAGCTACTAATCTACTCTCATTTCCATGCATAAGTCAGAACATGTGGTATTTGTCATGGTTTTGTGATATCTTCTTGAAGACAAAGCTTTATATTTAAGTACTGTAAGACAAATCTGTAAAACTTCCAACATTACAATTTATTTTTAATACAATTTTGGCAGAATTATACTTAACATTAAATACAGATCTACTGTGCCTACTTTAAGCTGTTTGGAAGAGGAGGTTAGGAGTTGGTACTCTGTCATTTATCTTAAATGCAGGGTAAGATTTTGCCAACTCCACTTTTGGTGTGAGTAGCACACAGTCAATCTAATCCGGTTTCTCACACATATCTTAGGAGTTGTGGCATAACTGTGACTTTAAATGACAGTTATTTCCCACATTTTACTGGATCAGAGGCAAATGGGAACCAACAATACTGCATACACACTGGCCAAGAAGGATTTAAGATATTTTCTTAACATTTCCATGCTGAAGAAAGCAGTTTCCCAAAAGCAGAGCTCAGATAGTCCACTCATGCCTGAAAAATAGAAGGTATCTGCTTGTGTAGACTTCTAGGCTCCATTCTAGACTTTACTGACCCAGAATCTTCAGAAATGGGCTCTGGGGCTGTGTACATAAAGCACCTTTTGAGAAATATCAATTATGATTTATCTCTTTGTTCTTTTAGGTAGTTATTTCTATGAAGAATGCTTGCCACTAGGGGATAGTATGTAATACTTCAAAGTTTTATCTGTACCTAAAAAAACATGCACAAGCACACACACACATAGAATGCGTAGGCATTTACAAGTGTGTGTATGCACAAAGTTAGAGGGTAATCAGTGGGAGAGTGAAAGGAGAAAATGAATTGGGAGCTGAATATAATTAACTTTTAAAAATTGTTGTTCCTGGGGCTTGAAGTCAAGTTTTGGGCACTGACTGAGAACTAGTTCTCTACCACTTGAGCCTCTACTCTGCTTCAGGCTTTACTGGAATTTAATTGTAGAGTAGAGTCTCACTGTCTTTCTTGATTGGACTGGCTTTGCATCTTGTTCCTCAGATCTCCCCCTTCTTGATTAGCTAGGATTCCAAGAGTGAGCCACAGGTTCTTGGTTTATTAAAGTTTTTTATACCCATATATGACAACAGAATAATTAAGCCTGTTAAATTGAGGTCAGATAAGAAAGAGTAACAGAGGGAGTAAATTCACCAAAATACATAACATGTAGCTATGGAATTATCACATTGAAACTCCTTTGCACAATGTATGTGTGTTTAAAATAAGGTGACATGAGTAGAGTTGAATAAGATGGTACAAATTTGGAACCAGACTTTTGAAATAAGTAAAAATACTATAATGAAAGTAGTTGATACTATTTCAATTACTAATATGATTTGCTCGTTAATGTTTAATGATGAAGCAGTACTTAATATCATTAAGTGGATCATGTTTTATGATGTGTGTTTCCTTCAGTTAAGTATCAGCTAATTGTAGTTAAGACATTAAATATACTGAATTCATGCTAATGCATATTCTTGCTCTTTAAAGATATTTATGTTGAAATAATTTCTTTGTGAATATCAGATATTTTGCTTTGCTCTGATTGATTTCAGGCCTAAATAGAAACTTTTTCACTTAAAAGATTACCTTATTTTTTTTTTACACAAAGGAGATGTGGTTTTAAAGCACAGCATAAAGGGATTTGGCAAAGTTGTTTGGATAAATAGGTAGAAAATATATTCTTCTCCAACATCTTAAACAATTCATCTTTTATTCAGTGGTAGATTCATTTTGGTAAAATACTCTTCAGTACTGTTTCTACAAGAGCTGAAGGTCAGCCAGAAATATAATGTGAAACAAAGTGTTCTATATAATTAATGTAGAGAAGCTTCTGTTGGATCAAGACAAAAAGAGAAAGAACTTTTTAACCAAGATAGATGTTTTATCGGTTGGTTAGGTAAATAGAATGTATGCTTAGCTTCTTTTAGTTTCACTGTTTAAATTCTTTTAGTTTCCTGTGCCTTCACCCCTAGCCTCATTTTTTTTCTCACTCTTCAGGTCCTTATTGAAAGTCCTTCGTTCACATCTTGTCTTACTATTGTATTTAATGTAGATCACCACATCTGTGTGTGTGTGTGTGTGTGTGTGTGTGTGTGTGTGTGTGTGTGTGTGTGTGTGTGTGTTGCTACTGGGACTTGAATTCAAGGCCAGGGCACTTGTCACTTAGGTTTGTTAAGGCTGAGGCTCTGCTATTTGAGTGACAGCTCTACTTCAATTTGGTGGTTAATTGGAGATATGATTTTCAGATTTTTGTTGTGCAGTCTGGCTTTAAACAGAGATTATCTGATCTCAGACTCCTGAGTAGCTAGGATTACAGGCATGAGCCATCAGGGTCCAGCCACATCTATAATTTTGCTTGTTTTCTTCTTAAGACTTACCAGAGTTCATACTGGTTTTAATTGTGTATTTGCTCATTACAAATCTCTATTTCCCACTTGGCTAAAAAAAATCCTGGAAAACTATTTGTCTTGTACACATTTGTATAACGAGAATCTAGTGCAATGTCTAGCTCATGGTAGGTACTAAAACATAGTAGTTTGACTTCTAGTTAATCAGGCAGATACTTGGTCTTAGGTTTAAAATATGTAAGAAAGACAGGTAGGTAGATCCTAATTCACATGCTAATAAGAAACAATGCATTTGATTGCCTGCTTGTAGGAATGGTTAAACCTTCAGAGTGATTTTATGTTTATTTAAACTACTTACGTAAAATTGGATGAATTAGGCTAAGACAATTTGTGGCTTGCAATGTTTTGCAAGCATCCTTGATTTAAACTTCCATGGATGACTTGGGTAATCTTATAGATGTAATTTTCCTTTTATTACTCTGGCCATACATTTTCTCACATTAGTAAAAAGAAACATGAATTGTGGTACAGTTTGATTAGTATTGCCATCACTTATTCTAAGCTATAAATGAATGGTAGCAGCCATTGAACTTGGTAAATGGCCAAATGTGATGAAATATTTTATGGCATTTGAAAACAATGAGTTACTGTCTATAATTCTAAATTATTATGGTTCAAATAAGAATTTAAATGACCACATTAGATAAATACAATGTGAAGTCAGTTGTTTATCATAAAGCAGTTTATACCTATAAAATGTAAGATTAGTACATTTCTTAATGTTCAATTTAAAATACATAAAAACATTTAGAAAAAATAGAATATTAGTCATTAAAGAATAATAGGCCCAGGAGAGTAAATAGAGAGTTTCAGGATCATTCTGTTCTCTAATTCATAGTGAAATAGAAATTAACAATATATTTTCTAATTTTAATCATAATGAAGGATCATGAATTTTAGCTTTGGCATGATTTTAGGTGAAAGTAGATATATTAATTCACTATTTCATTAATCAACATATTCTATATTGCTGAAGACAGTTTTTATTTAAAAGCATTTATTATATGAAATTAGAAGTTATGAGATTGCTTCATTTTATTTTATAATTACTAAGTCACTGAATAATAAGACTAACACCAGAATATTGTATACTATAGTTTTAGTTATTAACATATTGCAAGGCAATAAAATGTAACTTTTTACATGTCTTCAGAGAAATTTAATGCTATTAATTTATTTGGTAATTTAATATTGTTACCTCTAATTTACAAATGAGAAAAATTATTAGATAGAAAAGTTACTGGCCTAATATCATATTGTTTGTCTGTTTTCAAACAGGCACTAAGCTGAAAACTATAGACAGTCTAATATTAGGCCTGAGGCTTGTCTCCAAGGATCTTACATTTTCAAAGCCAGATTGATATAACTTTTTTTTACAGGCTGGATTCCCCTTGGAAACTCTTCATTTGTAGAGGATTTGTGAATGAAGTACTTTCCCTCAGTAAGCGTTATTTAGCCTACAATGTACTAAACTGTTCTCGCAAGAGACAGATTTTCTCTAGTGTATCAGATCTGAATTCTGATTAAGGCGGGTAGCTTTTACATCTAAAATACCCGTTTCTTGCTTCCTACAGTTTAGAAGTTATTTAAAATGATTTTAAAAGCACACCATATGTCATTTTTAGTCTCTAAAGGTAAAGTCATTCTGAATTTTCTCTGGATTTAATACTGTAAATCTTAAAATTTAAAAGGCCAGTTATCTTGTACCTTATTTCCTAAATTTACCCTTGACAGTATTGATCTGTGACAATGTATTGAACTGCACAGAGTGTTTTTTTTGTTTGTTTTGTTTTGTTTTTGCTGTGTTTGATGATATTTTTTGTGTCTGGGTCAACTCATCTCCACTAGGGCCACTCTAATTAACCATCTTTCAGAGCTTTCTTAGCCCCTATTGTTCTATAGTTCTTTGTGTTACAATCTTTTGTATGGTCATTCATCTCCATCATCAATGTGACTGTATTTTTATATATATGGCAAAACTGATTACCAGCAATCCAATCATATATTTTCCTCCTGTGGTCTTGCCATATCCAGCTGGGTCTATAGATACAACTGTCCTTTAATACCCATATATTTAATACCCATATATTTTCTAGGAACTGTTTGCTACAGTTATTTAATATCATTCATGTTGGAACTAATTATATGTGTTCATCAACACTGAGTATTTCTTTAGGGAGACATTGTTCTTTAGAGAATAAGAATTTCTAAGCAGAAAGACCTTCCTGATACCACTATCAATCATATTTGATAGAGATCCAAAGCACAAGAATTTTAGCTTCAAAGAATCAATGATAGAATATCTATTGGCAAAGAATCTACAATGATCGAATTTACCATTACACTTTGATATTTTGTCTTGAAAATCCACAAATGCTCAATTGATTGCAATTAAAAAAGAATTTCACGTTGAAATTCATCAAAGGTTTAGTTAAACAGAGAATGTGTATATAATACCATAGCTACAAACACATAGGCTGTCATCTTGTCCCAGTTAGCCTAATGGTCTTTCTGACAGTGTCTTCATGGGCTGTGTGCTGTCATTTTTGTTTTTCTATTAACCCCCTGTCAGGGCGTTGCCTGCAAACTTGCATAAAATTGGTTTTTATTTTTTCCTAGTTTCTTTTTGACTTTCCTTTATTCAACCCAATATCTAGCTTTAGGAACTGCTATCAACATGAAGTTGTAGATAGAAAAGGACATGTTTTTCAGTGTTTAAAGATAGTGGCACTCTCTTAATCTGTGCTCTTGAGCTCATAAATAGATGGGAGTTTAGCTAATGCTTTTCATTATACCTTTTCCCAAAAGGATACATGTTCATATGCTTAGTCTTTTTTAATGTTTTTGTTTTTGGCCCTAGTAACTTAGTGTATGTGCATTTGTAAGAACACTAAAAATGACTTTTTCACTTCATTTAAGAATTTATTATGCTGCTCTGCAATGGCTCATGACTATAATTCTAGTTACTCAAGAGCCTGAAATCTGAGGATTATGGTTTGAAGTCAGACAGAAAAGTCCAGGAGACTTTTATCTTTAGTTTACCACCAAAAAGCCAGGTGTGAAGCTGTGGCTCATAGTAGAACACCAGCCTTGAGGGAAAAAGCTAAGGGTCAGTGGCCAAACTCTGAATTCAGACTCCAGTACTAACACACACACACACACACACACACACACACACACACACACACACACCCAGAGTTTATGAAAGATATCGTCATACCAAGACTAAAATATCCTAGGGAAAAAAACCTCAATATCTAAACAGATCTCAGAGTTGTAAGAAAATAAAGAGGAGAAAAAGGAAGGAGGATTACCTGAGGACAGTTACCCAGTCCCTGGATTGTTTTCCTTTTTGGATGCCAAGGTGATGTGGAGCAAACCCAATTTAGTCTTTTCAACCTGTGTTCTGAGAGGGAGGCATCCTAATGTCTGTTTGATTTTTAGCAACGATTCATTTTAGTAAAACATAGTTAAAACAGGGAGAAATGAAAAGAGAAGCATTTTGTTCTCCCTGCAGGGAATGGGATTTAAAAACTTCACCCTGACATCTTTGTATAAGTTAAGAACTATCAAGACTCTTAATATCTGTTTTAGGAGCCCTGATGGGAGAAATCTGAATCATGAAGCCAACTGCCTGCATGCCTATAAATCTGTGTGTATATGTGTGTGTTCATGTGTGTGTAACGTCCTCATGGCTATAGGAAAATACCAGTCTTGTGAAAGTCATGCTTTCTCATCTCTTCTTTCTCTTTCATGCCTTCTGTTGCTCTCGCATTATATTTGTAGCTTTTTCTCCTTGTGCCCCACACAGCCCTGTCCTCTGATGGCTTTTAATGAAATGTCTCTCTTGTGAGCCATGTTTTAGCCATGGTGCTTGCTGAACTATCATGTAATCACTCTTCTCCACTTCAATCATGCTTTCTCAGGAATTTAGAAATTTTAGCTGTGAACCGATTGCAAAATTATTACCTGTGTATTATACATACATATCACTGGATGATTTTTCTGCTAGAAAGTTTATGTAGCTGTCACTTTTTTGTGGTGGTACTGGAGTTTAAACTCAGGGCCCCCTAGTAATTAGGTCTGAATTCTACATGTAAACTATGCACTCAGTCCTTTTTGCCTTACTTGTCTTTTTAGATAATGTCTTCAGTTTTAACCCAGTCTTGACAGAATTGAGTTTTTCTAATTATCTCTCATAGCACTGGAAATACAGACATTAACATATGTTTGTTGAGGTGAAGTTCTCACTAACATTGTGCTGAGGGTGGCCTTGAAACACAATCCTCTCAATCTCTGTAGTAGGTAGGGATTAATGTTATGAGCTTCTGCATCTAGCCTGAATTGTCATTCTCATAGGTAGTGCCTTGTTCAAAAGCCTTATTAACACTAATGAGGAATATCGACCGCATCTTCTTTCCTCTTTGCATAAGTGCTGCTCAGAATGAAAGAGAGCTCATTCCTGTTTTGTTTAATTTTGTTATCATTTTAATGATAATTTTATAAAAAACTATCATCCCATGAATTGTCAAACCTTTGCTACATAAAATTTTATGCTTATGTAAACTGAGCAAATATTTTTCTTTTTTCTCCGTTTTCTTTTTCTATGATTGGCGATACTTTTTCTGAATATCAATTTTTGTTTTGGCTGTGGGGCTTGAACTTGGGGCCTGGGCACTGACCCTGAGCTCTTTAGCCCAACACAAGGCTACCAACTTACCCCTGGAGCCAGAACGCCATTTCCAGTTTTCTAGTAGTTAATTGCAGATAAGAGTCTCATAGTCTTAGTCACTGTGCTGGCTTTGAACCTTGGACCTCAGATCTCAGCCTCCTGAGTAGCTAGGATTACAGGTGTGAACCACTGTACCCAGCCAACATCAAACTTTTATAGCTAACAAAAATATTTCTTTAAAACTTATATTTTTACATGATTTTAAATGCAAATTTACTTTGTTAAAAAATCAAAATCACAGGTTAGGAATTTGTGCCTAGTGGTACGGTGCTTGCCTAGCATCCGTGAAGATCCGGGTTTCATTCCTAGGTACCACATACATAGAAAAGCCAGAAGTGGTGCTGTGGCTCAAGTGGTAGAGTACTAGCCTTGACAAAAGCCCAAGGACAGAGCTCAGGCCCTGAATTCAGTTCCCAGGACTGGAAAAAAGAAAATCAAAATTATAAATACATATTTTTATCTTTCTAATACCTAGTATTGTTTAGTAAAATTTCTGTTACAGATTGTTACACTTGATTATATATCTTTATATTTAGTGATTCAATCAAAGGCCTTATTTAGTCTTTTAGAGAAATGATGGGCCACATATTTTGTCCTTCTCCACATGATTCTTTTCACAGTAATTCTTAGAAACCTGTCATTCTCCTTAAGGCCTTTTTATGCTTATAGTCCTTCAGTCTCTTGATGAAAACCGGACTCCTGATTCCTTTCTCCCTAAAATTTACTCCATTTTAATACTAAATGTGTTTTTTCAGCCAGTGACATTCTATTTCACTAACATGACATTTCAGAATATACTAGATTCTTAGTCTGAAATGCTCTCATTTTGTCTGTCTGGCAAACACCACTGCTGTGAATACTTTATAGACTGGATACCCCTTAAGTTCCCACAAAACTATAGTTTATTAAAATGGTTTCCCAGCCCATATAAGTTAAATATAAAATGAGAATTTCATCAAATCTATTTTAGAGAAATGGGAATTTTTGGCAAATAGCTTATTTTGAGAAACCCTTATCTGGAAGAAATGGCTGGAATAGCTAATATCCTTTATGCTGAGCCAGTTATACTCCTGGTTGGTTCTTATGTGACAGCCTGGGTGTGTAAATTATCCCCATAGGAAGGAGAAGTTAACTGACTCTTATGCGGACTGACCTTGGTTTGGTGATGCTGAGATGCTTCACCTGGCTTGGAATTCTCAGAGAGGCCTGTAATTCTGATGGAGACATTTAAGGCATGTTTATACTCCCCTGTGATATAGTGCCTACTGCTAACCTTTGAGATAGGACTGTAAAACACCAGAATGCTTTAAATTGTATCTGGTGAAATAAAGTAGCATGATTGCGTATAAAAAGCAAAGGTCACTGTATACATATGGGTCTGCAGGACTGTGAAGTGAAGATGGGTAGTTGTTGTATTTCATAATTTCATTCATAGAAATGTGGGCTAGTACAAGGAAAGAAATTTAGAAGCATGGGTATCAGGTGAGCAACACACCTGCTAGTAAAAAAAGAAGTCACTTTTATAGATTTCAGATGATTCTAGGATATCTTTTTATTTTTCTGTAGAAAAGATTTGCACTGATAATTTGTACTGAAACATAGACTCTTTCCATGAAAAACGGTGTTGAGGAGTAGTGTTATGCATATTCAAATTTTGTTATTTACCATAGCTAAGGTATGGAATGAACTCAGATGCCCCTTAGTGGGTGAGTGAATCAAGAAAATGTGGTGTATATATGCAGTGGAATTCCATGCTTCCATCAGAAAGAATGACATTGCCTCATTTGTAGGGAAATGGAAAGGCTTGGAAAAAATATATGAAGCAAGGCACAACCAAAGAAAGACAAGCAGCATGGTTTTCCCCATTTGTAATAAGTAGAATGTGTCTAGGATACTCTTAGCAGAAGATCACAGCATCTCAGTAGCAATGTACAGATGACCCTATAAAATGCTTATTGAAATGAGCTCCAAGAAATGGAATAGGAGGTTTTTTTAAAAAATATATTGTATTGTTTGTAATTATTTCTTTTTTCTTTCTCTATCTCCCCGTTGGTTTATTCCATCTTGTCCCTGGTTTTGTTTCTGCACACTCTGTCTTGTATACAAGTGTATCTGATTTGGGGAGAAGAAAGGGAAGCCCAGAAATGGAGGGACAAAGGATGGACCCATTCAACAGTGATGCTCACTAGACACTATGATGGAAATTTACAACTTCAAGGTGGAGGAAGGGTGGGCAAGGAAAACTCTGTGAGAAAATAAGGGAGAGGCCACATTGTTCAAAAAGAAATGTGCTCATCATATGACTTATGTATTAGAAAAGCATTTTGTTGTTATATTTCTAGGGGATAATTCAAACAGTGTAATTCGTTAGAAAAATGAATTCACAGTGCAACAAAATGAATACTAAGAAAATGGCACTTGAAAGGTGTGTGTGAGGAAGACCATGAAGGGGGATAGATGAAATGAGGAGGGGAGGAAAATGCAGCCAGTCCAGTATTCAATGCATGTCCTATGAAAGTAGGGAAATTGAGAAAAGAGGTCGAGCTGGGAGGATGCATTGTACTTATTTATAAATCAATTTGTTGAATGGTAACTCCTTTGTAGAGCTACTTAAAGCTAATCAAATTATACCTAATAAATCAGAATGAGGTTGTGCTCTAATGGTCTTGCAGCAGATGGAATGGTGAGCTGGCAATTGAAATCTGGACCTCTTTGCCCCATTTCCTTATTATTTATTTATTGAATCCACCTGCAACCAAGGACAAAAAAAATCCAAAAAATCCCAAGAATAGAAAGAATCTAAGAAAATTGCTCCAAAGCTGTTCTAAAGATAAGTTTTGTTTTCAATGATTGAGTAAATCACACAGTGATAAAATGTAAGGAAGCTTTTAGGAACAATGTTTACTTGGGGAGATTACTTAGAACTAACACCCTTGAGTCAGCCCAAAAGAATGCAGTCCTAGTTCTGCATAATATGTCCTCATTAAATAAATTCAATATACACTAACCTGTTGTCACCTTAGACTGATGTAGGTCATTTGTGAGATAGGGTTCACTAAATATAGGTGGACAATGCTGATTTACATGTAAAATATGCCTTTGATTGATTTATTTAATGTTCACAAGTATACCCATTTAATAGTCATTATTTCAATGATAGTTTTCTTTGAGGAAAGTAAAAGATTGTAGTGTATTTCTTCCCCCTCCTTCTATCCCCATCAGCTTTGTTTTTCTTTTGACCAGTCCTAGGGCTTGAACTTGGGACCGGGTGCTGTGCCAGTACTTTTGTGCTCAGGGCTAGTGCTGTACCACTTGAGCCACAGCAGCACTTCCTGTTTTTGTTTTTTTTTGTGTGGTTAATTGGATATAAGAGTCTCAGGGTCTCAGGGATTTTTCTACCAAGGCTGGATTCAAACTTCAGTCTTCAGATCGCAAGTCACCTGAGTAGCTAGGACTCCAGGCCTGTGTCATGTTTGCCTGTTGTCAAACTGATTATGAATCAGTTGAATGATTAATGGAAAATGGGCAAGATTATAATTTGGATTTAAAATAAAAAACTTTTTAAACAAACATGTAGTAATACCAAGAAATTTATTTTATTTTAGCTCAATGGGGTAGTTATAAGTAAACCACAGAACAAATAGTCTAGTTCTGGAATGAGCAGGGAAACATTTCTAAATGGAGATTTTCTTTTTTTATCAGGAAACTACTGGAAGAAATCGGTTTAAAACTTATTTTATCAAATCTTGTCAGTCTTTATTTCTTAGTCTCTGCATGCTTCCACTTCAGACCTTCTGCCTTTCTAGAAAGTAAATGTGTTAATTATTTATGCAGAAGTTTATAGAACTGTGAATTGAATGTTAACATCGTTTATTTTTAGGTTTTCCTTTATTCCCAAGCTTGGCCATTCTAGTTCTTTTGTTGGTTTTTCAATGTTGTATTTTGTTTTAAAAAGATTGCCATGGTACTAATTCCCATGAAATATTTCAAATAGCATTAATATCTTTGGCCTTGACAGTTTTGCCTTGTGATAATATCTAATAAAAATTATTTATTTAATGATATTTAAGTTATTTAATAAATACTATTTTCCTGATTGTTTCAAAAATTTCATTTTAAGTTATATACATGGGAATTTATTTTTCAATATGTACACATGCTTCTCACTTTGAATATATATAGCTGTTTTGAATACTCTCATAACTGATATGTAATTGGCTAAATACTTAAGTTTACTCCATCGCAGAAATTTTGCTTTATTTCTAGATGTGGGAATGGTTCTTGAGATCAGGAGATTCCATCATGTGTTTTTGTGTGTAAATCATTGTGACCATAATCTTATAATGTATACTCTTGAACAGGGAATATTTTTGTCATTCTTTATATTTTTTGAATTTTCTATGATGATAATATATAATTATATATCAATATGTCAGTATTTATCTACATATGTATATATTTTAATCTATCTTGACAAAGAAAAATGCTGGGTTGGGAGTTTGGCCTAGTGGTAGAGTGCTTGCCTAGCATGCACAAAGACTTGAGTTCGATTCTTCAGTACTGCACACATTGAAAAAGCCAAAAATGGTACTGTGGCTCAGGTGGCAGAGTGCTAGACTTGTGGAAAAAGCCCAAGGACAGTGCCCAGGCCCTGAGTTGAAGCCCCAGGACTGGAAAAAAAAGAAAAAATGCTGAGGATCTTTACTGATTATGTAAGCTAGATATTATGTCTAACTTCTTAACTGAAACTGGCATTATTTATTTATTTAGCTAAGAGATCAGAGAACTATCCATTGGCAGCCATGAGAAAGTTGAATCAGTCATTAGAAAAATTTGCAAGGATTGTAATTCAGCAATTAGTATTTTTTTTAAAACAAAGTCTTGCTATTTAACAGAAGTTGGTCTTGAAATCCGAGGCTTAAGTGCTTCAGTCTCTCATGGTGCTGGGACTAGAGATGTTTTATATCACCACAACTAGCTAAATTACAAATTAATTGAATCAGGAAAATATATTGACAAATGAAAATCATAAAGGAGGGCTAAAATAGGATGTACATATCCTTATGTATTATATACTTTTAATATATGGCACACACTATTTAAACTTTTCAGTTTTAACTGGTGGGTATATTAAAGAAGAATCTGGATATCCTTTTTTTAAAAATATTTTTAGAGCAGTTTTTATGTTCCTGGCAGAATTGGGAGGAATTAGAAGGAAGGTACTAGGATTTCCCATACATTTCCTAGTTTATATGCACAGCCTCTTGTTAAAAACACCATTTGCCAGAGAAAGTATTTGTTATAATGAATCTGTTATAATTAATTATGATTAAATGTCCTACATTGACATATGATAGTCAACTGTGAAACTAGATTTCATAGTTTTTGTTTTTGCTACCCATTGTGTTGTATACTCCATGGACTGAGACAAATTATATATTTTGTATTTACAAGTAGTAATATTAAAATATATAATGTATATCCATCATTTTAGTACTTAATGTTAATATTCTGCTTAAAAAATCTCATGCTCACTGAACCTTGTCAACTATATGATAATATTTTTATGGTCTTTCTTTTTCTATAATTATAATCATACAGTATAAACTACCTTTTAAAATTGGCATTTTTTCCACTTAGTATTATGTATTTAAAGTAGCTTAAACCTTTTTTCTTTATCAATAACTCATTGCTTTTTAACAATTAACTATTCTATTGTCAAGAAATAGTATGCTTTATTTATTCATTCATTCACTTAGTGAAATACTTCTTTGTTGATTCACAGTCTGGACAATTAGGAAAAAAAGTACTGTAAATATCTTGGTGTGAGTTTTTGTGTAACCACAAGTTTTCAACCCCAGTAGTAAATTCGTAGGAGTGAGATTGCTGGTCACTTTGTTAGGAAGACATGCAGCTTTGTAAGAACTGTCTTTTAAATTGTCTTTACCATTTGCCTCCCCAACAGCAATGATCCCTATCCCTACTCTAAATCTTAGGCAGTATTAGGTGTTTGCAGTTTTGGAATACTATCTCTTTAATGTTTTAATTTTCATTTTCTAAAATCATGTTTCCATACATTTTTATCCTGTCTGTACTTCTATGAAGTATCTGGTTAAGGTTTTTATTCCACTTATTTTGTATTTTCTTATTTTTATTGTAAAGATGATATACAGAGGGATTACAGTTAGGTAAGTCAGGTAATGAACACATTTCTCTTTGAACAGTGTCACCTCCTCCCTCACTGTCTCCCTGTTTTTCCCTCTCACCACCTCTCCCTCTTTTGCTCAAGGTTAGTGCTCTATCACTTGAGACACAGTGCCACTTCTGGCTTTTTTGAGTGGTCTATAGGAGATAAGAGTCTCATGGACTTTCTGCCTGGTCTGGCTTCAAACCATAACCCTCAGCCTTCTTAGCAGCTAGGATGAAAGGCATGAGCTATTAGCACCTGGCTAATTTGCATTTCTTTTATGTTCAGAGATGTTAAACATTTTTTCATGTGTCCATTGGCCATTCTTTCTTCATCTGAGAAGTCTTTAATTCTTTAGCCGATTAATTGATTGAGTTGTTGTTTTATGGAGGGTTTATATTTGATGGTTTAATATTTGGAGTTAAGTATGTTTTAGATATTAGGCCCTTGTCTGATGCTTAGTAAAAATACTACATTATTCTGGTCTGTTTATTTTGCTAGTTGTTTCTGTTGCCTTGCAAAATACTCTAAAATTTAATGCAATCCCATTTATCCAGCTTTTCTTTGATTTCTTATGATTCTGGATCTTTACTTATGAACTATGGACCTATTCCCAGGAGCCCTAGTGTTTCCCCTACTCCTTCCTGTCCTATTATCATGACATCTTGCCTTATATTGAGATCTTTGGTCCATTTGGAATGGATTCTGATGCACTCTAACACACAAACTTCAGTTTTCTGTGTGTGTATAACCACTTTTACCTTTTTTCCTTCCTTCCTCCCTTTTTCCCTTCCTTCCTTTCTTCCTTCCTTCCTTCCTTCCTTCCTTCCTTCCTTCCTTCCTTCCTTCCTTCCTTCCTTTCTTCCTTCCTTCCTTTCTTCCTTCTTTCCTTCCTTCATTCCTTCTTTCTTCCTTGTTTCCTTGCTTCCTTTGTCCTCCTTCCTATCAGTGGCTTCCTTATCAAATATTAGGTGGCTAGAGGTCTGTGGGTTCATTTCCAGGTCTTCTGTTCAGTTGGTCCTACATTAGTTTCATGTTTTAAATTCAGATTTTAAAAATTATTTTGTATGTATGTGTGTATTACATAAGTGTGTGTGCACCTACACTGGGATTTGAACTCAGGGCCTAGATTTTGTCCCTTAGATTTTTTTTTTCTCAAAGCTGGCACTTGACCCAGAACTCTACTTACAGCCTTTTACTGATAATTTGAGATGAGATTGTCTTGATTTTTTTTTTAACCTAGTCTGGCTTCAAACTGAGAACCTCAAAGAACTCAGCCTCCTGAGTAGTAAGGATCACACAGGTAAATGACCAGCGCCTGGGAAATACTTTGATCATGGAATTTTAAGTGTTATTGTAAGTCTTATATATCGTTTTTTTATTCTCTTGTCATTGCATTTGTAGAGCAGAAGGGTTGAATTTTAATGAAGTCCAGCTCATCAATTATTTATTTCCTATACTGTATGTCTAGTGCTGTATCTACAAATTCATTACCATCTCCCAGGTCATTTAGATTTTCCCCTACGTTGCCATTGAAGAGATTCATATTTGTGTTTTACAATTAGGACAATAAAGTGTTTTCAATTATTTTTGTTAAGGTTACAAAATTTATTGTCTGCATTTTTTAAATGCAAAAGTTCAGTTTTTAAGAACCATTTGTTAAAATAGATTATTTTGGTTATATTGAATTGACATTTATTTTCTGTGGAACATCTATATAAGAGTTCATTTCTGAGCTCTTTTTCTTCTCTCTTCCATTATCTGCTTATGGCTTCTACTGTCTCTACCACATTATCTTGATTACTAATGTTATAGTAAGTCTTGAAGTGGGACAAAATCAATTCACCTAAAGTCCCTGAAGACTCAAGATGGAGCTTCACCTTCAATATTTTATTGATTATTATGAGTTTTTTTTTTTTTTTGCCAGTCCTGGGATTGAGCTCAGGCCTGAGCACTGTCCTTGGACATTCTCAAGGCTAGAGCTCTACCACTTGAGCCTCATCACCATTTCCGGCTTTTTTCTATGTATGTGGTACCAAAGAATCGAAACCGGGTCTTCATGCATGCTAGGCAAGCACTTTAACCACTAGGCCAAACTCCCGGCCCTATTATGAGTTTTTTCTTCTCAATACCTGTAGATTGAGTTGGGCATAAGTAATACCTTGACTGTATAAAAACAGTTTTTCTATCCATAAATGGATAATTTTCTTGAACTATTAGTACTCTGATTTTCTGAATTGGTATTCTACACTTCATTACAAATCTGGTGCATATTCTGCTAAATATATTTCTAAGCGTTTTATTTTGAGATTGTCAGTGAAAAATACTTTTTAAATTTATCTATCATTTCTCTGCTTCTTAGTCTATATGTTTTAATTTCCTATTATCTTATTGCCTTAGCAAGCCCTTTCAGTATGGTATTGAAAAACAGTAGTGACAGAAGCACTGGTTCTAGTTTTTTCCTGGTTCTAGTTTTAGTACCAGAGCTTTGTTCATCTCATCATTAAGCATAATGGTTTATGTGCCTTTTTGCTTTTTAGATATTGTTTCTAAAGTTAAATATTCTCTATTCCTACTTTACTGAGAATTTTTAATCTTTACTGATATTGGTTTTTGTCAAATGTTTTCTCTGTGTCTGGTAAATCTAATCCTGTGCTTTTTCTTCTCTAGATTTCTGATATTATAGGTTACAGTAGTTGATTTTTGAATATTGGATTGTCCTTGCATATTTAGGATAAATCCCACTTGGTTGTGATATATAATTCTTTTAACATTTTGTTGGATCTATTTGCAAATTTTAGGTTAAGGACTTTAGTATTTATGCTTGTGCGAGATAGTGATTTGTAGCTGTCTAGCTTTTTAATAGGATCTTAGTGCCATGTATATTTTACATTTTGCTGGTGTGTTTAAAGTTATTTATAGTGTGCTGTTTTTGTAGTAGTAATTCCCCATTCAATAGTTTTTTTTTCATGCATAGCTCTCTATATTTAGGTCTACCCTTGTGATATAGATACAATCTATTGATTTACTTCTCTAAGATGGTTGCCTAGGGTTTTTTATTTTATCATGATAAAATTTTCTGAATTGAGAAAATACATCATATGTTCATTTGTACACATTCCTTAATTGTTTTCCTCCTTTTTCCAAGTGGAATAATTTCTTATGAGCAGTTATATATTGGCTAAAATTTATATTTTTATATTCTTCCTTTTAAATAATTAAGAACAGAGAGTTTGGCCTAATGGTAGAGTGCTTGCCTAATATGTACAAAGACTTAGGTTCGATTCCTAGGAACCACATGTATAGAAAAAAGCCATAAATGGTGCAGTGGCCTCAAGTGGTAGAGCTCTAGCCTTGAGAAAGCCCAAGGACAATGCTCAGGCCCTGATTTTACGCCCAGGACTGGCAAAAAAACTTAAGAACAATATTTAAAACAGAGGAAAGAATAATAAAATAATTTATGCAGCACTTTTCATTCATTCTTTCCAGTGTACTTTAGATATATTGTCAAATTCAAATGTGAACAAAACATTCCATTTCTAAGATTTATTATATTTGAATTAAATAAAGATCAGGAACAGAATTTATAGTGAGCTATATAAATTCTAGTAAATAACCAGTGTACATACTTTATTTGAAAAGCAAATTTTATTTCATCTATTAATCATGTTTTCTCATTGCATAGAAGGGAGAAATAATAGCTACTTCATAGAAATGTTTAAGAAATAAGTCATCTTGGTATCAGTGACTTATGCCCTTAAGCCTAGCTACTCTGGTGAGTGAAATCTGAGAAACTAAATTTGAAGCCAGCATGGGCTGGAAAGTCAGTGAGAATCATTTTTTACCCCAGTCCTGGGGCTTGAACTCAGGGCCTGAGCACTATACTGTCCTTGAGCTTTCTCAAGGGTAGCACTCTACCACTTGAGCCACAACACCATTTCCAGCTTTTTCTATGTATGTTGTACCAAGGAATCAAACTCAGGTCTTCGTGCATTCTAGGCAAGCACTCTACCACTAGGCCTAACTCCTGGCTCATTGTGAGAATCTTTAATTTTTCTTTTTGGTTCCAGTCTTGGAGTTTGAAGTTAGGACCTGAGCTTTTGTTTTCAAGTCTAGCACTTGAGCCACAGTTCCCCTTCCATTTCTGTGGTTAATTGGAGTAATGAGTCTCTGAACATTATTGCTCAAGCTAGCTTTAAACTGCAATCCTCAGATCTCAGCCTCCTGAGTAGTTTGGGTTATAAGGATGAGCCATTGGTGCCAGGTCCATGAGATGTTTATCTTCAATTAAGCAGAAAAGGGCTAAAAGTGGATCTGCCGCACAATTGGAAGAGTACCAGCATTGAGCAAAGAAGCTATGGGACAGCACCTAGGCCCTGATTTCAAGTCCCAGTGAAATCATACAAAAAAAAAAAAACACAACAAAAAAACCCCCAACAACAGCGATAAACAAACAAAGAAAAAAAGAATTAAATGAACCAATGTGAACAAAAGACTTCATAGAGTACCTGATACACAGTAAATAATATAGTTATAGCTAATGTCTGTTATAGTACTCTGCTGTGATTTGAATGTTTTTTATTATTACTCATTTGCTATATGGTCTTCTTTTGAAAAAAAAAATGAGCTCCCATGAAATAATTTGATAATTTATGACATGTCTACTTTATTAAAAAGTACAGCAAATACAGTGCTTTACTTATTTTAAGTTAAGCTTTTACTTAATTTGCTTTTTCATTTGTCAACCTAGTAAGAAATGGATGATTGAATTTGTAGAATTTCAGTGTCTTGCACAGGTCTTTCATGCTGTTGTAAATTGTAGTTTTTTATACTGATGATTAAAAGATAGGATGATTAAATCTACTTTAGTTTTTGTTTTCTTTATTCACCTCAGATCATCTATATTTGTGTTGGTTACGAACATAATCATTGCAGTTTATTCTGATATACATTTGTAATTTTTCCAACTTTGAAAGCATATCTACATTTTTTAAATATTATGTGCACTTACCAAGAGTAAATAATATTCGATCTTTGATGAAAATGAAAAAAAGGGCTCTTTCTTTACATTCTCCAGTGTGGTCATGTATGATTTAGTTCAAGTAAATATGTATTTATTGAGCAACAACTATAGGTGAAGTAATGAGTTTGGTTCTAATAAAACAGTGAAAATGACTTCCAGATGTACAAGTATGTGCAAATTAATTTCAAAGCAATTTATTAATGTTGAGTGTACACATAAAATATGAAAGAAATAGTGTTTCAGGGAGGCACTTACTCAAGCTACAGGAAATAAATTAGTCCTAAACATCTCTTCCTAATGAAGAATGGTAACTATATTCAGAATTATTTTTCTGAATTATCAACAAAACCTCAACATCACTCATGATTCAGTTATGATTATAATAGCTTCCTGAGAAGTCGATAAAACATTGCATTTGAGTAAAAAATAAATGCAGTAAACAGGAAGAATTTTCTGTTTGAGGATTTATCTAGGCAGTTTATGATAAATCTGATTTCTTAAGTATAAATCAAGGAGTTATCCTTGTCTGACAAAGGATATGATTTAATTCTCAGTACATCAGTGATTATTTCAATTACTAAGATTAGTTAACATTTTCTGTATTTCAAAAGTTTTCATTAAAATTCAAAAGTAATGTCAGTTGAAAATTTTAATATTTTTATTTTATCATTAGAATGCTTAATAATTTTTATTAAAAGTATTTTTGTAAAGTTTGCCATCTGTGTTAGAACTTGATATTTTTTAAAATGTAGGTGCTGAAGAGATAAAACAGAATAATAGACATTTCTTCACTGTCTTAGAACACAGCTTGCTCTTGAATGAATTTTATTCACAAGTATATTCCGAAAATTTACTGGGACACATATAAGAGATTCAACACTGTATATGGAGAGTTACCTGAATAATTAGAGGCACCCCCTAATGCAAAACTATCACTAATTACCTATATCACTTAATGTACCAAAAAAATTCCAGTTTCTTCCTTGTCTGATGATGTAGATGCAAAGAAATTTTGCAGTACCGTATTTTTTAAACTAATTAAATGATAGAACAAATTCTGTATAAATTGTAATTATACTGTCAACTCTTTTGTGACATTATTTTGGTAAATATATTTTTGCTGTTATTATTAAATAATTCTAATTAAAGTATATTTGAACTCTAATAGAGATATAGTTGACTCACAAGTTTAAGTGGATGACAACATGATTGCGTACAGAGCTGTTACATATGTGTTGATATCTAGTTTGGTTTTAGTTTTCAAAACAAAGGCTACCGTATTAGCTACTTTTTGTGTGGTGTAGTTATATTTATAATAGGCACATTTAGATTATATATAATTTTGCTACAAATTTTCTTTAAGTGATAATTGACCAGTGGAATAAGTGGGTGTCTTAAGAAAAGCAGTCTTCTATTTCCAATGTGTCTTTTCATTGGTGTTAAATTTGCTGGAAGAGATTCTTAGTTTTCTGATATCACTAGCAGATCTTGCATAGCCCTTTTTAATTTAATATCTGCTGAAAATATTCTGTTTCAGGTCACCCTCAAAACATTACTTTTTATATACCTTGTGTCATATTTATAAGAAGTAAGCTTATTTTGGTAACAGAAATAATCTTTACAAGTACTTGTTCTGTCAACCAAGAAACAGTAAAATTAACTGATAGAATGGCTACAGGAATGAAGTTACAAGTGCTTCATAATGGAATTCAGACTCAAAAAGAAAAAAAAATCATATAAGCAAGTAAACAAACAAAGCACAAGTTAC
The DNA here is from genome assembly GCF_031878675.1 of Megascapheus bottae. Taxonomy (NCBI): domain Eukaryota; kingdom Metazoa; phylum Chordata; class Mammalia; order Rodentia; family Geomyidae; genus Megascapheus; species Megascapheus bottae. The sequence goes on along the minus strand of NC_143512.1, from coordinate 1,175,745 downwards.
TTTCCTTACTCAGAAAAGTTACTTCCACTTAAAATCACACAGTTTTCCTTAAGTTAGAATGAGTAATAACCTCAGAATCATTGTGCATGTAATTATGTATTTGGAGATTTTAGGTTCTTTAATCCTACTTGTTCACTCTGGAGGTGGTTATAGAGAATGGACTGAAAAATATTATTCATCTAAAGTAAAGGCCATCCACATTTTCTCTGTCTTCTTCAGAAATGTTTACTTGTGAATTCTCTTGAGTTATCAGGCCCTTTTGTCATGCGGTCCCCTTCATCACTGCAGAATCCTTCAGCAGTTCTTTCTCTGTGAATTATGGTAGTCAGTATTGCCCTCTGCCATTTCCGAGCACACATCTCCATCTAGGCTGGAGACATATTTATTGACTGTGGCCTCTGCTTTTCAGGCACTGCCATGTTTCCATCTTTCTACCAGGTCCTCAAAATGTATATGTGTATGCGTAACCTCACCAGAGAGCCAGAGAGGGAATCTGCTCAGTTCCTGACTCACTATTACAGTATTTAGAAAAAAAAATGATGCTATCTTTCATTTGTTCTCCCAATTTATAACTTTGACTTGAAAAAATCCTTTTCTAATGAAAGGTTGAATATCAGTATGTTAAGAGTATGAATACAAATCCTAAGCAAAAATCTAGTAAGTGACTAAATGTAAAGCCAGTATAAAACTAACATGTATTTGAAGGATTTTGACAGGTTCATTGCGTGTCGTCTTTTACTCTTTATTTGCTCTTTTTGATTCTTTTGTTTTTGAACATTGTTTATAATCTTTAAGTAGTGTACAGAGGCCTTGCCATTTAACAAAACTGTGTATGAAAACAGTATATCTTGATCAATGTCACCTCTTTCGGTATTCTTATCTATCTCTCTCCTACTCCTTTCCACACTCTTCTTAATTTTGTAGTATATATGTTGGATTCTTCATTTGCATTTTTCTCATTTTCTCCTCTTCATTTATTCAGTTCTTTCCCCTTAATCCCAACCTCACCCATTTAGAGTACCCATTTCCCACTTCTTGATGTTTTATTTTGCTTAACTTTGACTTTGCTTTACTAAAGGATTGCACCATTTGAATGCTCACTTGATTCTATCATATTTCAGTTAATACATTTGCATACTACCCAATGCATTTACTTACAAGTTCATCAGCTAAATCTACCTTCCACATATAAGGGAAACAAGAACTTTCCAACTCTGTGCATTTCTTTACAAATGGTAAAATATTATTCTTTTTAGTGGATGAATAAAATTCCATATGCATGTCCTTTCAACACTGTCTGTTCCTAAATCACAATTCTAACACATGAACTCGAGAGGCACATGAAAACCATAGTAGTCCCTTCCTACAATATTTCTTTGACAGGTGATGCTTCAGAACCCAGACAAAAACGAGAATACCTTTGTAGTAGCTCTGCATTTTGCTAATTGTAGTATTTGGCAACGTGCTTAACCTTGTGATGCCTTAGCTTATTAACATAAAATGGGGATAATTACATATTCCAAAAAATTATTTTTGTGATTTCATGAGCAGGGTTCAGCAAACAATCTGCAAAATGACAGATTGTAAATATTTCATGCTTTCTAAGCCATATGGTCTCTGTACAGGAACTCGTCTTACTGTGATGGCATGTGTGACTGAAGTGTCTGTAATTGAACTGTGGTTGGTATGTTCACTTGAACTTCATTTACCCTAATAGGCATACCAGGAGCCACGGCTTGCTGATCTCTAGTAAAACAAACAAACAAACAAAAAACATTGCTTCATATGTAATTAAATGTCAAAATAATTACAGATTTCATTTCTCTTTTTGCAGTTTTTTTTACCAGTTAAATATCACAGGCTTGTAGAAATCTTCAATGTATTAAAAACCAACATACTTGAAATTCTAAATTCTAAGTACAACACAAAATGATTATGATGTTATAAAAATTTTAGATAGAAAAATATCTCTCATTAATCAAAGTATTGTGAGGTTGTTGATGCAGTACATGATTTTAGCACATGTGGTATCTGGCTTCAATACCCAGAATCCAAATTAATTTTTATTGTGCTGGCAATGGTGTTTAATGTCTCTTAGGTTTTTGGTTTTTTTTTGCTTTAGTGTAGCACTCTATTACTTGATATACAGCTTAACTTCTGGCTTTTGGGTGATTAATAGGAGTTAAAATGCCTCATGGACTTTCTTGTTCAGGCTGGTTTCTACTTGTAATCCTTTTTAAGAGCTAGAGATGTAAACCACAAATACTTGGGTGGAAATCTATTTTTTTGAAATCTAATTTTTACTAAAACCCCCAAATTGTTATGAAGCAAAAATAAAAATTTTGGACAGTAAAAGTCTTTCATTAATCGAAAGATAGAACTGAAAATATTCTGTGGCTGCCGAATATTTAGCACATAGGTGGCCTGGATCCAACCTGAGAGCATAAACCAAATGTTTTAGAATTGAAAATAGATTTAAGGACTCGATGATTTGTTTTAAGTCTTGATGCTGGGGAGCATCAGGAATCAGGACTGGAGTAGTATGAAGTGTGTGAAGGACTATGTGTGCAGGGGCTATTTTCTGGTGTCTCTTTTTGATATCAGCCAATCAAATGAGTGATGGAACTGGAAAAGCATGTTTAACTATTGGCCATACAGAAATTGAATATCAAGCAATTTGATTATGTGAAGACGATTAAGTAATATGTCATCAATCAAATTTTTGTTGTTGTTGTATAAAACTTAATTTCACCATCTGGTTTTATCTGTCTTAACACTAAAAATATTACTTCAGTACCATTTTTGTTAAGTTTGGATGATTATAATCAAACTCGTATTTAGTGATTTGTCTTTCTTTCTTTCTTTCTTTCTTTCTTTCTTTCTTTCTTTCTTTCTTTCTTTCTTTCTTTCTTTCTTCCTTCATTCTTTCCTTTCTTTCTTCTTCTCTCTTTCTTTCTCTCTCTCTCTCTTTCTTTCTTTCTCTCTCTCTCCGTCTTTTCCCTTCCTTCCTTCCTTCCTTCCTTCCTTCCTTCCTTCCTTCCTTCCTTCCTTCCTTCCTTCCTTCCTTTCTTTCTTTCTTTCTTTCTTTCTTTCTTTCTTTCTTTCTTTCTTTCTTTCTTTCTTTCTTTCTTTCTTTCTTGTTCAGGGCCTGAGTACTCTCATACTATCTTTGGTCTTTCTCAAGGCTAGTGCTCTACCAGCTGAGTCACAGCACCATTTCTGGCTTTTTCTGTGTATATAGTACTGAGGATTCGAACCCAGGGATTCGTGCATACTAGGCAAGCACTCTACCACTAGACCATACTCCTGGCCTGGTCCTTAGTGGTTTTTCTTATATTCATTTATTACTTGGCTCATTTGTTCTTTCCTTTAATAACAACTTGCTGAAAACATCTCTAGGGCATAATCTAATGACAACCAAATGGGAAAAAAATAATCTCAGAGATCAAGTTTACAGTGGATTATCCACAGCAGAGAAATAGGATAATATTATGATTGGCAGAAGTAGCATAGAACAGTTTTCAGGAATTGTGAATGCACAGAGCATATAACCAAACTTCCTCAACAGATCACACCTAAACCAAGAAATAGTGAAGGAGGTATTGCTGGGAGATTTAGCTTATCACACCCAAAGAGCATTTCTAATTGAGTACCATGGTGGACAGTAAATATTTCATTAGGAGTAAGAAAAATGAATATGAGCTAGAGATGAGAAACATCTTTTTTCTCTTTAATTTCAGGGATAGTGACTGATCTGAGCAATATCATGAGTGAGTTTAGCTATGACTTAGGGACAATCTAGCATTACTCTAGTTACAATCTAGTGTTAGTTGGAAAGAGTTCCTCCTGAAGCTTGAAATGAACTAAGGTTTGGATATAATATTGCAGGTCAGGAATGAGGCCAATGCATTAATCTCCAAGAATTATTGGGACATAGAGTTTGCAGATGGGAAGACTGATTCATAATGTGAAAGGAATATATAGGGACTCAGGATAACATCTAGGCTTTTGTCTCTTTTTGTATTAGTTCAGTATCCCCAGTGTACAATTTCATCAACATCCCAATCACTTTGGTCTTTACAGCACTAGGAAAATACAACAATGCATTGAGTCATACACCTATAAATCTGAGCAGTTAGGGGCTAAAATAATAGGACTGAGATCTCAAGGGTAGCTTGGGTTTCATAGTAAGTTCTTGGACAGCCTGGACTATAGAACAAGTTATTGTCTCAAGCAGAAAAAGAATTAAAAAAGAAAAGAAATCAAGGAGGGAGGGAGGGAGAGTAAAAGGAAAGAAAGGAAAGAAGGAAAATAAGGAAGGATCAGTGAAAGAAAATAGTGGAAGTATAGTTAGATTTTTAGCTCTCTTTTGAAATCATCCTCTTTATTCCTTCATGTGCTCCTTGGTGAACTTGAAGGTATACACAGTTTCTGTTCATCACTGCTACACACACTTTCTGAGCTATGCAGTCCCTTGCATTTTAATCTCACCAATATAAGCAAATAAAAAACCTACTAGATTACTTTGCCATCCCATTTAATCTCAGTAATTCAACCAATGGTGTTTTCAGAAAGAGTGTTTCTTATACATATTTACTTTTAATAGCATTTAATATTGTACAGTATTTTTATTTGGAAATATCATTGAATTATTGCTATTTTATTTTCTAAAATGTACTGAAGTATAAATACAAAACAAAAGAATGTGCAAGTTGGCATTCTGTAGTGCTTAAAGATTTTAAGGTTCTTACAAATGTCTGACATTACACAGACAATGTAAAGACATTTCAGTCATCAGATGGGGTATGTGTTTTGCATCTTCCCTCTAATTCAGGAAAACACTCTTGTTGTCTGTTATTGGCAGTTCCATAAGCAAGAGGAGATGGATTTTCCTTGTTCTACAGCCCCAATGCCATCAATATATCTGGTGTTTCATAGCTAGGCAACATTTGTAGAACTGTCATTTTGTGTGCATTAGGCTTTAAAGTATTTAATTGTCCTAAAGGTGTTAAGAGAGCCTTTTCTAATTTGTTTGTCTGTTGGAAGCAATTACCTAATGATTTCTCAGCCAAGCCATTGTGAGTCAACCTGCAATTTAACATAGCAGTTCTTTTTTTTAATCAAATTAATGTTTTTTATTATAATCTATAAAGGGGTTACAGTTCTATTTGCCAGAGTTGGTGCATTACTTCTCACACATTGATACCCTTCTCATGTTTTTGTCCCCATTTCCCTCCTCACAATGTAGTAGTTCTTGACTTAAGTTTTTTACAGTGTCCTGAATACCAAGTCTTTATCCTGTGCTTGGCAGTCAAATGCTGCTCTGAATGCTGTACAAATATCACTGCTTGATTTTCACCACCTGCATAGGAAGTGGCTAGTGTTACATGCTATTGAAGAGATGTAAAGTTAGTTCAGAAAGTTTAAGTGACTTGCCTAAGTTCATATAACAAACCAATACATGTTGAAACCAGAGTTCTAAGCATTCTTTTTTCATTCATTTTCTTCTCATTCCTGGGGCTTGAACTCAGAGCCTGGATGCCATCCTTGAGCCTCTTTGTGCTCAGGGCTACGGTTCTACCACTTGAGCCACAGCGCCACTTCTAGTTTTCTGGTGGTTAATTGGAGATGAGAGTCTCATGGACTTTGTGCCTGGGCTGGCTTTGAACTGCCCTTAGATTTCAGCCTCTTGAGTAGCAAGGATAAGCCACCAGTGCATGACTTGTTTTAACCATTTAAGCCACAGCACCAAAGACAATTCTTTTAGGTCTCTTTCCTTCTTGTAAGCATAAAAGTTGACAAATATTTATCATCTAGCATCAACCATGTAATTCTAATTACATTATTTGTTTAATTATCTAAAGGGATTAAAGCAATGCACTGATAATTGACAACTATAATCCTAGCTAAAAGGAGGCTGAGATCTGAATATTGTGGTTGAAATCCATCCCAGGCACAAGAGACTCATCTCTGGTTAACCACCAAAAAGCCAAAAGTGGAGGTGTAGCTCAAATGAGTGCCAGCTTTAAAAAGAAAGCCAAGGCATAGCACCCAGGTCCTGAGTCCAAGAGCAAGTAACAATAAAATAAATAAAAAAGAAAATTAATTAAGGAGAGATTTTTCTATTGTTTTTCCTACATGGTTATCAGGTTGTCTATATACTATTTTTTAAATATATTTTTTATTGTAATTAATAGAAGGGTTACATGATATTTGCCAGATAAATGGTGCCTTAATTCCCACAAATTGATACCCTCTCACATGTCATGGTCCCCATTTCCCTTCCCCCCTCCCCCACCCCTCATCTTGTTTCCCCCCCCCCCCCCCCCCCGTTCCCTATCCAATTTATCCAATTTCAGATAACCAAATACAATTATATCTGATATATCAGATAACAAAGTGAGATAGTGTAACAATATGAGATAACCAAGGGACAGTAGAAGTGATGAGAGATAACATAGTACCTTCAGAACAACAATGGTTAATTATATGGCTTATGTTTACATCATATTTTAAATGACAAGTTTAACAAACAATTGTTCAAGGAGGAAATCTCTAATTACATTCTCTGGGACTTAGTCTTTAGAACTTAATCAAAATTAGGCAAACGGTTTGTATGTCATAGAAACATATCAGTTTATGAAATAAAACATTATGATTATAGAGTCATAGGTTTTTTTTGTCTATATAGTTATGTTTGTGTTTCCATTACCATGTCCATTGCTTTGGGTATGCAGTTATTGAGTCCTCGCTCTTGTACACTTTGGATTTAATAACCACATATTAAGGATACCATGCGCCTTTTGTTCCTTAGGTCTTGACTCGTCTCACTCAGCATGATTCGCTCTAGATTTATCCACTTCCCTGCGAATGCCATTATTTTACCTTGTCTGTTGGCTATGTAGAATTCCATTGTGTATATATACCACATTTTCTGTATCCATTCATCTGTAGTAGGGCATCTGGATTGTTTCCATCGTCTGGCTATTGTGAATAGTGTAGAGATGAACATAGCTGAGCAGGTGTTTTTATAATATCTGGGTCTTGCTGTTCAGGATAGATGCCCAGAAGTGGTATGGCGGGATCACAGGGAAAGTCTATTTTCAGTTCTTTAAGGAACCTCCACACTGCTTTCCAGAGTGGCTGAACTAGTTTACAATCCCACCAGCAGTGCAGTAGGGTTCCTTTTTCTCCACAACCCCGCCAGCAACTGTCATTGTCTGAGTTCAAAATCTTGGCCATTCTTGTTGGGGTAAGGTGGTATCTTAGGGTTGTTTTTATTTGCATTTCCTTTATGACCATAGATGATGAACATTTTCTCATATGTTTTTCTGCCTTTTTAATCTCTTCTTCTGATAGGTCTCTCTTTAGTTCCCTTGCCCATTTAGTGAATGGTTTATTGGGTTTTTGGAGGATTAGTTTCTTGAGTTACCTGTCTATACACTATTTGTTAAATATTCTCTACAATTTTTTTGCCAGTCCTGGGGCTTGAGCTCAGGGCCTGAGCACTGTCCTTGGACACTCTGAAGGCTAGAGCTCTGCCACTTGAGTTACAGCACCATTTCCAGCTTTTGTTCTACTCTAACCTGGGTCTTCATGCGTGCTAGGCAAGCACTGTACCATTAGGCCAAACTCATGGCCCTAATCCCTACATTTCATCATATTCAGAATTACTGTGTTCATTTGTACTCATAAAAAGTTCAATGTAAACATACAAAATGAAAATATTTTGCTAAGGTAGAAACCATTTTATCTCATGGATTTTTAAATTTTTCAGTTAGGTAGAAGGTACAGAGGCATGCAAAATACATAAAAATTGGGATCTTAGAATATAGAAATCTTAGAAGTATATATAAAATTCCCCACAAATATTTTATTCAGATATATCTATTATCAATGACTTTATTATGTATCTCTCTTTTCTTTTTCTTCTTCCTCTCTTGTAACCATAAAAGTTGACAATTGTTTTATGTTCTAGTAGCATCCAGGTACATTTGTCAGTCAGTTTGTCTATTTGTCTCTCTATCTCTATCTGTCTGTCTATTATCTATCTATATATCTATATATCTGTTTGACTTCAGCAAGAGGTACTAAGTAGTTGCATTTTTTAAAATTTTGTCCTTTTTGTGCGTGTGTTCCAGTCCTGGACTTGAGCTCAGGGCCTTAGCACTGTCCTTGGAATTTCTCAAGGCTAGAGCTCTACCACTTGAGCCTCAGCATCACTTCTGGTTTTTTCTATGTATGTGGTACTTAGGAATCAAACCCAGGTCTTCGTGCATACTAGGGCAAGCACTCTACCACTAGGCCAGACTCTGGCCCCATTATTTTGTTCATTATTTTTTATCTGTCCATTTTTATTTGAACTCAGGGCCTGGATGTTATTCTTGATTTCTTTTGCTCAAGGCTAGTTCTAACACTTTGTGTCACAGCTCCACTACCAGTATTCTGTGGTTAATCAGTTTAGAGTCTCATGGACTTTCTTGCCCAGGCTGGCTTTATGCTAGGATTACAGGTATGAGTCACTGGTGTCCTAGATATCTGGAACCGTGAATATATATTCAAAGGAAAAAAGAGAAATAGTTGATTTGAAATGTTTTAGGATACTATCTTCTTAAATTTTTCCTTTGCTGCTTCTTTTCTTTATAAATGTCATATTTACGTTGTCCACTGAAGAAAGGACCAGATATGATGGTATGGACATTGGTACTCGTAGATCCTGTGGTACAGATAGGCACCAGAATCTGGCAAAGATCATGAAATGGGAAGCATGAAGAGCAGAAAGATTATGTCTTTCCTTCCTTCCTCTATTCCTTAAGAATTAAAGTAACATTAAGAATTATAGTGAGTGTGTGAGAATTTATATGTTGTTGCTTCTAATTAGGGAAGATGTAGTGTTTATAGAGTAAAATTATTCTGTAAAAATCAATACATTTTAAAGACCTTGATACTAATATTTTAGGTGGAAAAGCTACTTTGTTAGCTTTCAATCTGAACTAAAGTAGTTTACTGAATGTTTAGGTCAATGAAATGCAAAAATCTTTATTCTCAAGAGCATGAAAGACAAGAACATTCAAATTTCTCTTCTTTAAAAATCAAACTGCTCCTATTGTTACAGTATTTTACCTTGGTATCTGATATACTGTATATATGCTTATTTAGTGATTTGAAATAGGATAGAGAAGGGGGTAAAACAAGATGAAGGGTGCAGTTGGGGAGGGAACTGGGGATCAAGACATGAGAAAGGGTATCGATGTGAAATAATGCACCTTCTATCTGGTGAATATAATGTAACCCTTCTATTACAATAAAAATATATGGAAAAAATTATGTTATCTTTAAATATTTGTACAAAATAGTTGGCATTTAACAAAGAAGTTTTTAGATATAATATATCTTGATTAATGTCACCCTGGTCAACATCTACACCTATCCTTCCCATAGGCATGTCTTCCCTCACACTTCTTAATTTTGTAGGCTATACCTTGAATTCTTGTCTGTATTTTCTCCCTCTTCTCTTCTTCATTCCTCTGTCTCTTTCCCTTTAACCCCACCTTACCTGTTAAAAAATTAAATTAAAAAAATTAAACCATTGCCAGATGCCATTTGGCTCATGCGTGTAGTCCTAGCTACTCAAGAGGCTGAGATCTGAGGATCATGGTTCAAAGCCAGCCCAGGCATGAAAGTCTTTGAGACTCTTATCTTCAATTAACTACCAGAACACTGGAAGTGGTGCTGTGGCTCAACTGGTAGAGCACTAGCATTGAACTGAAGAGCTCAGGGTCAGTTCCAGGCCCAAGTTCAAATGCCACGACTGAAAAAAAATTAACCCCCCAAAAACAATAATCCAATTCATAAATGGGCTAGAGAACTAAAGAGAGTCTTCTCAGAAGAACTAAAAACAGTCAAAAGGCAAATGAAGCAATTCTCTATATCTCTGGCCATGAAGGAAATGCAAATCAAAAGAACACTTAACCCAGTTTAAATGACCACTATCAAGGAAACCAACCATAAAAGATGCTTCCAAGGATGTGGCCAATAGGGAATGGCTTTGAACTGAGATCCTCTCATCTCAGCTTCCTGCATAGCTACGATTACAGGCATGAACCACAGAGGTTCTTTTTTTGATTCACAGTATTAATAATAAATGCAAATCTCATAGTTATCTATGGAGATGATGCCTAATGTTTCTGTGTTCAGGAGAATTGTCTTGGCTTCTGTCCTTTATGCTATTCAGCTCAGGTCACAATTCTGTGCAGCCTGTTCAGCTAAGGAGCAGACTTTATTGGTGAAAGATATGTAGCTAAGGCTCACCCAGAGAAGAGAAGGCATGGGTATCCTTGATAATACCACTGGGGAGCTTCTTAGACTGAGCTGTGAGTGGGGTGTTTAAGCCTTGTGGGGGAAGGGTATGTGTCCCACATAGCACTTGGGGACGTTATAAACATGGATGTGACAGCTTCCTATGCTGGTGATGGCAAACACTAAGAAGCTTGGTGAGCAGGCTTTTCCTGTTGGTCAGTCCTCACTTGCTAGCTTGTTGTCTGGGAAACCAGAACACTCTTATCTTCAAGCAATCCAGAGCTTCATTTACAATGCAGCAGCCACTTAGAGCAAATTAGTCTCAAATTAGTCTCCTAAGAATCTAAGATCCAAAGAGACATAATGTTTAAATAGTCAAAAGCTAAGATTATCTTTATTTTTCTTTAGTGAGGTGAAAGAGAAGTTGAGGAATTTATTATTTTAAATCTTTTAGTGATCTTTGCAACCCAATTGCTTGGCTCCACAATGACCCTGTAAATAAATGTTTTCATTTATCTGTTTCTGAAGAATTGTTTCTGTTGGCTTTTAAATCAAATGATCTGTATCCAGTGGGGATCCAGTTTCCTTGGAACCTGAGAAAGTGAAGAAATGTCATTAGTACTTCTTAGGTGATTTTCCTGCTCAAACTGACTTGCTGTAGTAGCTGCAGATCAGATCTGCCTGCTGCCAGAAATTTGCCCTGATTTCCAGATTGTAGATAGTGTTGCCATTCCATTGTTAGCACTTGCTGAATGCAATGCTGATGGCCATTCACTTTCCCTAATCAAAGCCTCCAAGTAGTAATTTGGATTACAGGTTTTTCATAAGGTACAATGCCATGTTGTAGTAGAATTTTCTGGTGTCCAGGAAACATATATCTCCTGTTAATTCAAAGGAATCCTAATTTTAGTTTCTTACAGGATTGATTATGACCAAAATACTTTTTTCAGACTTTTTTTCCCCTGACATATCATCTACCTCTATGGTGTACTGATTTGGAAAGAACTCATCCTGAGCCTCATTGCAGGGACTTTGCTTTGGCTGTGATTAGCTTGGGAAACAGTAATGTTGACTCCACCAGGCTCAGGTAAAGCTAGGTGGATTCTCTGCTGTGTTTTTTTCCACAGACATGGGTTTCCCTGAACAGAATGCAGAAGTGGGTAAAAGCGAGATAAGAGAAATCAACAACTAATTGAAAAAAGTAAGAAAGCAAAACAAAATGCTTATCTCAATTCATAAAACAAGTGAGCTTTTAACTTTCCTCCCTAGTCCTTTTTAGACATTTTCTACTAATTTTACCTAAATTTTCACCAAAGAACAGACCTAAGTACGTTGAACAACTCAGGATGTAATTTTGATGTAAATGAAACCTGTCTGAGTCCTTTTGAGAACATTCAAAACCATTAATCAATTAGATACATATAGGCATTGTGTAGTTTAAGAAGTTGTTTTTAATAGATTCATACTGTCGTTACTGAAACGATTCCAGCTATCTTTCTTTTGGCAGTCTTGGGGTTTCAACTAGGACCTATGTCTTGCTATACTTGTGGTCTCCAACTTGAACCATGTTTCCAGGCTGGTTCTCGATATTGTATATAGAATCTTTCAGTTTATTTTTCTTTGGGGATGGGTTCATATCTTGATTCTAGATCTCAGCATTCTGAGTAGTTAGGAAAACAAGCCTGAGAGCCACCCACTCTCAGCATGATTTCTGTATATCTGAATCTCAATGAGATAATTCTGTTTATTTTGAGAAATATTAAACCTGTTCAGGAGAAATGTAAATTGAAATTTGATCTCTAAAAGATTACTTTAGAACTGAATGATTGAGAAGAAGATTGAGAAAATGTTTACAAGTTTGGGAAATCCAAAACATGAAGATAATGAGGTAAATTTTAAAGTAGACTTTCCATTTAATTTTATCCAAGTTTTAATATCTTTTTATCAACTAATGTCCCCATTATAATCTCAAGGAACTATTTTAGATGGAATGAAAATTTTATGTATGTTAAACAACACTATAATACTACATTAAGTACAATTATCTTAGTGAATATTATTCAAAAAGAGTTTTTGTGCTTTTAAAAGTATATAATTTGATAATTTTATTACAACACTCAAATTCAATAGAAGAAAAATTTCTCAGATATTCTAAAGTTCAGTTTGTCAGAAATAAACAAAACTATGCACCATTATTTCAGTTGGCTGAGGTTTTTTGTGACTCATTTAAACACACTGTATTATTACTATGTCAAATAAAAAATGTGACTTTCAAAAGTCACTTCTATGATACATTGTTATACATGACCCAATACAAGGTAGAATTTTACCTTATGCGTTCTTAAATATTCTGAAGATATGGCAGAGTTATACAATCTATGCTTCTGAAGAATTCTTTCATTTTTGTTGTATTTTAATTAATCTTCGACAATTTCTAATATTCAAGTTTAATGTACTTGAAAAGAAACTTGCAGGGATGAGTTTCTTTATCAGTAGTAGACGATTTGCCTATCAGAGGAAATCAAGGGCCCTGGAATAAAGTCCATTAGAATCTTTATTTTGTTGGTTTGAGATTTACAGTGAGACAAAAATGAATCAGTCTATCCTTAGTATCCTACTCACAATTGCCAATTCCAAATGTGGTCAGTTGAAGGATGGGGTTGTCAGATATGTAATTCTCCAAACAACTAGGTTGGGATGTAGAATATATTTGCCAATAACTTTGTTTTAATTAATCTGCAGTGTGCTATCAGCAATGAATATGCATTACTCCCATAGTTAACCCAGGTTACTGTAAAAATCATGATACATCATGATTGTTCCTCAAGTTATAAATGAAAAGCTAGCCCATGGAAGTGCATGCTGAAGTGGTAAATGGATGTCCTGAAATAAGAAAGTATGAGTCATTGGGATCTGAGGGTACTTAGTCATTACATTTTTTCATATTTTTATATTTATAGACAATCTTGTTTTAAACAAAATTACGATTATTTTTCAAGTAGTGGAAATTTGGGTAAATGTGATGAATTAGATATGTACCTGGAATTTTAGGGCACAGGCAGATGTGAGCCTGATGTGGACACGGACTTACCCCAGAAAGTGAACTAGAATGTCAGGCTTCTGAAGGTGTTCATGCTGTGAGAAGAGCCAACTGTGCCTGATAATCTCACAGGAGGAGCTCTGTGAGGATTTGAGTTGTAGTGAAGTGTTTAACATGCTTCCTAAAATGGCAATGTGTGCTTCATGTGTTGATTGATAGAGCTCATAATATTTAAACTGTATCATATTTTGTATTTTTAAATGTAGTATTGCTTTACTCTGGAGGGAGGCACAGGTGCACCACATTAGAAAAATGGGGATACTCCAGCAATGTGTAAGGGGATTTGGATTTTTTCTTTATTATTGTTTATCATTATCTTTATTTTTCATTATTGTTGTTATTCTACCTTTGTGTGGACATGTGCATGTAGACACACATACACACATGCTACCACTAGGTCTTGAACTCAGGGCCTCTCACTCCCATTTATTTTTTCTGCTCCAGTTGGTGCACTGTCATTTGAGTCACATCTCCTCTTCTAGGTTTTTGCTAATTAGAACGGAGTCTTGTGGACTTTGATACCTGAACTGGGTTTGAACTGTAATCCTCAGATCTTAGCTTTCTGATGAGCTAGGATTATAGGTGTGAACCACCAGACACCAGTCTACTATTATCTTTAAATGGTTGTATGCAGAGGTTTTAACTCAATAGGAAAACTTATGTGTATACTGTATCTTTATCAATGTTACCCTTTCCATTATTCTTAAGAGAGTCTTCAAACTAAACTGATGGAAAAATCAGATTTATATAATTTTCAGTATTTCCATTTCAAATTACATATATGTAGTTAACATTTTAGTGTTCAAGCCATCTAAAGAACTTAATCGTTTCGTGCTAAGTGAACAAGAAAACTAGTAGACCCTTGAAAAACTTAGAAATCAGTGCCAGAAGAACTAATATCAGCTGAAACATGGTGGCTCATGCTTTTAATCCAAATACTCAGGAGTCTGAGATTTAAGGACCATGGTTTGAGGCCAGCCCAGGTAGGAAAGTTCATGAGACTCTTATCTTGAATAAACCTCACAGCAAAAAAAAAAATGGTGTAAGTGGAGCTGTAGCTCAAGTGGTAGAGCCCTAGCTTTCAACCCAAGTTGTTCAAGGACAGTGCCCAGACCCTGAATTCAAGCCTCAGGATGAGTCCAAAACGAAAAAGAAATAATGTCATGTTCATTACCTGAGAATTTTATTAAAATGTGTATTCTGAACTCAGTTGGTTGGAAATGAAGCTAGAGGTTTTTACAAGGTCACAGTTGATACCAATGACGGATGTTCTCTAACCACATTTGGAGCAATATAAAGAAAAACTCAAGTTATTTCAAAGTTTTGTTCATGGAGAAGAGTACATAGCATGCTGCTACCTGTTGACTTGCATTACATGTAACTTTTCAGTTCTTTTACTGTTTCCTTGATTCTGTTTGAGTTGACCCATCATGAAGGATAAAATGTTATAAAATACAATATTATTATTTTATGAATAAATTAACATAACTAGAAGTAATACTATGTGAGGATTATAGGACAGATAGTATCTATAGTGGTCAGATTATGTCATGTTGCATAGCTGTGTATTTTCTAGTCTACCATTTTCTAGTCCTCCTCTTCCTCCTTCTCCTTCTCCTCCTTCTTATTCTTCTCCTCCTCCTTCTCTTCTTCCTCCTCCTCCTCATCACAGTCATTATCATCATCACCCTCATCAAAGAATCAAATGTCTCTGCGATACCTGACATACAGAGTCCAAACTGTTCTTGCCTTTTAGACAGGAGAGTAAAATGTTTCATTAGACTGAGAAGTCCAGATTGGGTTTGCTTAATGCATACCATCTATGAAAAGCTGTTGATAGGACAGAGACTGAAAATTAAGGAAAAGATACTTCATTGAACATGTACATGAGACCTGGTGTTGGTAGCATTTGTGAAGATCTGAAGTTTGTCTTTAAGGAGACAGCTTCACCTACCCTGGCATTCTTCAGGTACTAAAAATCACAGGTATGATGGATTTAGTTTCTCAATGTTGCTTTGAAGTTTTGTACAGGGGTTGTAGCATCTTTGTCCTTTAGTAACCATATTGTGCAGGTGTGAGTAGTTTGTTGTTTGGATGCTGCTAGTCTGTAGATATCCAGGAGCTTTTCAGCTGCCTTTGTTTCCCTGCTTTAAGCTTGGATCTCCTAGCAGACCAGTTCTGCACTCCCCACACTACCTTGCTCAGTCATGCATGTCATTGCCTTTCCAGGCAGCTCTTAGAAGCAGTCAGCAGGCACTGGAGGGGTCCTAACAAAAGAGAAAGGTTAATTCAGCTGAACTAATATCCTGACAAAGTTTTGCTGCCCCATTCTCTCCAATTAGAAAGTTTGACTAGCTTTTAAACAAATTGGTTTTAGGAAAATCTTATTCTGCATATCTTCCTCTTGATCAGTGTCCAGAATTTCTTATTACTGTATTTAGACAAGTTTAATATTAACGCACTGAAATTAAAATGTTCTATTAGCCTTGGGTTGAGATGACAAAGCTTTATAAAAAGTTATGAAGAGCACATTTGCAAACATATTTAAGCAAAGCATCATGAAGGTACCGCACAATGCTTAAGTGGATTTAATATAAGAACTCTGGAGAACAGGAAAGACAGTTTTGTTTCATTTGCTTCTATTGCATCTCAGGAGAAGAGAACATCAACCATAACCCTCTTGAGACCTCTGAGAACCTCTGCTTTCTTGGAAACACGTGGTTAGTGGACATGAACTTCCCTGTAGTAACCATGATGCTTTGTGTTAGGCAGTCTTGGGGAAGGGTCTCAGAGGGGGGTCCATTATTGGGTAGTCTTCAGAGACATGCACCACTGGAGAGACTCATGCTCGATTGCTCAAGTACACTGTCAAGTCTTTTTGTTTTGAAATAGACAAACTACCTCAATCATTTTTTTCTTTTTGAAAAAAGAATGTGATTTCATACTTGCCAAACATAGAATGATTTTAACTTTCTGGAAGTATGTTATGCCCTACCTGCCCAAATAAATTATTGCACCTCTTGCAGATGAACATCTCCTAATATTTTAATAAGTATCCGGAAATGCTCTTGTTTAAATTAAAAACATATGTAAGTTGGGATCCCTCTGGCACAGTGGAGGGATCAAGTTCCAGGTTAGCCCTGGCAAAGAGCAACACCTATTTTAGAATTCAGGGAAAGAAAACTGGAGGTTTGTTTCAAGTGGCAAAGCGCCTGCAAAGGTATGAGCTCAGTTCAAGTGCAAAAGACCCCGAACCTCCCATGGACAAATTTCCACCATTTTAGCAATCAACTATGAAATGGACAAATAATTGAGACAAACAGTCGTGCAGTACCTCCTCTTGTTGGCGATGGGATTTCAACTCTGGGCATCATACATGCTTGGCTTGCTTTGTCATCTGGATCTCTACCATGTATGTCACACCTGTAGCCTGGTTCTTTGCTGGTTATTTTGGGGATGGAATAAAGTAGATCCTCCACATCTCAGCCTTCTGAGTAGCTATAATTACAGGTATGAGCCTCCTGTGCCTGACATACATTGCAAATGTGCTGCAGAGTACATGATTCTATCTGCGATGCTGTAGCTTTATGTTTCTGAATATATTTTTGCACTGGTAAAAAGCTTTATGATGGTTCTGTTGGGTCAAACAGATTAATTGGAGTTTTACTACTTATCAAATAACTGGCTACTTTATCTTTTGGCTTGCCTGGTTGATAAATATTGCATAATGTAGAAAAAAATTACATTATGCCATATTCACATGAAATAATTACCTTACATTTATTGATAAAAAATTTATAATTGTCATCACATGACAAAATTGTTAAGACATTAATATATCTTCTAAAACAACTAATGGGAGTTTAGTTTTTGTTTCTCTTTTCTCCTCAGGTATTTCTTATTTCCTGTTTTAGTTTTGGCAGTGCTGAGGCTTGAACTTGTGAGCCTTGTATTTCCTAGACAAGCACTCTACGATGTGACCACTCTACATGTTTTTCTTACATTTTCTTTGGTGGGGGCAGGGAGGAGGAGAGTTAGGGTCTTGCTTGATCCAGCCTGGCCTGTGATTCTATTTGTACATCCTTATTCAGCTGAGATGATAGGTATGTTTAAGCAGACCCAGCCATTGGCTGAGTTGGAGTCAAGTGAGCATTATACCTGGCTGGCCTTGAAACTTTATTCCTGATCTCTGGTTTTCAAGTAGGTAGGATAAGTGGTATTACTCATCAGACCCAGTGCATCTATTTTGTTTGACTTTGATGGACAAAAGCAATGAATCCATCAGCCTGAAAACCAGAGCAATTATGTTCACTTTCTCGTACTCCCTGATCCCCTCTTGATTTTAGCTGCTTAATATTTTGATCTAATCACTTGTCTCTATTTCTACCTCACAAGATTTCCCTAATCTTTGGTCACACCTTTATTCCTTCTTTTTAAATCATTGCATTCGCCAGCTAATTACCCCAAGAGTCTCATCTGGGTGCTCTTTATATAGCCTATCAATAAAAAAGAAGAAACCCACTGATTCATCTTCCTTTGGTAGAAGGCCTTCTGGATTTTATAATTCAGACTTCATAAGACTTTTTTCACTTATTATATCAGAAAATGTATTGTTTTATTAGTACAATCAATTTGAGAGTCAACTAAATTCTTGGGCATTTCTGGTATAACTTTCTCTAGGAACCCAGGTTACTCCTTTTTTTTTTTTGTGGGTTGTGGGGCTTGAACTTGGCCTGGGCTCTGTCTCTGAGCTCTTCAGCTCAAGGCTACCACAATACTCCTGGGCCAGGATGTTGTCCCTAAGCTTTTCAACTCAAGGGGCCACCACCCTACCCTTGAGCCAAGCCCCACTTCCCTTTTCTAGAGGTTAGTTGGAGATAAGAGTTTCAGGTCCTTTTGTGCCTGGGCTGGATTTGAACTTTGATCCTCAGATCTCATCCTCCTTAGTAGCTAGGATTACAGGCATGAGCTACCTGCCTGGCCTCACACAGCTCAATGCATTAGCAATTATATCACTGATTGTAGAAATCTCAGATTTGGTTTAAAAACATGTTAGAGATTAGGGTTTACATAGTGAAATGGATAGCAAGATGCTTGTGGTTTACAAGTATAATCCTGCTTTCTCAGAAGGATGAGATCTGAGCATTTTAGTTTGAAGCCAGACTGAGCAGGAACACTCATCTCCAGCTAACCAGCAAAAGACTCAAGTGGAGTTATTCATCTAGTAATAGAACACCAGCCACAAACTAAAAAGCTAAGGGAAGTTGTTTAGGCCCAGAGTTAAAGCACCATTACTGGCACAAAAGGGAAGGAATACAAAAGAAAATATATAAACAATAAGCTCCAGTTGATAAAACTATCCAAGAATGTAACATTTTATTTCCATGACTTATTGACATACATGGGATCAGAATGGGATATATGCTGTTCATCTTGGTGTCTACTTGGCATCTAGATGGATTTTTATAGGTGATATAGAGATGCAATACATATTTAATATTTTTCAATCTCTCACTAAGATATGTAATGTCTATTTACTGCAATTTGTGACATTCTTCTGGGAAGTGTGTTTCTTCAGCTTGCTGTTAAAATGCCTCAAGTTTGTGCTCATTCTTGTCCTCATAAATACCTTTGTCTCTTCCCATATATCCTAAAGTGTTTCTAGTTATTGAGATAATTTTTTTCCTCTCCAGTGTAATTCTCAAGAAGCCATATTTATTCACTGTTGCTCTTGTTTTTGGTGTAGCCAAGTACTATGTGTTTGCCTACTAAGTAATAAATGAAAGACTGATTGTAAATCTTGAAAGTGGACACTGGGTTTCATAGTTTTTTACATTACCAGTATGCATGAATTTAGTTCAGATTCACAGCACTAATAAGCAGGCATGAGCATTGCCTCCATTGGCTGAGCTAAGGGTCTTGCCTAAGAGTGTACAAAGAAATTCTGAGGGATGAGTGAGGTTGGGAGTGATGGGAAAAAATTACAAAAGGGATAATATTGGTTAAGATGTTTTGTACCCACAAACTGGCATGTTAAATTGAAATCCACAACGAGTTGAAGATAGTGTGTCCTCTTTCCCAAGGATTTCTATATCACAAATACTTTCTATTAGTAATACCAAGCTAGCAGTTTTAAAGGGTGTTTGATATTTTCAAGTACAATTAAAGTTCTGTTTTAACTACATCAAAACAATCTCATCTCTTCTTTATGTCTTATCAATGTCATGAGAACATACAAAAAAGAATTTCTTTTCCTGTTTCCACGGTATTTATTTTACCAGGACAGAATGCTAGCACAACCTGCCTTATACAAACACACACACACACACACACACACACACACACACACACACACACATACTTCGGGAGATCTACATTACACTGAAATCAGAAATAAACTATCTTTAATGAATTTTCCAGCTTTTGTGTATTGATTCAGTCTAATTTTAACAGGTATGGTAAGATTTCACAATTTAATCCTTTATGTAATTCTTCTGAACATACAGGTACATTACAGAAATCTATTTTTATTGCACTTTAAGTTAATCAACATCAGGAAAATTTCTAGTCTGCTGTGAATTTAGAAGTAATTCATTTGGGAATGTTTTCTTGTAAAAATAATGTACAGACTCTGAAACATGGACTCTTTCAGTGTAGGGTCTCCCAGTGGTGTTCAATGTAGTTTAATCCTCCTTAGAACACAATGTACGAAAGTCTTACTTGATACTATGGAAAGGTCATTTTCTTCTACATGCTTGGAGAAATGTTGAAGGAATAGAGGCTTTTGTAGCCACAGATAACAAGAAAAGAGACCCAACCTTGGGTCAACATTGAGAAAGAATCTGACATTTAAGATAAACACATTCTGACTTTCTCTGATGTCAATTTCTAAGTTGCTGATGCAAGCCAGTAATAGAACAATTCAGAAGAAAATATTAGTGAGAACTGAATTAATCCTTCCAACCCCAATTCCATTTCTATGTACAAGAAACACCAGGAACCATTGTTGGAAGTAAACAAAGAACTTAAGGATGTCAACAAGCATTAAGAAGTGTTTCATGAAGTGAAGACACCTTTTCACATTTACAGTCTCATCTCTGCATATGGCCTAGAAACAAAACAGAATGGTAATTCTGGGATTGAATTCTGTGTTATCATTCAAAAATCATTGATTCAGCAAATGTTTCAACAATTATTAATTTATGGCCATGAACAGATTCTACTGTGGACAGCAGAAGAGAGGTCTTCCCTTGAAGAGAATTGTTATGAAGACAAAATCTCCCCACTATGTAACATTCATTGCCAGTGTCATATTAGGACCCTTATAGACTTAGTGCTGTAGGCATTTCTCTGAATTGTACAAGAATCTTATGAAAAAGAATAGCAGAAAAGACCTACTTTGAATTTGATTTAGGGACCAGTGGAAGTTATTTCCTTATCTGTAAAAATAAAAAATCTAGTGCGTGAGTTGGTGTAACAGACAACACAAGGAAAAGCAGCATGGCCTGAAGGAAGCAAGGAAGGAGCGGGTGGACTCAAGCAATCTAGAGAGCCAGCACAGTCCAATAATGTGTGGCTTTGTTGGCTTCTGTGTCTTTTAATAAAACAAGTTTTGGATTCCAAAAGAAGGTGATTTTGTCTTAGTCTGTTTGGGCTGCTGTCACCAGATACTGTTAAACTAAGTGAGTCATAAATAGCAGATGCTTATTCAGTTTACATCCTGAGAGTCAAAGTCAAAGGTGAAGGCCTGCTCCTCTACCCATTGCTGTGTTTTCTTACAATAGAAGAACAAGCAACTAGGGTTAGAAGGACTAATTCACTTCTCACTGGTATTTCCTTCTTGAATTGATGCTGTTTTCTTCATTATTATATTTATGTACAAAAGGGGTTTGTTTGCCCTGCATCATGATCCAAGCCACGTCTTTTGTCATTCACTCCATCTCTGCCAACTCCCACCATCACCTAAATTCATCTGGTAGGTTGAATGTTTTGACTGCATCTACCTACCCTTACTCTCTCCATTTATCTGTCCCTTCTCTCCAGGCCCTAAATTCCCCAACACATTAGAAATTAGAGAATTTCTAAGTTAGTTGTTCGAAGAAATTATATCTTTGAAATGATCCTCCTCTTCAAATACCATGATACATATATAGTCTGCTTTCTGTGGATGACAACTCCCTTTAGTAAACTCTATACCCTTATGACCTAATCTTCCCCCAGTACTTCACCTCCTAATACTATCATATTGGTACTAGAATTCATGATATGAATTTTGAAAAGACCTTGATATGAGAGTAGATATTTTCCAGCTCATTTTGAAATGGACCATTTGGGCTGCCATATTGAGACTGAATTGAGGATCCAAGAATCAAGCAGGGAGATAAGTTTCAGTACCATTGATTGCACCTTGGAAGTGCTCAAGAGATGATGGTAACTCTGAGGATGAGGGAAGTGGAGAAGAGAAATAAAGTGAGGTAAAGGTATCTCTCAGAGCCTTGTTGCCTGAAACAGAGGAAGGTTATATGTTCATCCATTTCTCTGTTGCTTAGGATCTTTGCAGCTCATCCTTCCTTTCTTGAAATCCCTGCATGACCATGCTTGGATTTATCAGCCATGTAGTAAAATATTCAAGGTAGAAATTAGTTTGTTCATACTATCTCCTCTTAATTATCAACATTTTTACCAGCATTACATTTCATTTGTAAAGAAATAAAGTAACTAAACTGTATGCTTCATTCACTTTAATAAATACTATGGTTAAAAGTCATTTCTTAAGTAAATTGCCTATGGCAAACAATGGGAAGCGAACAATAGGAAGCAGGATTTCCTTCAACAGAATTTTTAGCTTTCCACCAGCAAAACATATTATGGACCACCAGATGGGAGGTATAAACAGCCATGATGTATTTTAGTTTAATCAAAGTGAATGTGTCCATACCTTTATCACTACTGACCTTAATTTTCCAATTTACAGTTTTAAAGAATGTACTAAGCATAGTCTCAAGTCAGTTCTCTAAAAAATGAGGTTTTGCTTTCTCTTGTTTGTTATTTTGGGAAAGTCTTATGTTAAGCTATGACTTTAAAATTATGTAATTAAAATCATAGTAAAATGCTGTCTTCTTAAAAGTTTAGCAGCCTTGTTTATATTTGAACTAAATAATAATATGCACATTGGAGTGCATATAGCTTATTATTCTTTTCTGTAGTACTGGATATTTTACAGTGTTTACAATTGAGATGAGAATGTTATTTTTCCCAAGGGCTGTAGTTGTGTGTGTGTGCTTTGTTGAGTAGCAACTCTTTTTGTACAACTTCAAGTTAATAACAATAATAAAAATATTTTAGAGAAATAATTTTTTGCACAAGGAAAAAAGACTATTGAATGTCACTTTGTATTTGAGTTTTGTATGCTTCTGCTTCTTAAAAATACTTTAAGAATCCAAACACTGCTGCAGCCTTAGTGTTTTATGATGTCTTTATGTCAGGTCAGTTCAATCACTGTATTCAGAATAAATTCATTTATATAGTACTATCTTGTATTTTCATGGACTTTATACATAAATGAAATTGTAAATTGAGATAGTGTGATATACTGTTTTGCTGTAGAACTTGTACACAAAGTATTTAACAGAACAACCCACAAATTATCTTCTAATTCACTGTTGAGTTACAGGTTTCACATGGGTGTTTATTGGCATACTTGTTTCTAGTATTCCTTGTGGTAACATTGTTTTGGCTAGTAACCAATAAAACTTATTACGAGTCATCAAGATTAGTACAAATTACACATACTGGGAATAAATTGGTTGTAGAGGAGACAGTTTGTACAAAAAGTGAATATAATGTACATTTTTCTATCCAATTTGTTATTTAAAAGATTTATTATATTCAGGGTAAAAGACTTGTTTGAGATGCTAGGAACCAAAAGTAAATTCAATATACATTGTGCCTTCCCTAGGCAAGCATGAAAAGTGGTGTCACAGTTGACATTTGGATAAGAATGTAAAGATCCACTCTTTTCAGTTCTAAAGGTGAATAATAAGTCCTGTTGAAAAAGACATAACTAAAATATATCCAGGCTGGACACTTTCATAGAAGCAAGCTAGAAATACACAGGAAAAAGAAATTTTCCCCAGGTCACAGGGAACCAACTAAATTTGTAGTTCGGTAAATCAGGGAGTGGAAGCATTCAGTAAAGAAAATTCAGAATAAAGTTACTACTTAATTCATTTGGAATATCTCACTTCATCTATTTCTTGTTGCCAATAAATCCAACTGCATAATCATATGTATGCCAGTTTATAATGCACCTGCTGCATTTCTTTTTTTTAATTTTTTTATTGTAATTAGTAAAAGGGTTACATATTTGCCAGATAGAAGGTGCATTAATTCACATACATTGATACCCTTTCACATGTCTTGGTACCCATTTCCCTCCCCCCCCACACCCCCCACCCGTCTTGGTTTTCCCCCCTTCCCTATCAAATTTCAAGTATCCAAATACAAATAAATTCAATATATCAGATAACAAAGTGAGATACTATACCAATATGAGATAACCAAGGGACAGCAAAGGAGATGAGAGACAACATAGTACATTAAGGACAACAATCATTCATTATATGGCTTTTGTTTCAATATCCTGGAGGTCCTTTCAATTAGCTTCACATTATATGGCCTTATGTATCAAGATTTTGCTCTATTGCAGATCTCTGCTAGTAGAGCCCAAGGTTCCTACTGATTATGACGAATGAGGGAAACCATTGAGCCTAAGTTCCTTTGAGTCTGGCTTACTTCACTTAATATGATTTTTTCTAAGTCTCCATTTCCTAACAAATGGGGCGATGTCATTCTTTCTGACAGCAGCATAGAATTCCATTGTGTACAAATACGACAACTTGTTGATCCACTCATCAACTGAGGGACATCTAGGTTGGTTCCATATCTTTGCTATGGTGAATAGTGCTGCAATGAACACTGCTGTGCTAGTGGATTTAGTATGCCCTTGTTTCTGGATGGTTGGGTAAATGCCAAGTAGTGGAATTGCTGGGTCATAGGGGAGTTCTATGTTTAGCCTTTTGAGGCACTGCCACACTGCTTTCCATAGTGGTTGAAGGAGTTTGCACTCCCACCAACAGTGTAGTAGTGATCCCTCCTGGCCACATCCCCTCCAGCATCTGTTGTCATTCATTTTCCTGATCCTGGCCATTCTAACTGGAGTGAGGTGGAATCTTAGAGTTGTTTTGATTTGCATTTCTTTTATGACCAGAGATGTTGAGTATTTCTTCATGTGTCTATAGGCCATTTTTGTTTCTTCTTCAGAGAAGACTCTCTTTAAGTCTTTGGCCCATTTTTTAATGGGATTGTTGTTACTTTGGAGGTTAGTTTTGGATTGATTCAATTTTTTGAGTTGTTGATATATTTTAGATATGAGGCCTTTGTCCGTTGTTTGGTTGGTGAAGATCTTCTCCCACTCTGTAGGCTTCCCGATTAGTTTACTAGCTATGTCCTTTGCCATACAAAAGCTCTGCAGTTTAATGCAGTCCCACTTATCCAGCCTTTCTCTGATTTGTTGTGATTCTTGGTCCTTATTAAGAAAGTTTCAACCTGTGCCAAGGAGGCCTAGTGTATCTCCTATTCCTTCCTGTAAAGCACCTGCTGCATTTCAAAATAGCTTATTTTACTCCTTATAGTTACAGCCTACTATAAGGGCCATTTTTTTTATCAGCAAATAATTTCTGCTTCCATATAATTACCCATTAATATTCCTACTATTAGTACAAATCAGGGGAATTAAATGTGATTGTCAATCATAGAATAAATAAAAGTACTTCCACTTGCAGTTTCCTAAGTATTTGGAAACCACATTTAAATCTAAAATGTTTTGTTTTGCTTTAGAAAAAAAAATTTAAGTTGTGAATTTTAATAAAAAGAATAAAATTGTTAGGAGAGAAGGCAAGAATAAAATCTGATTCAAGTAACTCTTGTTTTCTTCTGGCACTCTACTGTATCTGCACAATAAGGTCCCACAGATTTTTGTTTCCAAGTTGCTTTGGTGTTTATCATTTGAGCTAGAACATATAGTTACTGTGGCTAGTTCTTTTTCATGTCTAAGAATAGAGTTATGATTTGAGATAGGCTGTAGCTTTTTTTTTGCTGTTGTTTACAAAGATTGCAGATGAAATGCAAGCAATTTTACTTCTTTTAAAAATGAATACTGACAAACATTTGGCTTTTAATTTTGGACCATTCTACTGTGGGAAGAGCTGTCATTATAAAGATCTTCAAATTATTCAGAATTCATCTTTCTGTGTCCATGAGGGGGTATAACTTGACAATTTAAAAATAGAATGCTTCATTTCCTCAAATAAGAATCAGCTGTGCCAAATTTAGTACTAGTTTATTATGCTGTTGTCACCTATCTCATCATTAACCTTTACTTGGTCTTTCCAAACCAGAAGAGAATCTCTTCAGCAGACATGAATGGTTGAAGCATAATTGCTAGGGTCTATGAATAAAATAAGAAGCAAAACAGACAGAAATTCTTCACTTCAGAGGTCGTTCTCATAGGTCAGTTAAACACAAGCAGGCAGCCTAGAAAAATACCTAGCATATACAGTTTGTAGGGCTTCTGTATATGACCCCTGAGGCATTCCATGAAGACTGGGATCGTGATGAATAGATGTATGTTATTTTGAATCAATGACATCACTGAGAAGACAATTATTTGAGTCAGTGGAAACCAGTGGATGAGGAAAAATTGTCTACCTGGACATCCCCAGCAGGAGAAACAGCATGTTCATAGTCCTAAAAAAGAACTTCAGACTTAATGAAGACACAGGTCATCACTGAGGCCTGGGCTGAGGAGATGTAGGAGAGAGGGAGCTGAGAACACAATTATTAAAGTCTTAGAAATCATTTGAAACCTAGAACTTTGGTGATGCTAGGCTGGGAAAGCACAGATGTGTCTTGATAGTAAGTGTGACAGTGTTACTTCAGTTTCAGCATATACTAAAAACATGGTAGGTGCAGAAGCTGGGATGGATGAGTGTGAAATTTGTCTGTTAATAGTCCATCTGAGGTGGCAGTGGAGACCTGGCCCAGCCTAGGAGATGCAGAGTTGAAAAGCAGGAGAAAATTGTTTAAGATTCCCCAATGGTTTTACTGAAGAAAGTTGGTACCTTCTAAATTGTCTGTATGAACGAGTAAAGGCTGAAGTTGTCATAATATGTGAGCATCTAGAGAAAAATATAAATCACGTAGACATTTTTAATATTCAATTGTCATAATGTAGTTTTTCTGGGAAAAATGCGAACTAAATTATCCATACTTAAAGGAAAGTAATAAGAGTCCTAAAGATAGCCCCAGGTGTACACAGCCTAGAAGAAATGAATGACATAATGACATCATGGTAGAGGAAGTAGAAATGAGCCAAGGACAGTAACAGCAGGAAGGAATGACTATGCAAGGGAATAATTGGGATGTTTATAAAAATTTCCTGTTCACCTCACATAAGGGGTCCAGATAACATTTTTTTTTAAAATGTCTATGATTCATTACTAAGGCTTTTAACTCAGGGTCTGGATGCTGCGCCTTAGCTTTTTCATACAAACCTGCTGCTCTACCACTCGAGCCACCGCTCCATTTTTGCTAATTAATTGGGGATGAGAGTCTCATGGATTTTTGTGTTTAGATTGACTTTGAATCTTAATTCTCAATTCTCATCTCTTGAGTACGATTATTGGCAAGAGCCACATATTAATTTATTTTAAGTGTCTAAAATGCGGTTTACTTAGAAATGTGTACTGATTGCAGAAATGGTATACTGTACATGTGCTCTTTTGTAAGCATACAGTGTTTTTGTTCATTGCTTAAAAATAATGCTACCTGTTAAAGTGGCAAATGTTACTGAAAATACAGAAAAACAACTTGAGCAGTGTGTTGTGAAAAGACATGTCTGCCCTAGCTGTATTTCCTTTGCTCCCTAATCCCAAGTTTTCTCATGTTCACAGAGCTCTTGAGTGAATTAAAGGACTTCATATAGATATGGTTATACTTTTTTTCTTATTTTGAAGCAGTGTGTGTTTGTTGGGAGTTATTGGAGAACTATAAAAATTACAGTTTCCAACAGTTATTGGCCATGGCTTCTAGTCTGTCACAGTGTTATGATATTTCCCATTATAAGGACATTGTGAAAGAATATTAATAATATATTGACTCTTTTTTTTGCCAGTCCTGGGCTTGAGCTCAGGGCTTGAGCACTGTCCTTGGACTTTCTCAAGGCTAGAGCTCTACCACTTGAGCCTCAGCACCACTTCCAGCTTTTTTCTATGTATGTGGTACCGTGGAATCGAACCCGGGTCTTCGTGCATGCTAGGCAAGCACTTTAACCACTAGGCCAAACTCCAGGCCCCAATATATTGACTCTTTTTTAATCTTATTTTATTTTGGGTCCATTAACTAGTCATAGACTACTAATGCAGTGCCTCTAATATAACAATAAAGTTTCAAATCTTTTTTCTTTTTTTATTGTAATTAGTAAAAGGGTTACATGATATTTGCCAGATAGAAGGTGCATTAATTCACATACATTGATACCCTTCCACATGTCTTGATCCCCATTACCCTCCCCCCCACCCGTCTGTTTTCCCCCCTTCCCTATCAAATTTCAAATAACCAAATATGAATAAATTCAATATATCAGATAACAAAGTGAGATACTGTAACAATATGAGATAACCAAGGGACAGCAAAGGAGATGAGAGACAACATAGTACATTAAGGACAACAATCATTCGTTATATGGCTTTTGTTTCAATATCCTGGAGGTCCTTTCAATTAGCTTCATACTATATGGCCTTTGTATCAAAATTTTGCTCTATTGCAGATCTCTGCTAGTAGAGCCCAAGGTTCCTACTGATTATGACGAATGAGGGAAACCATTGAGCCTAAGTTCCTTTGAGTCTGGCTTACTTCACTTAATATGATTTTTTTCTAAGTCTCCATTTCCTAACAAATGGGGCGATGTCATTCTTTCTGACAGCAGCATAGAATTCCATTGTGTACAAATACGACAACTTGTCGATCCACTCATCAACTGAGGGACATCTAGGTTGGTTCCATATCTTTGCTATGGTGAATAGTGCTGCAATGAACACTGCTGTGCTAGTGGATTTAGTATACCCTTGTTTCTGGATGGTTGGGTAAATGCCAAGTAGTGGAATTGCTGGGTCATAGGGGAGTTCTATGTTTAGCCTTTTGAGGCACTGCCACACTGCTTTCCATAGTGGTTGAAGGAGTTTGCACTCCCACCAACAGTGTAGTAGTGATCCCTCCTGGCCACATCCCCTCCAGCATCTGTTGTCATTCATTTTCCTGATCCTGGCCATTCTAACTGGAGTGAGGTGGAATCTTAGAGTTGTTTTGATTTGCATTTCTTTTATGACCAGAGATGTTGAGTATTTCTTCATGTGTCTATAGGCCATTTTTGTTTCTTCTTCAGAGAAGACTCTCTTTAAGTCTTTGGCCCATTTTGTAATGGGATGGTTGTTACTTTGGAGATTAGTTTTGGAGTGATTCAATTTTTTGAGTTGTTGATATATTTTAGATATGAGGCCTTTGTCCATTGTTTGGTTGGTGAAGATCTTCTCCCACTCTGTAGGCTTCCCGATTAGTTTACTAGCTATGTCCTTTGCCATACAAAAGCTCTGCAGTTTAATGCAGTCCCACTTATCCAGCCTTTCTCTGATTTGTTGTGATTCTTGGTCCTTATTAAGAAAGTTTCAACCTGTGCCAAGGAGGCCTAGTGTATCTCCTATTCCTTCCTGTAAAGTTTTCAGTGTGTCAGCTTTTACCTCCAGGTCTTTGATCCATTTGGAGTTAATTCTAGTGCAAGGTGACAAAGAAGGATCCAACTTTAGTTTTCTGCAGGTGCTTAACCAGTTCTTCCAGCACAACTTGTTGAAGAGGCTGTCTTTCTTTCATTCTATTTGTTTGGCTCCCTTGTCAAAGATTAGGTGGCCATAGGTCTATGGTTTAGTATCTGGGTCCTCAGTTCTATTCCATTGGTCTTCAGGCCTGTTCTTGTGCAGTACCAAGCTGTTTTGATAATTATAGCCCTGTAATAGAGTCTAAAGTTTGGAATTGAAATTCCTCCAGCGCTGTTCTTTCGGCTAAGAAGTGTTTTTGTTATACGGGGTCTTTTATTATTCCATATGAAATTTTGGATTGCCTCTTCTATTTCTTTAAAGAATGCCATTGGGATATTGATGGGTATTGCGTTGAATTTGTAGATATCCCTTGGCAAGATTGTCATTTTCACAATGTTGATTCTTCCAATCCAGGAGCATGGGAGGTTTTTCCATTTCCTTAGTTCTGCTTAAATTTCCTTTTTTAGGGTTTTGAAGTTTTCATCAAAAAGGTCCTTTACATTCTTAGTTAAGCTAATTCCTAGGTACTTTATTTTCTTTGAGGCTATTGTGAAAGGAGTTTCTTTCCTGATGATTGTCTCGTTCCTCTCACTGTTGGCATAAAGGAAGGCAGTTCATTTTGAGGGTTGATTTTATAGCCTGCTACCCTTCCAAAATTTTGAATCAGCTCAAGGAACTTGGGAGTAGAGTCTATAGGATTCTTTAAATACAGAATCATTTCATCTGCAAAGAGGGATAGTTTTATTTCCTCTTTCCCTACTTGGATCCCCTTTATGCCTGCTTCTTGCCTTTTTGCACTGGCTAGGAATTCTAGTACTATGTTAAAGAGGAGTGGAGAGAGTGGGCATCCTTGTCTCATTCCTGATTTTAGAGGGAATGGCTTTAGATTTTCACCATTAAGTGTAATACTAGCAGTGGGTTTCTCATACACAGCCTTTGTTATATTGAGGAATGTTCCCTGGATTCCTAGTTTCTCCAGAACTTTTAACATAAAGGGGTATTGGATCTTGTCAAATGCCTTTTCTGCATCTATTGAGACAATCATGTGATTTTTGTCCTTGCTCCTGTTGATGTGTTGAATTATATTAATTGATTTGTGTATGTTGAACCAGCTTCGCCTCCCTGTGATGAATCCAGTTTGATCATAGTGTATAATTTTTTTGATACTTTGTTGTAGACGGCTGGCTAGTATTTTGTTGAGAAGTTTTGCATCCATGTTCATCAAAGATATAGGTCTATAGTTCTCTTTCTTTGAAGAATCTCTGTTTGGGGGTGAGGGTTATACTGGCTTCATAGAATGAGCTTGGTAAGGAACCTTCATTTTCAATTTTGTTGAAGAGCTTGAGGAGTATTGGTGTGAGCTCTGCTTTGAAGACCTTATAGAATTCAGCTGTGAATCCATCTGGCCCTGGGCTTTTCTTAGGTGGAAGTTCTCTAATTGCCATTTCTATTTCAGAGCTTGAAATAGGCCTGTTGAGTTGGCTTAGTTCTTCTTGGTTCAGTGTGGGTATGTTAATATTGGCTAGGAATTCATCCATTTCATCTAGATTCTCAAATTTGTTGGCATAAAGGTTTGAGAAGTATTCCCTCATGATAATCTGGATCTTGGTAATTTCTGCATGATATTACCATTTTCATCTGCGATTTTGTTTATTTTGATATGTTCCATTCTTTTTTTGATTAGATTTGCTAAGGGCTTGTCAATTTTGTTAATTCTTTCAAAGAACCAACTCCTTGTTTTGTTGATTCTTTCTATAGTTTTTTTTTGGATTCCAAATCATTTAATTCTGCTTTGATTTTAATAATTTGCTTTCTTCTCCTGGGATTAGGGTTGGTTTGTTGCTCTTTTTCCAGGATCTTAAGGTGAGACATTAACTTGTTGGTTTGCAATTTTTCCATAAAGTTTCAAATTAAAAAAAAAGTTAACATGAGAAAACATCTCCATGTTCTCATTGTCATTGAATCTGGTAAAGGACCCCAGTCTCTTTTTTACAGACTCTACATTTCTAGATAAATACACTGAAATCTGTACTAAATCAGGAAAAGATAACTACTGAAACAAATGTGATCCCAACTCAGTAAAGATTTCTCTAAGAATGAAAAGCCCAAACTTTCTTATTAGAACAAGCGTATACAAAAGTGATAGGTTAGGGAAAGAGTAAAAAAGGTCTTTCGGACAGTTTTACTGAGTGTTACAATACCAAGCTGAAAGAGGCACTCCAAAACTGAGCCATGTTTAATTTCTAAAATCCACCTCCTGCAGAGAAAACAGCTTCATAATTAATCCAATGAAGCACCTTGAACTTCCTCATTCTTTTTTTTAAATTTTTTATTGTAATTAATAAAAGGGTTACATGATATTTGCCAGATAGAAGGTGCATTAATTTACATACATTGATACCCTTTCACATGTCTTGGTACTCATTTCCCTCCCCCCCACATCCCCCACCCGTCTTGGTTTCCCCCCCTTCCCTATCAAATTTCAAGTAACCAAATACAAATAAATTCAATATATCAGATAACAAAGTGAGATACTGTAACAATAGATACCCAAGGGACAGCAAAGGAAATGAGAAACAACATAGTACATTAAGGACAACAATCATTCGTTATATGGCTTTTGTTTCAAAACTTCCTCATGCTTGAGTCTAAGGGTTTCAAAGGGAAATAGTTTGCCCCACAATGCATGGCACTTCATTTCATTTATTTAAAAAATCTTTTAGGTAAAAAATCTGATAGAAAAGCAGGAGGCAAAGGAAATTGCATGGAGTATGACTGGCAGTTCTTTTATTAAATATATCTATAAATATAACCTTAATAGTCCTCTTAAGACTGAGATTTAAAGACTCTTTCACATTTTACAAAACACTATATGCTGTAATATTTTTGAGAAAATTTTGACTTCTATTAAAGTTTTTAAAATGATAAAAAAAAAGATTATCCTCCAAGTATGTTCAAGCAGTAGCTGTTACATTCTTGGTAGGAAGTTAATAGTACCTTAGAGATAATTACCTTTGTCTTGGAGAATTAAGTTTTTCAAATAATACCATTTGACAATGTACAAGGAAAAGAATGTACATTTGAAAAAATGAATGATTACTATTAAAATGACATAGTTATCTTTAAATCATTTATTTTTCTGACACATTTTTGTGCTGCTGTTTGAATACAGAAAAATGCATGTGATTGAATGATGTTGCAAGTATTATTAATTTTTTGTGGGCTGGGCTTGAAGTCTGGGTCTGGGCACTGTCCTTGAGCTCTTCAGCTCAAGGCTACTGCCCTACCCTGGAGCCAAGCCCCACTTTCCATTTTTTTAGAGGTTAATTAGAATCTCATGTTCTTTTGTGCCCGGGCTGGCTTTGAACCTTGATCCTCAGATCTCACCCTACTGAGTAGCTAGGATTACAGGCATGAGCCACCATACCCAGTTGTTATTATTAATTTGAACTTAATCTTTCCTTAGCCTCCATGGTATGCATTGAAAGTGAATTCAAAGACACCTGTGTAGTGGGTTAATTTTTCTCCTTGAGAGTATTCCTGAAATTTTCATTTGCTTTGTATTTAACTATCTGTGGGAAATGACAATAGATTTCTCTGCTAAGGACAAGGGCAGAATATTACTGTTGTGTAATTTTCTTTCCCTTTTTGCCCCCAGAATCTTTGTCCCTGACAGTGAAAAAGGTACCTTTTCTTTTTTGTTTTATTCTTGAAAAGTTAAAACCCAGCATTGCAGTATTGCCTTCTAGTACTAGTGCAGATAAATATTATTAAAATGTAAAACAAACCTTTTAATTGACAGAATGGCTATATTATTTATTTCAGTCTTAGTTCGGACCTTAAAATGTTTGAAAATATGAATACAATGGTATCTAGTTGTAATTCTTTAATGATAAATATTTAAATAGGAGGATTACGATCCAACTCTGAGCCTGGGCAAATCGCTGTCTGAAAAATAAAGCATAAAGACTGAGAGCATGGTTCAAGTAGCAGAGAGCCTGGCTTTTTTCTATGTATGTGGTACCAAGGAGTTGAACCTGGGTCTTCATGCATGCTAGGCAAGCACTCTACCAGAAGGCCACACTCCCAGCCCCTAGACATCTTTTATTGTTATTAAAACTTGAAAAAAAAAATCATGTTAAGTGAAGTAGGCAAGGCCCAAAGGAAAACAGGTTCAATGGTTTTCCTCATTTGTAATAATTAGTATACATCTAGAACTGTCCTAGCAGAGGATTACAATAGCTCAAAACCTATGTACATAAGGTCATATAGGATGAAGCTAAGTGAAATGAACTCTAGGATATGGAAACAAGAGCTTTATCTTGTGTGATTGTTGTTCTTAATGTACTATGTTATTTCTCTTCTCCTTTTTTGCCCTTAAAGTTAATCTTATATTGGTACTGTATCTGACTTTGTTACCTTTTATATTGTATTTACATCTATTGGTTTATTTGAAATAAGGAAAGGAAGGGGGAAACAATATGACTGGGAAGGGGCGAGGGGAGGGAAACAGGGGCAAAAACATGAGAAGGGGTATCAATGTGGGAGAAGTAATTCACCTACTACCTGACTAATGTAACTGTAACCCCTCTATACATTATCCCGATAATAAAAGAGTGAGTAGCTGGTTTTA
The DNA here is from genome assembly GCF_031878675.1 of Megascapheus bottae. Taxonomy (NCBI): domain Eukaryota; kingdom Metazoa; phylum Chordata; class Mammalia; order Rodentia; family Geomyidae; genus Megascapheus; species Megascapheus bottae. Next base: position 1,141,784 of record NC_143512.1, on the reverse strand, counting down.
CTGCATATGAGATTATCCCCTTATCTTCTTAGTCTTCTCTCCTCCCCACCCCTCGTATTTCTTGAAATCATTAGATGAAAAGGTAACTGAATAACAAGTGCAAAAAATGGCAAAATTCAGATGCATTTGAAAAACATTAGGGTAGAACAAAAATTTTGAAAATTAAGAGAATAGGCTTATTATACTGTCAACATGTTTTTCAGGTTCTCAATGATGCCTCATGCTCTTCAACAAGAGAGAGGCAGTTGTGTGACAGAGTCTCTTTATAGCCATTAGAGTTCGAGTATATGAAACCAGTGTAGGGGGGGCATTGGTCTGTATACCAATTAGAGTGATTGAGTACCAGTAAATAGATAAAAAGGTTTTACTTCAACAAAGCTGGTAAAGGAGGCAAAGGCCGTCACCCCCACGATGATCCTTAGGGTACTGCCATAAATTTTATGTTTAATTTGGGAAGTGATTGGAGGGAGGAGCAGAAAGAATGTGGTATTAGGTGTTTCTGGTCAAAGATATCATATCTATCTGATCTTTGTCTCCCCTGGACTGGGCCTGTGTAACCCTATGATAAAGCATTGTTGTCTGAGGGTGGTTTTCCCTTTGTTACTAGCTGCTTACTCAATGATCCAGGCTTTTGTGGAATTCTAATGATTGGATGTGTAGGGTGCTTAGGGAAACTGGGAAGACAGGTCAAATCAGCAGACGCATAAAGTAGAGTTAGGAACAGATCCCTTTACTTACAGCAATATAATATTTGACAAGGAAGCCAAATTCACATGTTGGAATAGAAAAGCTTCTTCAGCAAATGGTATTGGAAAAACTGGACATCCATACAGAGAAGATTGTAACCCTGTCTGTCACCTTGAAATAAAATGAACTCAAAAGAGATCAAATGAACTCAGAAGCAAAATGAACTTTTTTAAAAAAAGATCAAATATTAGTGATAGACCAGAATACCAAAACTGCTACAGGAAGAAATAAGAGAAAAGTTTAGGACATATTGAAATAGACAAGAATTTTCTAAGTAGAATTCCAGGGAATCAACAAGTTGTAGAGAATCAACAAATGTGACTGAATCAAACTAAAGAGTGTCTGCATGTCTAAGATCATAGTTACTAACCTAAACATTTTGGACGTGTGTGTGTGTGTGTGTGTGTGTGTGTGTGTGTGTGTGTGTGAGACTCGGTGCCTTGTGCTCTTGCTCGGCTTTTTTTTTTTTTTGCCAGTCTTGGGCCTGAGCACTATCCTTGGATTTTTCTCAAGACTAGAATTCTACCACTTGAGCCTCAGCACCACTTCTGGCTTTTTCTAAGTATGTGGTACCAAGGAATTGAACCCAGTTCTTTGTGCATGCTAGGCAAGCAGTCTACCACTAGACCAAACTCCCAGCCCAGATTTTATTAACATTGATTTTTACATCATATTTTAAATGTCATATTTAACAAGTATTCAAGAAGGGAATCTCTATGTATAATCACTGGCACATAGATTTTAGAACATAATTAAAATTAAGCTGAGGGTTTGTATGTCACAGATACATATCAATATATGTAATATAAAATTATGTCTATAGAAACAAAAGCCATTATGAGTGATTGTTGTCCTTAATGTACTATGTTATCTCTCATCTCTTTTGCTATCCCTTGATTATCTCATAATGTTACAGTATTTCTCCTGGTTATCGGATATCTTATATATGTGTGTGTGTGTGTGTGTGTGTGTGTGTGTGTGTGTGTGTGTGTGTATTTGGTTATTTGAAGTCAGATAGGGAAGGGAGGAAAACAAGATGAGAGGCAGGGTTCGGGGAGGGAAATGGGGACCAAAACATGAGAAAGGGTATCAATGTATGTGAAGTAATGCACCTTCTATCTGGTGAATATAATGTAACCCTTCTATTAATTACATTAAAATATATGAAAAAATATGTCTATAGAGTATATATCCCATCCTAGATTTTTTATGTCTATATAATTGTTTATATTTCCAAGACCATGTCCATAACCTTGGGTACCCAAAAATTAAGTCATCACTGTTGTACTGTTTGGATCTAATATCAACATATTAAGGATATCATGTACCTTTTGTTCCTTTAGTCTCAACTTACCTCACTCAACATGATTTGCCCTAATTTCATCTACTTCCCAGTGAATGCCATCATTTTATCTTGTCTGTTGGCTATGTAGAATTCCATTGTGTATATATGTGTGTGTGTGTGTGTGTGTGTGTGTGTGTGTGTGTGTATACCATATTTTTTGTATCCGTTCATCTGCAGTAGGACATCTGGGTTGTTTCCATTGCCTGGCTATTGTGAATAGCGCAGAGATGAACATAGCTGATCAGGTGTCCTTATCATATCCTGGGTTATGATGTTCAGGATAGGTGCCCAGGAGTGGTATGGAAGGATGGAAGAGAAGGTCTATTTTCAGTTCTTTAAGAAACCTCCAAACTGCCTGCCAGAGTAGCTGAACTAGTTTAGTGCCACCAGCAGTGTGGTAGGATTCTTCTTTTTTCACAACACCTCCAGCACTTGTAATTGTCTGAGTTCAGAACATTGGCCAGTCTAATTGGGGTAAGGTAGCCTGAGAGTTTGGCCTAGTTGGTAGTATGCTTGCCTAGCATGCATGAAGACCCGTGTTTGATTCCCCAGTATTACATACATAGAAAAACCTGTAGATAGAGCTCTGGCTCAAGTGGTAAAGCTCTAGTTTTGAGAAAGCCCAAAGACAATGCTCAGGTCCTGAGTTCAAGTCCCAGACTGTCAAAATATGTCCTAATAGATTGCTTGTTTTTTTGTTTTGTTTTGTTTTGTTTTGCTTAAGGCTGACACTCTACCACTTGAGTCACATTTCTACTTTGTGCTAGTTAACCAAAGATTAGAGTCTCCCCATTTTGTCTGCCCAGTATGGCTTAAAACCTGCCTCCTGAGTAGTTAGCTATACAGATCTAAGCCATCAGCATGTTGCCTGAAGTCTGAACTTTAAGTTTTATACTGGTGGCTGCCTTACTAACCCTAAGTAGGCACAAAGGTAAGCACTGACTTTCCTTGTAGATCTTTGCATCTTTCCTTTAAATTCAGGACAAAACTTCTTTCAAAATAAATTCAAATCCAAATCAGTGGCTATTTTCACAGAAAAGCCAGATAATAATGAGGTGTTTAGAATGTATCTCATGAGGAAGAATTCTTTTTGTCCAACTGTCAGCTTCCACATCTTAATTTCTGCGTAGTATGACAGAGTATTTATTTTAAATTTGCTTCTCTAAATTGTTCAGGCTTGTATCCATATGTATTTGAGATGGAGAAGATGATTGAACTGTCAAAACTGCATTTCTTTGCCCATATTTGAGTTTGAGGGAGCCTCAGCTTAGCTAGGAATTTCTGTGCTTAATGGTCGATGGTAAATCCTTTGTGACCAAGCTTCCATCAATATGTCACATAAACTCTAAATTATATGTGTGAATAGTGGTGGGAATGAAAAAGGTAAACAATGTCAAAGTTGATGGACATTCAAAATGAGCTAGTGGTTAGGTGTTATAGAAACTAATCTTTATGCCAAATTTGAATAGCCATCTAGCCATCTGTGTTAACAGCACTTAGTTTTCAGTTCTGGGGCTTGAACTCTCAGCTTGGGTGGTATCCCTTAGCTTTGTAAGGCTGATGCTCTCCCACTTGAGCCATACCATCACTTCCAGATTTTTGGTGATTAATTGGCAAAAAGAGTCTTACAGACTTTATAGCCCAGACAGGCTTTGAACTTTGATCTTCAGGTCTCAGCCTCAGTATTTAGGATTACAGATGCAAGCCCTTTGTACTCAGCTTGACAGTATTTCTTTTTTTTAAATATTTTTTATTGTAATTAATAAAAGGGTTACATGATATTTGCCAGATAGAAGGTGCATTAATTCACATACATTGATACCCTTTCACATGTCTTGGTACCCATTACCCTTCCCCCCACCCACCACCCACCCCCTGTCTTGGTTTTTCCCCCTTCCCTATCTCTTAAGGAAACAAAGTGGTTATCACAGGCTTTTCCTGTGTACCTGCAGTGTCTGTGCACAGAGATCACTCGAGGCATAATCCTACATGACTCTATATGACTCTTCTAAGGTCATGTAGGAAATGTGGGAGGCTAGCAGTGTGGCCTAGTGGTCAAGAGCTTGCCTTGCATGCATGAAGACGTGGGTTGGATTCCTCAGTACCACATACTGAGGAATAGAGGTACCACATACTGAGTGGTAGAGCTCTAGCCTTGAGAAAGCGCAAGGCTCAGGCCTTGAGTTGATACCTGAGGACTGGAAAAAAAAATTAGGGATTGGGGATTTAGCTCAGGGGAAGAGCCCTTGCCTGGCAAGTGCAAGGCCCTGAGTCTAGTCCTTCACCCTAGGGGAAAAAAATCTATAAAAGGAAATGTGGTTTAGTTTTCAATAGAGAAATGAACATTAGGCAGACTCAAGCAGAGATAGTGCTTGATTATTTACCAGAGGCTAAGTATTATTAATGAGTTCTGGTATTTCAATATCCTCTTTGTTCAGTCTGTAGGATGCAGCTCAGATATTGATTTATGTTGTTGGTGTACCTATCAGCAAGCTGCTCTAAGTGTTTTACTAGTTGGTTGCTAACAGTTTTGAAGCTAGGTCCTGCCTGCTCTATAACAGACCATGAAAGCCTTACTTTCTTCTATCCAATGATTGAAAAACAGTAGGATATAGAAGATGGTCTCTTCCATTTTAGGATATAGAAGGTGCTCCCTTTACCTCAAATGGAAGACATTCGGTGGTGAAATTGCTTGTTACCTCTTGCTGTCCAGGCTGAGAACACATTAGAGTTTATCTACTTTACTCTTCTCCTCTGACTCTTTTCCCTGAGAAGGTTTTTTTTGATACAACCTGTGCATCCAGGTTTTTTTTGATGCAACATGTGCATCCAACTCTCACTCTGGACAACTCAACTTAAGACAGATGCATATTGCCTTCCTTCAACTGTTCTGCTCCATTACTAATATCAAATGTAGGAAAAACACAAAGCATCAGAAAGCTGTATGTATGTAGAGTAGCTTGATATTACACTAAACTAAACTTTATTAAAGTGAAGACAATAAAGATTTTCTCAGAACAAATATCTAATTTTGCAATGACGATGCTTACAGGCAGAGAGAGGGGAGGAGAGGGAGATTAAGTGAGAAAGAGTGAGGAAGAATGAGGGAGAGCTCAGTGAGATATATTCTTGCTCATGCAGTTTGATTGTGCTGAGAGCTTGGTCACTAATTCAGGTGGGGTTTGGGAAACTAGAAGGTAGGGTCCTTCATTGGGAAATAAGTCACTGGGAGTGTAATTGTGAAAGTTGTACTTTGTGCTCAACCTCTCTCATATTTGTTGTTTCCTGTGTACCATGAAGTGAACAGCTCCTCCTCCACATGCTCCCACTGACATCAGCTGCTGCCGAAGTGCTCTGGACCTTCTGAAATGCTTTAACAGAAAATGGATCTTTCCTCTTCAAGTTGCTTTCCTGCTCAGGCACTTTGGTTACAGTGAGAATAATAATCAGATCATCAAATGTTCATTGAAATAAATAAAACCTTTCCCTTGGCATGTTTTAAAAGTTAAAACACCTGGGATGAAAAAGCAAACAGTTAAAGAACCCTATAGACTCCACTCCCATGTTACTTGAGCTGATACGAAAATTTGCCAAAGCAGCAGGATATTATATTAACCCTCAAAAATCAATAGCTTTCCTGTAATTCAACAATGAGAAGAGGGAAGATGAACTCAGGAAAGCAATTCCTTTTCCAATAGTCTCAAAAAATACTTAGAAAAAAACACCCATGAACCTGGATTGGAAGCACTAACATTGTGAAAATGGCAATCCTGTCAAGAGTTATCTACAAATTCAGTACCCATCAATATTCCAATGTCATTCTTGAGTGAAATACAGGAAGCAATCTAAAAATTTATATGGAATAATGAGAGGACCTGTGTAGCAAAGAAAGAACAGACACTGGAAAAGTATCAGTATCAAACTTCAAACTCTATTACAGAGTTATAGTAATTAAGTGGTTTATCTTTGTGATTTTTGTTCTTAATGTCCTATGGGTAGTTATCATCTCTCTTTTTTTCTCCTTATGGTTATCTCATATTGTTACTGTATTTGACTTTGGTACCTGGTATAATGTGTACACATTTATTTGTTTATTTGAAATAGGAAAGTAAAGGGGGAAAGTAGCATAATTGGAAGGGGGTAGGGGCAGAAAAATTGGAGAAACACATAGGAAGGGTATCAATGTTCAAGAAGTAATGTACCTACCAGCTGATGAATGTAACTGTAAGCCCTCTAAACATCACCCAGACAATAAAATACAATAAAAAAGGAAGCAGTCTATAAGTGGAGATTAAATCCAAGGTGACCACTTCTGTAAATTAAAGAATACTGACATATTTCTGACACCTTTTACGTAATGTTTTTTTTTTTTTTGTCTTTTCTTTTTTGGCACTGGGGATCGAACCCAGGACGTTGCACTTCCTAGGCAAGCGCTTTGCCACTGAGCTACATCCCAGCCCAGTAATGGTTTTATATTTATGGAAGATAAGTTAGGAAGTGTAGAGAAAGTAAAATAATGATAGGAGTAATAAGTGTTCTAAGGCAATACTAACATTTATATACAAGAATCTCCTGGGATATTAGACATCATATGCATGTGAGTTTATTTTACTGGCATCTTAATGACATGCATTTCTCTCCAGATTGTAATTATTCAAGCAAATCTTTAATTAGGCCAAAGAAAAATGAATATGTATACACTTGAATTTTGAATTATTTGCATTTTCTATTATAAGTTTGAAAGAACTATTTCCCATTCTAATAACAATTGCACTTTGTATTGGTTTTAAACTAAGCTCATCATTCTGTTTCATTGTATCCTGAGTTTATGAAGCAGAATTTCACTATTTAGTTTTTTGAGAAGATATTGTTGTCAGTTTGATTAAACTATTCCATAGATTCACTTTTTTTTAATGATTGTACCTTAGAGATAGAACCAATCAATTTCTTGATAAGGAGAAAAATAAATAACAGTTTCAATAGAGCTGTTGCCAAGAAAAATATTACTCTATTTTATTCATTTTCATATAGAAAATAAGCATTAACATAGCATATTATTTCAAAATAGTGACATTAAAGGAATTTCCATTTGTTCTATGCCACATTCTATCCAATTTTCATGGGTGGAAAGTTTTGAAAACTGCTCAGAAAGTAGTTTGATATTCTGTTTCCTCAGTTTTTGCTTGGAAAAAAATGCCAAATCATTATACTGCTTATTTAAATGGTAGATGCTTAAAAGGATTTTAAGTCAGAAACATTTTATCATGACTGGAATCAGGACTCACATTTAACTATATTGCAGTTAAAGTGCATGGTAGATCTCAAGACCAAAATGTCATATACATGGCTGAATCTAGTCTGAAACTCTAGAAACACATATATAAAATGCACACTTCTTCAACAAGTCTACATGGCATTAAATGCAAGTTTATTTTAAATGTCAATGTCTATTGAGAACTCTGTGCAGTCCTGGGCTATCAAGAAGGTTTACGGTCTGGAAGGCAGAGAGGGAAGAAAACAAAATAAGATTGAAGAGTCATTAGGAGTCACAGGTATCTCAGTGTAATTTCATGGACACCAATAAAGAAGAGCATTTTGGGAAGGGCAAAAGTCAGCTCTATCCATTGTAGCTAAGAAATGAAAGTGGATACATTGTCAGTGAACTTGGCTTCCTAAATGACTGTGATGAGGTCTGATATCTGGTTGACAGATATCAGATTGGTGTCCACTGAATTGTGAAAGGTAAAGAAATAGAGTTACCCTCCCTAAGGGCTTCTGTTTTGATGTACAGAGAAGGAAAATGATTGCAAGAAAGAAACAGCAGGTGAAGGAGAGTAGGAAGATAGATGGATGGATAGATAGATAAGTAGCTAGATGATAGATATATTCTTTTTCTTTTTTATTTGTGTTTCTATATATAGATAATTAAAATCATAAAGCACTACAACATGTTGTTGAAGGCTGGGTAGAATGACTAAAAAAGTACTTTATGACAAGAGAAAAAAATACTAACTTGAAAAAGCAAAATTCTGCGAGAGAAGAGAAATATGTTCCAGAACTATTAATCCAGCAGTGACCTCTTAGAAGCAAGTCTTCTTTCTTTCTTTCTTTCTTTCTTTCTTTCTTTCTTTCTTTCTTTCTTTCTTTCTTTCTTTCTTTCTTTCTTTTTTGCCAGTCCTGGGCTTGAGATCAGGGGCTGAGCACTGTCTTTAGAGTTTCTCAAGGTTAGAGCTCTACCACTTGAGCCTCTGGACCACTTCCTTTTTTTCTGTGTATGTTGTATCGAGGAATCGAACCCAGGTCTTCATGCATGCTAGGCAAGCACTCTACCACTAAGCCAAACTCTCAGCTCCTGCAAGTCTTCTTTCATTGTGACAGGAAGGAAGGCAGGGGCAAGAATAGAGACACAGACTGAAAAATGGTAAGATACTAGAATACCTACCTGCAAACTTGTATTTCATGTTATCGATCAAAATGGTTAACCAACCAGTAGCTAAAAATGAGTAGTGATATCTTGGAGGAGAGTAAAATAAGTTAAATGATCTCTTTGGCGCTTGGGAAATGAGTTTATTAGTGAACATGAAACAACTCCCTGGCTGTTTTGAGTGCCATGTGTCATTTGAGGATGTGACTATGGGATGGAAACAGCCCCACTGTGTGCGGTCTAACTAGGTCATTAAATACTCAGAAAGAAGTGTAAATGATTGTAGAACAATGTGCTGACTCTACCTTAGGGTTTTCCTGAGGTAGCTAAGGACTTGGAATTATTTGTGAAAGGTGACTATAATGACACAGCTTATAAAGAAATAAGTGAAAGTAGAGAATGATGATGAAGAGTGAAAGAAGAAGTGTCTGTGAAAGTCATTGTAAAGTGATAGCAAGTCAGTGTAATCAGGGAAGAGATGTCATAGAGCATAATATGAAACCTGTATTTCTGGATGAAGGTCAGCACTTCTTTATGGAAAATAAGAAATAAGGAATGGGAATTACGAAAAGATGCCAGCATTGAGTAATTAAGACAACTGCAAATGAACATTCATGGCATCCAGGTTATTCACATGGGTATTGTCACCCAGAACAATGACAGGGAAGACACTGGTGTCTTCAGTGAATGTGCAATGGGTGACATTAGAAACACTAATGTTTGGAATTTTAGTGAGAGTAAATAAGTTTGATAAAACATGGCAAGAACACTCATCCCATTTGCTGGACCTGAGTCATAGAATGGAAAGAAAGGATGAGAGAGAGATGGACAGACAGAAAGAGACAAAGACAGAGACAGAGAAAGAGTCATAGATAGACAGAGAGACAGAGACAGAGAGACAGAGATATGAAGGGAGGAAAGGGGGGAAGAAGGGAGGAAGGGAAAGGAAGGAAGGAAGTAATTAGACTGTTACGAGGGAGCACTAGGACAAGAAAATAAAACATGCTCATGGTGCATTCAAATTTGGAGTATGCAAGTGAAAAGGAGTGCTTAAAGTGATTAGTATTCAATGGTCATAGACATGGAGGCTGGGAGGAGATATTCGAGTGTGAGTAAGGAATACAGAGTGAAGAAGTAGAAATGAACAGAGTCTAGGATGAGACCCAGAAAGAATGTGATCCTGGTAGTTTGGTTTCTGCTTAATGACGTAGGTTGCAGGGTAGCATTACAGCACTTTCAGAGCTTCCGAGCATAAAGTTTACTGATAAATTACATTTGAGTGCTTGAAAATTCATGTATTGACTGCTAGGGCCCTGGGACTGCTGTTGCTGGCTGAGCATGCAAAGCCTTGACTTGCCCCGTTCGCTTGCTCATTCTGTGCCCTAGGACATCAGCAAGTGCTCTGTTGACAGATAACATGTTGCTGCTGCTGCTGCAGTAAACATGAACACTCTGTGCCTGCATGATGTGGGTGAAACTCCCAATCTGCCAAGGGATACTTCAAACTTGAGTGCTCCCCAACATTCTCTGTCCTTAATTAGCCATGGAAAAGTGAGAGGAGAATATATTTTCATTGAGTATCAAACTCTTACGTATCAAACTCTTTAGCACTTTGTCTCATTGTGGCTTCATTTCAGTTCCTTTAAGGTTATTTTAAAATTTTTTCCATATATTTATTGTTATTAATAGAACGGTTGCACTATATTCACCAGATAGAAGGTGCATTACTTCACATACATTGATACCCTTTCTCATGTCTTGGTCCCCATCTCCTTCTCCCCACCCCTCATCTTGTTTCCCCCCTTTCCCTACCCGATTTCAAATAACCAAATATGCATATATCCAATATATTAGGTAACAAGGTGAAATACTGTGACAGTATGGGATAACCAAGGGACAGCAAAAGAGATGAGAGATAACATAGTACATTAAGGACAACAATCACTTATTATATGGCTTTTGTTTCTATATCCTGGAGCTCCTTTCATTTAGGGTCATACTATGATAAAAACCAGGAAATGGCTACCAAATATATGTCATTATTCTCATATTTTTAAATTTATCAAGGAAAGAGTATCGGCTCAGTGGGCTACTTCATTAAAATTGCATCACACAAGTAGAAAGGAATCTTTTGAAGACCAGGGAGCACTGTTGTACACAAAAGAAGATGAATTACATTATGAAAAAAGTTAAAGTGATCATATTGCTGATATAAAGGTTGAAGTTAGAGAAGATTTTAGCTTATGACATCTGAATAAAAAGTATCTAGCTAGTTATTAAGATATTAAAAACTTGTCATTTTCCCCCTGTATTGTTTGATCTCAAACTTGTAAGGTGATAAATTTGACTTTATGATTATCTGAAATACCTGTTGAGCAACTAATTTGAAAGGACGTCTGTCTGTGGATACAATGTTAATCATGCTGTATTTCCTCACTTAGACTTATTATATAGTTAAAGATATCATGAATTGCCAAATGTATCACCAGCTCATCCACAGTGGAAGGATGTGGAAACTGAACTTTCAAGTAAATGAGCATTTAAAATTACAGTGAAGAATTGTAAGGTATACCTCTGTAAAGTCAGAATCTCAATTTTTAAATTTACTATTTAAAATTCCATACACATGCATAGCAAATCAGACTTTTGTGAACACAAATGGCAGCAATTTAATTCCAAATAAGTTCAATACATTCTGTTGCAATAGTTATTTTTTTAGTAAACTAATTATACACCTTAAAATTAGTATTAAAAATTCATTACAAATCCAGCTGGGAACTGATGGCACATGCCTAAAATTCTAGCTACTCTGTGGTTTAAAGACAGCCTAACAGAGAAATCCAAAAGAATACAGTGCTGAAATAACCAATAAAAGGCAGGACTGGAGGCATGGCTCAAATTATAGAGCACAAGCTGAGCAAATAAACTCAACAGCCAGCAGACTAACTGCAAGGCCATGAGTTCAAACCCCAGTATTGGCAAAACTATTAAAAATACGTACAAGGACTGGGAGTTTGGCCTAATGGTAGAGTACTTGCCTAGCATGCACAAAGACCTGGGTTTGACTCCTCCATATCACACACATAGAAAAAAGCCGGAAGTGGTGCTGTGGCTCAAGTGATAGAGCTCTAGCCTTGAGAAAGTCCAAGGACAGTGCTCAGGCCCTGAGCTCAAGCCCAGGACTGGCAAAAAAATTATGCATATAAAACCTTTGTTTGTCTTTCCTGTTTCAGTACATACATTTTCACCATTATTTCAGTAAATACAATCAAAATAAATTACCCAAATTTAAAACTTTTATTTGACAGGTTGTGAGACCTAATTCTTAAAAAAATGTTCATAATAAAAATAAAGCAGACAGTATCTTTACCTTTGCATTTGACTGTATTCATATTAAAAATTCATTGAAATGGGGACAAATGTGGTAGCCTACACTAATAATCTCTGTGTCCTGTTAAAGTAGTTATATAGAAGGCAGAGGTAAGCGGATCATAGCTCAAGGCAACCACTGGCAAACTGTGAGGTGCTACTGGAAAAATCAAGCTAATGCAAAAAATAAATGGTTTGGGTTGGGTTCTTGTCTAGTAAGTACAAAACACTGACTTCAACCCCCAGCACTGAAGTATTATTAATCAGTGTTTATTGTGTCTAATTTTATTTGATCTTGCCTTTTATTATCACTGTACATTAACAGTACTCTAGAGGGTTTCATTGTCAGATTTCAATAGATATGTACAATGTACATTGGACAAATTTACTGCCTTTACTTCACTTGTTATTTCATACTTTCCCATTAAATTTTAACTGCTTTTAGGAATCACACAGTAATTCATCCATCCAAGAAAGCATTTATTTTTCACACAAAGTACTAACGAAATCTCGGTATGATATCATGATATCAGATTAAGACTCTGAGTTTCAGGATCTTTAACATACTGGCTATCAATCATAGCTATCACAAATTAAATACTTGTAGTAAAAATCTTTAAAAATCACTTTCATTGACTTTCCAGAGACCATTAATAATACCTGGCTTAACTCCCAGATTCTTCCTGAACTACATTCCCACATAATATAAAAATCTGCTGCCTAGTTAGACAGGTGGAATCATTTGAGATTTTTTAATATTTCCTATGCCATATGGTGATCATATATAATGATACTTATATAGTTAATGCATTATTATATACTAGGTTATATAATATCTCTAGGTAGTTATTAAGATATATTTCTAAATTGTTAAAAGAATAAATTTCAAAGGTTTGAAACAAGTATGCATGCGCATGCACACACACACACGCAATACACACACGCTTTCAATGTTAAATGAGACTCAGTTATACTCAGTTTTGGGCTTTAGGTTTTTGCTTTATCCAAGCTACAGGAAAAGGTAAATAAATACTGGTTATGTATCTATAACTTGACTCTAAACCATGAAGTATATTATGTTTTCAAACTGTCAATTATTTTTTAACTTTTAATTTTTATTTATTTTTTTTTTGCCAGTCCTGGGCTTTCTAAAAGCTAGAGCTCTACCACTTGATCTACAGCACCACTTTTTCTATGTGGTACTAGGAAATTGAGCCCTGGTCTTTGTGCATGATAGGCAAGCACTCTACCACCAGGCAAACTCCCGATCGCAAACTGTCTGTCTTTACCCTGACACAGACTTTCTCTGATTTGTTCTAGTAGTTACACCAGGAATATACCTAAAAAAAAATCCTTCATTTACACAGAGTAGAGCTTCTCTTTATGGAAGCTGAGAGCATTCTGGGTGGCAGCCAGCTTCATTTATGGAAAAAAAGAATTTATGAAAGCTGTATTCTATTAAATTTTGCCATCAGACAACTGGCACATGCTAGGAAGAAGGACAATAAATCATTCTCACCTGTTCCTTTATTTTGTTGCCAAAAGCCAAGACCACCTTGTAGAAGCTCTTCCAAATCTAACTGGGTTTGAGGGGAAAATTAAAGATGTTTTATTGAACTCTGAAAGATTACATAGGTAGATATAGATATATTGTTTGAAAGAGAAGTTCTTTTCACATTAACAGGATAAGCCTTTTAAACTGATAAAGCTTGAGGATAAAATTCTCCACTGGCAATGTAGAATGCTCTTTGATGATCTCATTAATTAGTATATAACTGGGTTCTCCTTTCACTGCTAACAATCAATGACAAAACTCTGTATGTTGTTCCATATCTCTAACTAAGGGTATTAATAACTGTATTGTTCTTTAACCATTTATGGATGTGAAAAAATAGTTTGCATGCTCTGCAAAATTAGCAAAACCAGAACATAAGCTGGTCTTCCTGTTACTTTCTCAGTTGACAAAAACAAAAACAAAAACCCTGTTCAATTGCTATCATTTATTGAAATGACTTACCAGGGTGAGTTACCAGGATACTGCAGCCAGTATCCTAAGGCTATTTCTTCAACCTAGTAAATACACTTTGCTGAAGTTTGTATGCGTGATTTATTAAATATATCTCCTTGATGTTAAAAGCACTGCCACAAAACTACTTAGCATGGTAGGGTATTATTTAGCTACCTTCACAGACGCACACAAGAAATTCTCACAGAATCCTTGACTATTGATCTTCTATGAATGTATAACCCCCCGTGTTATAGAAATGCTGACAGTTGTATTATCAGTTGCCTTCTGCTTTCTTTCAGTTAAGGATTTTGTGAGAAAAATACAAAATGCTTCCCTCTATTTTCTTCTTCAAAAAATTTAAATTTCAGTTATAATTTTTCCAAATTATATATTATACAGTAGCTTATTTTAAGCTAATTCATTCTGCCAAATAGGAGGGGGTATAATGTTGTCTACACACAAAACACAGATGTATTATTTGACCAACTATTATTTTTGAGGGCCAGTAATTACTAAAAGAAATAATTTGACTAGCATTGAACATTAGTAGATAGTTATATACAACATTGTTTCACCAATTACGGAAGACCTAATAGTAATTACTATTTAGCAACAAAAATGACATGTTTAGTTGTGGAATCGGATAAAAGAGAAAAGAGCATGGACACTAGAATCACACAGTTGGATTCAAGTTAGAGTTAAAATCTGACTTCAATGTCAAGGGAATAATAATTTATCCTTGAGCTCAGTGAATGCATTCAACTTTAGACTCACCCTCCTGTAGAGATAGAATGGCAGTGGAACCTTACCAAGGGTATTGGAAAAACACTGCATCACTTTCAGCAAACTCACCTGGCAAATGAAATGCTGAAATCTTTTGTATTGACCATAGCATTATTGTTGTTGGTCACTCATAGGTTAGCAGTTGTATTAATTAACATACATTTATCTCTGAACTATAAATATAGCTGCTGCAGAAATTTTGATATACTTATGCGGGCTGTGATATAAAGATAAAATATATTCTTGAAAAGAAATAAATACAATTTATTATTTCATTTTTAGCAAAATGAGACCATACTAATAGTTACAAGAAAATGCATGAATAATTATGGAACAATGATATATCAAACTTATCTGTGGTTACTTCTTTAGAAAGTATTGGATAAAATAGAATGGGGAAAGGGTAGTTTATAAAAGAAGATTTTATATAATCCGTATATTTCTATTACATATTAATTTTCAAGATATAGATACATTTTATCTTGCTTCTGAGTAAAATATAAATAATCAAATTGAAAATTACAAAGAAACAGTAAGTTCTATGATACAATTACTACACAAATTTTTAATAAGAGCAGAAATTTTTAGAGACCATCCTCTGAGTCCTACTGAGTTTTGATTATTTCTAGGCCGACTTACAATGCAGAATGACCTGTTGTCACGAAAACATTAACCTCCAATAACTAGATGATTTTTAACCCAACATTGAACCCCAGTCCTCAGAGTAAAATGGAGTTACTATATTGGGAAAAAAATTGTTATCACTTGATTATTTACAATAGAGTCCAACAGAATTATCTAGAAAATTCTATAGGATAAATAAATATAGAGGATAGTGCATGAGCCATATAATTTATTCCTTGATTATTTGTCATGTTTGGCTAGAATCAGTACTTGAAGGAGCAAAGAAATGTAGGGATGAAAGACAAAGATAATGTATGAAAGGTGTTCAGAGGACAGAACTAACCGTTGTAATCTCAAAATAGAATTAAGTTCTAAGGAAAAGAAGGCAGAAAAAGAGAAAAGCAAGTGTTGATATATTGTGGCTATGTTTGTAAATGAGATGTAGAATTAAGAGTTGCTAGAGGACTTAACAGTGTAAAAATGGATGCTATAGATTGAAATGATCCAAGGAGTAGTTGGTAATGACAGCTGCATACAGTAAGATTCCCTCCCCCCACCTCTCTCTCTGTTATAAAGAGTACACTCCTTTTTGAACAGTGTCACCCATTCCCTTGTTTTCTCCCAGTTTTTCTGTCCCAAGCAACCCCACAAATTGTATAGTTCATTTTCGACATAGTGAGTATATTGCTGATGCATTTGCTCACCCTTTGTCACTATTTCTATGCCCACGTGGCCGTCTCCCAAACAGATAAACTTACGTACAAGGCAGAAGGTACAGAAAAAAACAGTGACAAGGAGAAAAACAAAACAAAAAAGAAAACAAGAAAAGACTTCATTTCCATTTTGTGGAGCTCATTTAGATAAACATCATTTTAATATGTTCCTAAGCACGTAGCTATTGAGTCTTTGTGAACCTCTCCTAAGAATGTCCTTCTTTGGTTTCACAATGTGAGTATATATAGTCCTGTATAATTTTTATATATTTATATTTTTATATTTTTAGAATGTTTATATATTTTGTATTTATATATTTATAATATATATTAATAATGACCAAGTATATTTCTTGTCTTTTTTTCCAAAGCAAGTTCACATGACATTTAAAAGAAAAACTTTTATTGTAAAGGTAATGAACAGAGGGGTTACAGTTACATATGTCAAGTAATGTGGACATTTCTTTTTGAAAAGTGTTACCTCTTCCCTCATTTTTTCCCCATTTTCCCCCTACCTACCCCCAAGATACAATGCTCTTTTTCAACATAGTGTTCACTGTAAGAAATAGAAACAAAGGGTACATATTAAAAATTGTTTCCATTTCTTGGAGTTCATTTCATTTATTGAAATGAATACCATTTTATATGATTATATGCACATGGCTTTTTAGCCTTTGTGATCATATCCTAAGAATACCCTACTTTGGTCATACTGTGTGACTGTCTAGAGTCCTGTATAATTTATCATATCTAAGTGTATTCTTTTGTATTTTACACATCCAATGTGTTTACTTATATATTTTTAGACATATTATAGTTACAACAAATGAGAAAATGATACAACCTATGTTTCTTTTGGTATGGCCTACTTAATGTAAATTTTCCAAGTCTTTCCATTTCATTATGAATAATATAATATCATTCTTTCTGGTGGGAACATAAGATTTCACTGTGGATATAAGATTCTTAAAATACCCACAAAACAAACCTCAGCTTGAAAATGAAAGTGCAGTGTGTTAAAAGGTTTAGGAAACGGTCAACCCAGAATATGACTTTGTCCCATCTCTTTGTTTGTGCATTCTGCAGGTGGTTTTCTCAGATTCTGAAACCACAGTGCCATAATCTGCATGGTGTAGGCCAAAAGAAAGATACCAGGGACCCTCTCACCCAAATCTCTCATTGTGGGTAGAGAGGGATACACCTTTAACTCAGCTTAGCTCCAGAACCCACCCACTCTATCAGGGAGGCTCCAAGGGCAATTGGAGCATTTCATGATGCTGTCATTACTTCTGCACAATCTCCTTGCAATAGGTGGGGGTCCCTGGGAAAGTGAGACTGTGAGAGGTGATCTAGTAACTATATACCTATTAACTATGTAATTTTCACTCAAGAGCTTCCTTTTAGAACTATCTACAATAAAATTACCATGAAGAAATAATTTTTGGCAATGTACTGGTCAAACAGCACTGCTTCCCACTATTTCACTATGAATAATCTTCATTTTATAGATTTCATTTCTGTTATAAGCGAAAGTAAGCCAGGATTTTACTCAAAGAGAAGATAGAGAAACTCCTGCCTAATCAGGAATGCTGATGAAGTATTGCACATTTTTACCCAACTCTTCTAAGGGAGCTCATACTTTTAGTCTTGCCTTTCTGCATCTCAGAACTGGTTGTACATTGTGGTATGCAAATATCCACTAGTTTTGATATCTTTCTTCTGCCCCTATTTTACAAATGGAAAAGCTGAAATATTTTTCAATGTTATATAAGACTGAGAAAAATGGATATGAGTCAAAGAATATGTAATGAAAAAAAAAGAATATGTAACAATATAATTTGGGAAAAGCTCCAGTTAGTAAAACTGGATGATTATAAAAGAAAAGAAGCTATAAATTGTAATAAGTATATAATATAAAATGTAATAACAGGCTGGGTGTGTGGCTCACGCCTGTAATCCTAGCTACTGAGGAGGCTAAGATCTGAGGATTGCAGTTGAAAACCAGCCTGATCTATGATACAGAAACAAGAACTTTACCTTGTGTGATTGTTGTTCTTAATGCACTATGTTATTTCTCTTATCTTTTTTTTGCCTTTTGGTTAATCTCATATTGTTATTGTATCTGAATTTTTAACCTGGTATATTGTATATACGTTTATTGCTTATTTGAAATAGGAAAGGTAAGGGGAGAAAAAAGATGATTAGGATGGGTTAGGGGAGGACAATAGGGACAAAAACATGAAAAGGGGTATCGATGTGTGAGAAATAATGCACCTACTATCTGGCAAATATAACTCTAACCCCTCTGTACATTACCATGACAAAAGAAAAATAATGTAAAATTTTAAAAAAAGCCACCCTGGGCACTAATGTCCATGAGACTCTTATCTGCAAATGACCACTAGTAAACTAGAAGTGCCACTGTGACTCAAGGGTAGAGTTGTAGCCTTGAGCAAGCAAAGAGCTCAAGTACAATACCCAAGCCTGAGTTAAGGTCTAGCCTTGATCTGAAGAGCTCAGGGACATCATCAAGGCCCAGAGTTCAAGCCCCATGACAGGTATTTTTTTAAAGTAATAACAATGAGAAGCAGAAAATATATAATTTGAGAGCAAACTCAGTGATTAAGTTTAGTTATATAATAAATTAAAATATATAGTATTATAACCTTAATATACTCAAGATTAGACACAGTTCTTTTTTCCATATATTTTTTATTGTAATTAATAGAAATGTTACATTATATTCACCAGATAGAGATGCATAAGTTCACACACATTGATACAATTTCTCATGTCTTGGTACCCATTTCCCCCCTTCCTACTCCCACCCCACATTTTGTTTTCCCCTCTTCCCTGTCCAATTTCAATAACCAAATAAACATATATCCAGTATAATAGATAACAGGGTGAACTACTGTAACAATATGAGTTAACCAAGGGACAGAAAAGAGATGAGAGATAATGTAGTATATTAAGGACAACAATCACTCATTATATGGCCTTTGTTTCTATATCCTGGAGGTCCTTTCATTTAGCATCATCCTACATGGCCTTTTCTATCTAGGTTTTGTTCTATTGTAACTCTCGGCTAGGAGAGTCCAAGGTTTCTACTGATTATGACAAGTGAGGGAAACCATTTAGCCTATGTTTCTTTGAGTCTGGCTTACTCACTTAATATGATTTTTTTATTTTTTAATATATTTTTTATTGTAATTAATAGAAGGGTTACATGATATTTGCCAGATAAATGGTGCCTTAATTCCCACACATTGATACCCTCTCACATGTCATGGTCCCCATTTCCCTTCCCCCCTCCCCCACCCCTCATCTTGTTTTCCCCGTTCCCTATCCAATTTCAGATAACCAAATACTATTATATCCGATATATCAGATAACAAAGTGAGATAGTGTAACAATATGAGATAACCAAGGGACAGTAGAAGTGATGAGAGATAACATAGTACCTTAAGAACAACAATGATTAATTATATGGCTTATGTTTACATCATATTTTAAATGACAAGTTTAACAAACAATTGTTCAAGGAGGAAATCTCTAATTACATTCTCTGGGACTTAGTCTTTAGAACTTAATCAAAATTAGGCTAACGGTTTGTATGTCATAGAAACATATCAGTTTATGAAATAAAACATTATGATTATAGAGTCATAGGTTTTTTGTCTATATAGTTATGTTTGTATTTCCATTACCATGTCCATTGCTTTGGGTTTGCAGTTATTGAGTCCTCGCTCTTGTACACTTTGGATTTAAAAACCGCATTAATATGATTTTTTTAAGTTTTTCCATTTCCTTACAAATGGGGCTATGTCATTCTTTCTAATAGCAACATGGAATTCCATTGTGTACAAATACCACATCTTGTTGATCCACTCATCAACTGAGGGGCATTTGGGTTGGTTCCATATCTTTGCTATGGGAAATATTGCTGCAATGAACATTGTTGTGCTGGTGGCTTTAGTATGTCCTTTCTTCTGGACATTTGGATAAATGCCAAGTAGTTGAATTGCTGGGTCATAGGGGGAGCTCTATGTTTAGTCTTTTGAGGAACTGCCATACTGCTTTCCATAGTGGTTGAAAGAGTTTGCACTCCTGCCAACAGTGTAGTAGTGATCCCTTCTGGCCACATCCCATCCAGCATCTGTTGTTATTCGTTTTCCTCATTTAGATATGCTTTCTCACATATTTTTTTCTGTATGTTATAAAACTTTTCATTAATCATGTTTATCTATTGTATTTGTATTGCATTTAGAGGACTCTCCTCTGATTTTGCCATTCACTGTTCCATTACCTGTTTATATTGGGTGAGAGATGCTATTCCTTGTTTTGTCATTTTTCTTGAGTTTCTGTCCATTTGAAAATGGGAGCAAGATAAATACTGCACAAGCTTTAGGTTGGTTACATTTTAAAAACTATAATCTTGTGCAGTATTAATCTTGTGCAGTATGAAAGACAAAAGGGGAGGTAAGAATAGACTAATGTAGGAATGTAAGATTAATATAGTAATGAAGAAAAGGGACAACGTGAGGATAACTGACCTAAGGTGATAATTGTCCTTGATGTACTATGTTATCGGTCATCTCTTTTGCCATCCCTTGGTTATCTCATATTGTTACAATATTTCCCTTTGTTATCTGATATATTTTATATGTGCTTAATTGGTTATTTGAAATTGGATAGGGAACTGGGGAAATCGATGAGCGGGGGGAGGGTGGGAGGGAAATGGGGACCATGTCATGAGAAAGGGTATCAATGTTTGTGAAATTATGCACCTTCTATCTGGTGAATATAATGTAACCCTTCTATTAATTACAATGAAAAAATTAAAAAAATAGTTGAGTACAAAATTTAGAAAAAATTAAGATAAAACTTATGAAAATAAGAAGAGTAATAAAAATATATAGAGAAAAGAGAAAGGTGTATATATAGAAGAGTTCAAGGATAAAAATTTTAAAAAGTAAAAATAAAAGAAAAAGAAAAACAAGAAAACAGGTGGTGGGAGACCCCACATAATTGTAAATTCTTAGACAAGAAATCATAGGGTTAAGAACCAACAGATTAAAAAGCAGGTGACTATATCAATATAAATATCAGTACCTAGTACTGTCAGTATGTTTCTAGGAATGACCACAATGACAGAAGGAAAGTAGGGTGGGGGTGGGGGAGGGGGAAAGTAAAAGAGGAAAGACTCATAACATTAAAACAAATGGTGGAGGTAACATGGCAAAAAAAACCCCACATAAAAATGCAAATAAAAAAAGGAAAGAAAGGGAAAGAAAAGGAAAAGGGAAAGAAAAAATAGTATTCTTCAGTTTGCTTCTTTTTTCGAGGGCAGACAGGATAGAAAACTTGTGTCTCCACTGAATTCATGATCCAAATCCTTCAAAATGTCTTTTTCTCTTCCGATTTGGCTTTGCAGTTTTTCTGATCAGTTTGCTTGATTGGGCAGGAAAAACAAAACAAAAAAAAAACAAAACAAAAAAACCTGGTAGAGTCATGATTGGTTTTGTTTACCACAACTGCAGCCCCACTGCAGGAGGAACTTCCAGTAGTGCCGTGGGCAGAGGTCTGGCTAAGCTGCCTCTGGGAAATCCTTTGCCCTTTTGAATGATGGCACTGCCAGCACCACTTCTCAGGCTCTAGATGGTTTGGCCAGATTTTTGCCAGCAGTCAAGATGGCGCTGCTCTAGGCTGGTGGGGGAGCGAATTCCTTCCCAATGCCGGTCCTCGAGCAGAAGTGGAACCTTCTCCATGGAGTTACTCACAAATTGCTGGATTTTCTGGTTCTGTGAAGCTGGCAGGTCCTCGCCATGGCTGGGTGATGGCTCTGGGCTTGCACACGCTTTGTCTGGCTTTGTCTGGAGCCAGCAGGTCTGTGCTGCCGAGAAGAGCTGTCTGCTCAGGTTCAGGAGGGAGGCTTTGTCTGGTGCTGCTCCATGCTGTCTTCTTGCTCTGATTTTCTGTCTTTTTCCTCTCTGACTGAGATTTCTGTGGTGTAAAGCTTACTTAGGGTATGAACTTTTGCCTACAATGCTAGAACTGGTATCTTGGTTAGAGCTCAGAAAGACTCACACTGAAGCGCCACCGTCTTCCGCCGATCTAGAACTACATACTTCTTTAGGCATCTCGATATTGGGATATTCCCAGTAAATTTTACAGTAAAAATAGCTCCTTTTCAACAAGAAGTTCAAGAAAATAAAATAAAATCTGAAATAGAAGAGATTTTTAAAAATAACAGTATAGATGCAGAAGCCTGGTTATAGAACTGAAATATAATTACAACGTAAAGTAATAAGATACCAAGAACTGTGATTTTTAAGCATATTCATGTAATGAAAAGCAAGAAAAAGCTAGAGGAGTGGAGATGGTAAGCCCAAGTGGGCAGATATGCAGGAGGAATGTGAGTAGTAATACTGAATCTTTTAATAATAAACTGATTTAATGATAATCTTTAATGATCTTATTTTCAGGTTCATGGAGAACTGAATTAGTTCAGAGGGTCCTTCTGGTTAATCATAGAAAACCAGGCTTACTACATTTGTATTTGTATTTGTATTTGTAGCCTGGATGATTGCAAAAACAATGTTAATGATAGAAACAGGAGAATTAAAAGTATTTACTTAGATTAGGTGAACTCATCTTTAGGCTTGTTAAATTTCAGATATGTTTATTCTGAAATGACTGAAACCAAACTTTGAATACCTAATAAGTCCCAAGAGTTCACCACAAGCTGTCAAGATATATCTGTTTTTCTTATTAATCAGCTAGATCTGAAAACATAAACCTGTTTCAGTGGGAATGTTTCATTTCATTATTAACATATCCTTTGGCATTTGCCTTGGATACTTTCTTTTTTCTGGAAAGCATGTTGTCAAGTGTTAGAATCAGTCTTCCACAAGGTCTGGTTCTTCTTTCATCTTCTTTCTGTTTGCATCTGTAACAACTCCTGAGAGAATTCCATGACTGCTTCTCATTCATCAGCAGTGTCCATTCTCTGACTCAGCTTATCTGTATGAGATTTAAAGGTCAATGAACATTTGTGTATTTTTCTGAAAATGATTTAATCATTGCGAATGTTGTTCCCACACATTAATCTAAATCTTGGGAAGTTTCTTTTGTTAACTTAGTCCAGTATTTTTTGTTATAACAATCTCGCCTACCAATGACAAATACATTCCAAGACCCAAGTTATGCTTAAAACCACAAGTAGTTTTACATACAAATGGAATGCTTTTCTTTCTCAGCTAATCATCTCACATACACCCTACCAGTTTGAAGTGGGACAACAAATGCAGGACAATTTCCGTCTTGTTTCCTTCTGAGTTTGTGGATTGCAGAATGTGGCCCTCACCACAACTGAGGTTCTCCTTAAGTTGACAATTGTCACATATTCATTTAAGGAGAACACTCTAAGGCTTTTCTTTGACATAACCAATTATGAGCATTATCATTTTTGAACCACTATTGAACAAAATAAGGATTACTATTACAGGCATCATGCTAGTGTAAGAGCTATTGGGATAACAGAGATAGCTACTATGTCAGAGCAATGGGCAGAGTAGCACAAATATGCTGTACTAGGATGATTTACCCATGGTGTGCCATGGAGCAGGGAGGCAAATTACTCCATCATATTACTCAGAATGGCATGAGACCTAAAAATTATGAATTTCTGAGGGAATCTTTTCAGTTAACTTTTTATTATATAGTTGATTGCAAGTAACTGAAATCATGGAAAAGCAAAGATATATGAATACAGGAAGCAGACCATATCACCTGTTTGCCATGGCATCAGCTTTCCTCAATTATAGTGCTTATCTTTGCAATTAAGATGTTTTGGGTTGAGTTATGATGAGAACAATACTAGTGATGTGGTTAGGAAATGGGATTCAGAGCCCCACAGCCTGGTATAAAATGGCTGTGTCAGGTACTGAGTAACAGCTCTATTACTATCTAAATCACCTGTGGCTAATAATATTTTCATGAGTCAGTTCTTCACATACACAACGAAGACAGTGATAGACTTAGTTTTACCAGATTTATTGAGAAGTAAATGCAAAGCTTTTAGGAGGAGAAATAATGAAACATTTAATCATTAATACATGCTAGCTTTTAATACTATGTAGCCATTGAAATGTTGATTTCATGTAGATTTAGAGGCTATAGGAGAGTTGAGGTCATGCTGTAATGGAATGAACTTGGAGAAGTTCTGTTCCTGATTGGTATAGTCTGTCATTGGGAACCTCTACTGCCAAGAGAGAGGTTGAGTAGCATGGGACAGTAAAAAGCCTGATGTTTTTTTTTCATTTCTTGGTCCATGTGCACACGTACGTGGGTTCGTGTGTGTGTGTGTGTGTGTGTGTGTGTGTGTGTGTGTGTGTGTGTGTGTGTGTGTATGTGTGTGTAGATTGGAGTTTCTTGATTACTCCAAACTGATATTCCTACTGTTCAACCCCACTGGCAGTACATCTACCTCTGTATCTCTACGTTCTGACATGTGTAGTGATTTATGATGTGAACATATATATTTTTATTTTAATTAATAGAAGGGTTACATTATATTCACCAGATAGAAGGTGCATTACTTCACATATATTGATACCCTTTCTCATGTCTTGGTCCCCATTTCCCTCCCCCTCCCCACCCCTCATCTTGTTTTCTCCCCTTCCCTATCCAGTTTCAAATAACCAAATACAAATATATCCGATATATCAGATAACAAAGTGAGATACTGTAACAATATGAGATAACCAAGGGACAGCAAAAGAGATGAGAGATAACATAGTACATTAAGGACTACAAACAGTCATTACATGGCTTTTGTTTTTATATCCAAGAGGTCCTTTCATTTAGCGTCATACTGTATGTCCTTAGTATCTACGTTTTGCTCTGTTGAAAGTCTCTGCTAGGAGAGCCCAAGGTTTCTACTGATTATGACAAATGAGGCAAACCATTAAGCCTATGTTCTTTTGAGTCTGGCTTACTTCACTTAATATGATTTTTTCTAAGTCTTTCCATTTCCTTACAAATGGAGCGATGTCATTCTTTCTGACAGTAGCATAGAATTCCATTGTGTATAAATACCACATCTTGTTGATCCACTCATCAACTGAGGGGCATCTGGATTGATCCTGAGCCAATTCTTACTGGGTGATTTGGGTATGGATTGTATAATATAATGAAACAAATTTCTTGTATTTTTCACATGTTCCCTTTTCTGCTAGTAGGCCTTACGATTTTCTCCTGGGGATGATAGAAGTCATTTTTAGCTACAAATTCAATAGCTTAAGAAAGTGTTCTGAAAATGGATCCTTGTTTTCACTTCCATAATAATTCATGATAAACTGATTTACTCCCTCTTTTTCTCTCTTTATGTATATGTACATATATATATATATACATACACACAGATATATATCCATTAAGAACAGAATGTACAGATTCATCCTACTAAGCTGGACTTTCTTTAGTAAATAATTGTAGAAGAGTTGGGAACTAATACAAAGGAAGTCCTTGGCTTTTTGCACTGATGTAACTTTCAGTTTCTTCCATCATTACTTAGATAAACTGTGTTTCATTAATTAGATGATCTCTCTTGGTGCTTTCCTAGAATCAAATAGTGTCTTTTAGAGTAGAAAATGAGAAGGCACAGGTACTGAGTATGAAATTATAAAAAGTATAAAAAGTGAGTCCCTCTTAACTTAAAAGTTCTGAATCTGATTCTGTTCTGAATCTAATCAGCCATGAATTGAAAGCATTCAAAAATACCACATCTGCACTGAACATGCACCAACTTGCTTGCTTTTAATTACCCTATAAACAATGTTGTGCAACTATATCTATAGATTTTGGTAACCTGTGAGTCCTGGAATATATACTTATAGATGACTGTGCACGTGTCCTTTCCATTCCTTCAAAAGTATTTTGAACAGGAGAATTGAGGCACACCAGCAACAAGCACAAAGCACTGGTGGCCAGGGAGGCAGTTAATCAGGTGGGATGATGTTGGGGTTTTTAGTCCTCGGTCCCTCCGACCTGCAGGAAGAATAGGGAGAACACGCCCCAGCCAGGACAAGCTGAGAAAGGAAAGGGCCGGCTGACCACCCGCACCCAGCCCTCCCTTGCTGGAAGACAATCAGACATATCATCACAGTCAAGGCAGGAACCCGATTGTTGAGAAAGTCCATTCAGCTAACATAGAATGCGGGAGCCTATCAGCACAATGGTGGGCAGGGCGGTAGAGGTATTCTGACTATGCTGTCCAAGAGGGCAGAAGGGTTCCAGGCCTATCCCAGAGATGGCCTTAACCACAGCCATGCCTTCCAACTGCGCGGCAGGCATCATCTCAGCCAGGTGTTGTCCCAAGACCAGGCAATGAGCAATAGGCCATGAGTTAGGCCTCCTTTTACAGCATAGGTTTCCATTTCCATGATGTGACGTGCTCCATAGGATGACATGAGTTCCAGGTATTATACTGTGTTGATATTATGGTTTCTGGGATCAAGCTCTTGATAATGTAACTGTCTGCTCTTGCAGATGTATTCTGGCAATTATTAAACAATACCATGATTGAGTATGATAACAATGATTAGAAGGATTTGGAAAGGGAAGATGAAAACTGATGTTGGCTCTCTTTTGCTTTTGATCACAAAGTTCGCTGTTGCCTCACCTTAGGTTTCTCTGTGGTGGAAGATAGGGTAGATACAATGCCATATTTCAGAATTGAAGTTTGCATGACAATCATTGGAAATATCAAGCTACAACTTATTTAATCTCCTGAGCTTCCATATTTCTTTGGGCTGGATGTAATTCAGTGACCCAGAAAGCACCTGATGACATGGTTTTGGAACTTGAACTTTCTGGCTCAGCAGAATAAAGAACATTCTGGCTCATCAGAAATGTATTTTTTTTTCCTGAAAGCAACTGCAGTTTTATATGATAGCTTAGTGTTCAAGTTGATTTAAGATGTGCTATCCTTATGTATGGGAATTAATGCACCATCTATCTGGCAAATATCATGTAACCCTTCTATTAATTACAATAAAAAAGAAAAAATAGATGAAAAAAAGATGTGCTACCCTTTTGTTTAAATGAGAGTATTCCTTTTATTATACTTCTTAACTTTAGGGTATGTTTTCTTTCTTTTTTTATAAGGAATTTTGATTGAAGTTGGTCGTATATTTTGGGATGGTATGTTTCATAAATAAAGCCAAATAGAAAGGCTAACCAGAATAATTAAGAATGAACTCATATCAATAATCCTTTCTCCATATAAGGAAACATTCTCAGTTGCACATGAATTTCATGTGAACATCTGTCGAGGTTCATTTTTCTGCTTACCACAAATGCTCTGTAAATTATGGTTCCTAATTCTATTTTAGGCTTAATGAAAACATTATCTAGTATATTAAAAAACACAAAACTCATAAAATATGAATAAAAATTAACTTAGTTCATTTTAGAAAGTAAAGATACATTACAGAGGGAAAAATTATAAAAGAAAGATATCTCAGGGTATAATAAAAATAATAGAAGTTTATTACAAATTTAAAACCCATGCCTATAGTTATTGTTGTATTGAAATAAAGCATGTAAGGTATATTTAAAAAGTTAAATAAGGGGGCCGGGAGTTTGGCCTAGCGGTAGAGTGCTTGCCTGGCATGCATGAAGGCCCGGGTTCGATTCCTCAGCACCCCACATACACAGCAAAAACCCGGAAGTGGTGCTGAGGCTGAAGTTGTAGAGTGCTAGCCTTGAGAAAGTCCAAGGACAGTGCTCAGGCCCTGAGCCCAAGCCCAGGACTGGCAAAAAAAAAAAAAGTTAAATAAAATGAAAAAAAATTTCATTTATTTTTCTACAAACTCAAAATTTGTTGAGCACTAGGCCTAAACGTTACCATATATTTATTTTATTCCTTTATGTATTCATCTGAAAGCTTATTCCAGTGAATAACCTATTCCCTGGAAAGCGATGTTACAAGCGTATTTTAAGCGTATTTTAAGGTATATGTTATCTTAATTTTGCAGCTACATTTTACGCATGTTGCAAAACCCAGATTTTTTTTCAGATGGAACTCGGTGCTTAAATGAAGAACAGATTTCTATTAAAAATGTTGTATTTATTTGGTGATACTATCTTTTGGAATTTATTTTTATTTTTTAATTGCCATTGTAAATTTGATATTCAATGGGGTTACAGTTACATAAATTAGGTAATGAGTAGAGAGTATACATTTCTCTTCTGTCATCCTCTCCCTGTTTTTCTCTTCAGTTCCCACCCACAAGCTACAAAGTTCATTTTCCACATAGTGTCTAATGAGTACCACTGTTATATTTGTTCATCCTTTTCCACCTTTTCTGTGCCCTCCCTTAGCCTCCCAAATGCAAAGAAACAAACAAGACAATAGGAGCAGAAAAAAGTAGTAACAATGGCAACTACAAATCTCTCTCATTTCCTTTACTTGGACTTCATTTCCTAGAAAATGATTAGATATGATCATCTGCACAAGCTATTGAGCTGCTATCAACCACTCCTATGCATATCCTCTGTGGCCTCACTGTATGAATGTCTAGAGTCCTATATAATTTATCTTGCTTTTGGACCTTCTTGAGAATGAGAAGGTCGTTCTTGAGAATAAGACTTTTTGTTTTTCACTGTTTCATTGGATTTTACTTGGAGGAGAGTATCTATATATTTTGTAAAATAGTCTTTGGTGCTTACCTTAATAATGAAAATTTTGGAGATACCAGGATCAGCATTTGAGATAGAAACAGCTTTCAATTTAAATATAATATTCTCCACAGTAGCCAGTCAGGTCATAAACATTCCAACTAATTTATTTTTGAGGCACAAATTCTATGTCAGAAACATGGATACTCTCCATTCTCATTACATAGAGACAACATCAAATTTACATAGGAAATTGAGGTTGACCACAGTTAAGAATTTTTACACAATTATATAGGGGCAAACACAAACTGGAGTATAAAGTCTGTATATTGTTTCATTTCAGCCATGACTATTTATTCATGTTTGGATAAGGAAGATTGTTTGGAAATGGGTTTTACTTCTTTTTGACAAGTTTCGAAACCAAGCCCACTTCTGTGGCATTTGCAAAGAAGTTAGGAAACAGTTTGAACAATTCTATTTAATTTGGAAAACAGTGTAATGTCCTTGTCTTCTCATTTTGCACAATGAGATGTTTAATGCTGAAATCCTGATATGTTATCTAGAGCCAGGTTTGAGAAACTTCTGGGACTAACTCTGTGACAAACTTATTGAAGCATTTTAGTGTCTGTCTACAGGAATTATCTGCACTGTGTGTGATAAAGATCCAGTTTGGCTTTCAAAAGCAGGCTTTTTTTCCCCACTTACTTTTGCTATTGGCAATGACTTTCTTCATGCAGGGAGTAGAACTTGATTTCTGAAACGGATTCATCTGGAAGAATTCTATTTTCTTTTTTGCTACTTCTAAGTCAACAGATGCAAATGCCTCCAAATAACTGAACTTATTTTTTAAAAAATCTGTTACTGTTTTCTTATGGCAATTGTTTGGATTTTTCCTCTAAAATAGCAACTTAGTGTTTTATTCTAAAAACATAATATGTTTACTTTGAAAAAAGAACACTTGCTAACTACTAAAATTGACATTTAGAACTAATTTATAAAATGCTCTATTAGTATGGCTTCAATATTTATTAGATTATTGATAGCCCTTAGCTTACTCAGTACAATTAAAAATATATATGCATATTTTAGTTGCATATATACTTTATATGTATATATAATAATTATACATGTAACAAATATATGTCATTTACATATACATATGTCATATAGTCTTGTTGGCCCTTTTTTCCTAAGAAGTTTCCAATTATGAGGTTTTATAACACTTCAAGGTAAAATGTGGCTGCTTGCTAATGTCTTTGAAAGCCTCTCCTTGCTAGTCGTTTTGCAAAGCCTCTATTTTATTTGACTTTGTGCTTCATGGAATAGCGTCTTTTTCCTCACTGTGCTTGATTATTTCATGTAGTATCTGAAATGCAGTCTTTGAGAGACTTTCAGATTCATAACTTTTGAAGACTTGGAGCAAGAGCTTAGCTCAGTGTCAGGGAATTATTGAGGCCCTGAGTTTAATCCTTACTACCATCCATCCCTATGAAGAAAGAAAGAAAGAAAGAAAGAAAGAAAGAAAGAAAGAAAGAAAGAAAGAAAGAAAGAAAGAAAGAAGACAGGAGGGAGGAATGTAGGGAGTGAAGCTGTCTAAGTGTAAAATATCTAAACTACCACTACTCTTTGACCACTGTGGAAAGATCAAAGAAAGATGTATTGCTAGTCTGACTTTGATTCTGTCTCTTAATAAGCTCTTAGAGTTGTTGTCTAACATTGTTTAATCACAGCCACTTATCGACGTTTCCAGTGCAATTTTAGCAGAAGTATATGCTTCTTTCTTCAGTTTTCCCTCTGTCACATTTATTCATGGCCCACAATTTCGCTAATCCTAAACAATGTCCTTCTTCATGCTGCTTTATATTATACTAAAATTTCCCCAACATGCTTTGTCTTGTGTTAACTCATTGTTCCGAAGCATATTGGCTGCTACCATTGACAATAGATCAAAACTTGGACACACATGTTCTAAGCTGACAGCAAGAACCAAAGCCAAGAATCTGAGTTCTCAGTTCCCCAGGCTCTTTCAAACTGGCCTTTTCCATGGCTTTTGTCAGAGGTTTCTCCTTGTCATGGCTTGCTTTGAAATATTTCTGCTCACATAACCATGTTCCAAAGGAAGCATATGACTCTGAGTACCTGACAGAACTTTCATCTGTATTGATTTTTCACACAACTGCACTGGACATTTTTTCCAGAGAACTTTAGATATTACATTCGCTCATCTCCCAAAATAAGAGATTGTGCCAGAACCAGAGAAGCGACATAATCAGTTGCCCTCCTTCTGGATTCTAAGAGAAGTAGCTGGCATAAAAGTTAAGGGACTTTTATACAAGCCTAAAATTAATTAGTAACAGGGACAAAATGTTAACTTCCTTTGTTGAGTGATTTAATGGAATGGTAGTTATTGTTCCAGTTTCCAAATAAAGTAGAATCTGACTACTAAGTATAGTGATGAATTGACCATCCTAAGAGAATGTGAGGAAACACCAAAGCACATACTATCCTTGAGAATTCTAGGACATTCCACTACTCTTCAGGTTAGTTAAAGCTTTACTTCTATTACTTACCTTGGCATTAGGTGATTTTAATTGTGCAATCTATCATGAAGAAGGTAAGAATTCATCTTAGACTGTTCCATGCTTACCCATGGTCCAGAAAGAGTCCCAATATTACTACTCAGTACAGGAGCAAGTGTTACCCATTTGACATCTCTCAGCATGCCTCAGTATCCAGGGTCTGTAATATGGCTCTGGTGCTGCTTTTGTGGGGATGTTACTTAATGCAATGTCAGATCCACTGTTAGCAAGGACAGGTTACAAGGGAGATTTTCAGTGACTTGTGTATTTCCAGCCAGGTGCTGGCTCATGTTTTTAATCCTAGCTTCTCCAAGTGCTCAGATCTGGGGATCACAGTTCAAAACCAGCTAGGGCCAGAAAGTCTAGACTATGTTTCCTCCAGTTAATTATCAAAAAGCCGGAAGCAGGACTGTGGGTCCAATAGGGGAAAAAATGCCTCAAGGACAACATGTAGACCCTGAGATCAAGAGTGAGGGGACACATACACACACACACACACACACACACACACACACACACACACACACACAATATTTCTTATGTCCTATAATTTTGTGAATTAGCACTTCTGTTTCTTTTTGGCTATATTTCATTCCACTTTTGATACACTGTTTTTAACATTAGCAGTTGTGGTGACTATATATTAGAAATGATTCTTTATTCAAGTTTTTATATCATCATTTATTACCACTCGCAGCATAGCTCCCTGATAACAAAAGCCACCTTTCAGAAGCTATCAGTAATTCCGCTGGCTGACTAGTTTTGTGTCTTTTATGTAATTTAGTCATATTGTATGCTGTAGGGTTTTTGTGAACTTACCAGCTTTCTATGTTTTTATTAGATATGCCAGTTTAGTTCTGTTTTGTAATGTGGTTTAAGTGCAGAAACCATTGTCATATCCTCTAAAAACTGAGTAGAATATTTTGTCTACAGTGAGCATTCATTTTCTTAAATTGAATGTTGCTTTAAGATAATGAGATTTTGTTCTTTTCCCCAATTTCTCTGATAGATCTGAATGAAAACATTAAACAGGGGTTTATATAAAAATACGTTATTCATTTAAAAGAGCTCTTATTTATATATGTAGGAAAGTTGGGAAGCAAACTAATCTTTTGAGTAACTGCATGGAATAATTGTTACTCGTTATGTAAAGTAAGATCTCTACACTTCCTTAGGGAAAACTTGATATTTTAATTTGTGTTCATTTCTTTCGGCCTCAGTTGCAACTATTGTGGTACTGCTAGTAAGACAAAATGTATTGTTTCAGCTCTCATTTTGTATTTGATCATCAATAACATATGCGAGTCTGACTCTCAATGATGAGTATAGAAATCCCTTCCAGGAATTTCCTTCCATTCACCAACATTTTGAAGTAGAACTACATCAGAGTGAATGATGATACCAAAGCTACTGATAGCCGCATACACCTGACTCTTCAAAGGGGATTTTTGACTTATGACTCACTGTAAGTGAGGCATATCAGGGAAATTGATATCATGTCAATACCTTGGTCAGAAATAGTTCCTTGAAACAAGATAGCTCATTGAAACTGATGCCAAAATGTCAGCATACTTACACAGAACATACATCAATAATTAGCTCATTCTGTGCTTTTAAGCAAATGACTGAATTGCTAAAATATGACAGTAATTGTGACTTACTAATATAATGAATAAAAGGACATTGCCTGTGTCAGCATGGAAAGTTTTACGGGACTCCAACATGCATTTTAGACAGTCTGTGACCTCCTCCACATCTATATTTTTAATAATAGGTAAATCTTGCAATTGAAGAGATCCTTATAAGGACATTCTTTTCCTGGATTTTGTTCATCACCATATACACCTTGTGGGATTCTGCTTGCTTTACTTGTCATTCCTTTTGCTAAGTGCACCATCTATATTTTCTCATTACATCTTCTCTAATCAACTGGATGTAATTTTCTACATTGCAATAGAGAAAATGATACCTGATTTGAGAGTGCAACCATATGACAATCTGGGGAAGAACATCCTAGGCAAAATTGAAGTCTACAGCTTATGCTTGTCTTATTCTGAAAATAGCAAGGTTAAAATGATTCCCATTCATCTACAGAGGGGCATCTGGGTTGGTTCCATATCTTAGGTATGGTAAATAATGCTGCAATAAACATCATTGTGCTGATATATTATATGTATGTTTGTTTATTTGAAATAGGGAAGGGAAGGGAGGGGTGAAGGGAGGGAAGGGGAGGAGTGAAGGGAGGGAAAGGGGGACAAAAACATGAGAAGAGGTATCAGTGTTCGAGAAGTAATGCAACTGTAACCCCCCTATACATTACCTTGACAGTGAAATAAAATTTAAGAAATGACTCCCAGGTAGGGAACAAGAGGGTAGCAAAAGGCACTATGTTGACTATAAACTGTAGGGGATATAAAGAAAGATATACATTTCATTTATCTGTGCTGATGCACACACACACACACACACACACACACACACACACACACACACACATATATATAGAGAGAGAATGTGAAATGTTGGCTGTATTAACAGATGATATATTAAAATATAAGTAAATGAGTTACAAGAGTGGAAGTAGTCGAGGAGGTATTTAAGAGGAAGACTACAGAATAATTAGCTATCTTAAATAAATAGGAAGAGAGTTATTGTGTCAATTTATTGTTGGTTCTAGAGAGCCTGAATTATTTTATGCTAGTAAAAGAGTGAGTTGGAGTGATAGAGAATGATGTTTGAGAACACGATGATGGAAATTGAGATTGTAGAAGGATATACTTCTAATAAAATAAATTATCCTGGAAATAAAAGATGAGGAAAGTAGTAGACAAGTTCATCAGACCATGAAAGATACAAAGGTTAAAGATTTCAAAGGCCAAGGCCTCGAGAGAATGTTTTTGTAGATACCATTGTTACAAAGATTATTGAAGATACTTACAGGAACCCACAGACTACTTTCTTAAATTATATATTTTCTTATCTTTAACATGCTAATACTTTTCAGAATTGAGTAATAGAGGTCCAGAGCTATCATAACTGACAGTGACAAGGAGGAATATTTGGCATGATCTGATCACATAAAACTAAAAACTGGGACCAGGAGTGTAGTCTAGTTGTATAGTACATACCTAGCATGCCAAATCCCTGGGTTCAATTCCTCAGTATCACATATACAGAAAAAGCCAGTATTGGTGTTGTGGTTCAAGTAGTAGAGTGGTAGCCTTGAGAAAGCCCAAGTACAGTGCCCAGATCCTGAGTTCAAGCCCCAGGACTAGCAAAAAAACCCTGAGTATCTAGTACAGAAAATCACATTTATTGTAATAAGGCAGTATTCAATGACATGATTTTATATATGTCTAAGAATAATCTACAACATTTTCAAAAAATAATTTCAGCTGTAGTATAACTTTGTGAAAATTTAATGCTTGACATTCTGTAAATTATTGTCCCAACAAATAATTAGGAAATTGTCACATACTCAGGCACATACAGACACATACAGACACATACATATATATGCATACACATATATCTATCTTAGGTATAATAACCTAATATTTAATTTGTCATCATCTACTCTTCCCAGCCCTTCTTCAGCAAGGCCTGCTTTAATGAAAAGTTAATTTTATGTATAGTTTTGTATTCATCTTTCAGCCACCAACTAAGTATCATTATCATCCACAGAGCACTACCAGTTCCTGTTAATGACTCAGTAATTACAAGTGAAAGAATTAAATACACTTGAGTTTCCTATGAAAATGTAAAATGAATGGAAACTCCATTAATTGCCTATTTCACTTTCAGAAGATTGTCTAATTACTGAAGTGCAATTCTAGTGCTTTAAATGGATGCCTGTGACTATACAACATGTTCCAGGTGCTCACAGGAGGGGCTCTGTTCAGTTATTCCAGGAAAATCTGTGAGAAACATACTCCAATACTGCAGCACAAAAAGACAATGAGAACTTTATTAAATACAGAAATCTTTGTAGCGGTATCACAAAAACTTCCCTAGAGTGTCATGACATGACAAGGAATATCAAGTGAAGCAGACTAGAAACTCATGTTTCCCATTCATAGGAAGATAGTCCAGCTGTGGATTTTCCTAGGAAGAATAGCTTGGAGTTGTAGGACTCCACAAGGATACTTCCCCAGCCTTCCATCCATCTGTTATGGTGGTGCCAGTGTGTGTGTGTGTGTGTGTGTGTGTGTACATGTGCATGTGCAGGCACATGTATTTCTGCTAAGGCTTGAACTCAAGGCCTAGGCACTGTCCCTTAGCCTTTTCACTCAGGTTGGTGATCTACCACTTGAATCACAGCTCCACTTAGAGCCTTTTGGTAGTCTCATGGGCTTTCTGGCAAAGGCTGGCTTTAAAATGTGATTCTTTGAGCTCAGCTTGTGAGTAGTTGGGATTATAAATGTGAGTCACTATGCAGCTACTTACATGTTTGAAATCTGCTTATATCCTAGTCTAGTTCAAAGATGGTCTGTCATTTTGACCCCATTTACATAAGTTGTTCATCATACCATAAAAGTAGACTTGCTTGAGAGAAAACTTTAGAGTTTGTTGATTTGAACATCAACAGAATATAATTGCAGAGTCAAATACCAGTCTAGGAAGCAATACTTACTTATAAATGAATAGTTAAGCATCCAAAACATGTGTATCTTTCATTCTATTTGTAATTATCTTTGTGGACATAAACCATATTTAATGTAAATAACATCTAGGGTTCAATGGATCTTTATATAAAAGTCATAGTGTTGAAAATGCAGATACAACTAAGCTCACTAGGAGAGAATGTTACTGAAGAGGCAAGAACAAGTAAACAAAACAAAATAAGTAAATAAATCAAAGTCCATATCCATATTTTCCTGATACATCTCAGTAAGCTTTACTATCTTACAATCTGAAATTTAAAAGAAAACTCTCAGTGAGATAAGTATTATAACACTGAAATGATTTAATGCAATTCATTTTATTGGAAACTGAGATGGGAAAATACTGACGTAAGTACCATATGCCTTACTACTGACTTATCTATTACATTTTAATGAAAAATAAATTCACTCTTTCTACTTTGAACAGGTACATAATCTATTGTCTAAGTGTTCATAAATGTGAGATAAATCTTAGTATTTTAAAGCTGTTTTCAGCAGACAGAATAAAATTGGTAAAGAATATACACAAAGAAAAGTACAATTTTGCTTTGAAATCATTCTGTGTAGTTGTTGCTCCTTCAAAGGTAGGAAGTTATTTTTGTTTAGTTCATTTTTGTTGGTACAGGAAGAAGTTCAAAGATAGATGCAGTTGTATTCCTTTTTTATGATTATTATTATTATTGTATTCCTTTACCTATGTCATTTAGGATAATACATGATAAATAGATAAAGATATTTAGAAAATTAAACAGTCCAGCAATGAGGCATCCAATCTGATGCAAAATTCTGACAATAAATGAATGCAACATTTTCTTCCTAAAATCACTATGCACATCTTTTTATAAGTAATTGGGAAATTAGTAAAGGCAGTAAGGCATAGTAAACCAGAGTTTACTATAAATCAGAGTTCATGCATGTTACTTACACTATTATAGTTCTTGAAGGGATTAACTTTAAATTTAGATATTGCATACAAGTAGAAGTGTCTTTCAAATGGATGTTTAAACTTGAAATGTTCACTCTGTGAAAGGCAGATGCAAGTCAGTCCTCTGGACAGTTGGATAGTACTGATGATAAAAAAAAAAACATTCAGCTCTTATTTCTTAAACATTTTTTCTTTTATCTCTGTCTCTGTCTCTGTTTCTGTCTCTGTCTCTCTCTCTCTCTCTCTCTCTCTCTCTCTCTCTCTCTCTCTCTCTCTCTCTCTCTCTCTTTCTGTCTCTCTCTCTCTCTTTTTCTGGGCCATTGAGCTTGAGCTCAGCCCTTGGTGGTGTATCTTCAGTTCAAGGCTACTGTCCTACCCTTAAGCCAAGCCCCACTTCCTAGATGTTAATTGGAGGTAAGAGTCTCAAGATCTTTTGTGTCCTGTGTGGCTTTTGAAACTTGATCTTCAGCTCTCAGCCTCCAGAGTAACTAAGATTATTATAGCCAATCAAGCCACACCATTATCTTTTAACCTCTTTCTGTAGTTAAGAAAGAACAAAATATAGCTGAGGAGAAAAATATCCCAGTGGTAATGCTATACAAGAGCACACACAAGCTCCCTCCCTTCTTCCCTCTTCCCCCACCTCTCTCAGTTTTCTTTTTATTCACTCCCTCTAGACATTTAAGTTGCTTCCTCATCCTGGCTATTGTGAGTAATGAGTGCTGAAAGGAGTAAGGGACTGCTCTTCAGAATATCAATCTTGGAGCTAGGAAGTGTGACTTAGTGGTAGAGTGTTCTCCTAGCATGCACAAAACCCCGGGTTCAATTCCTCAGTATTGCATACACTGAAAAAGCCAGAAGTAGTGCTGTGGCTCAAGTGGTAGAGTTCTAGCCTTGAGAAAATCCAAGGACAGCAATTCCCAGATCCTGAGTTCAAGCCCCAGGGCTGAACCCAGGCTATTTACCCAAAAGTAGGGTTTCTGGGTTATATAGTAGTAGTATTTTTAGTTTCTTGAGAAGTTTCTATAAATTTTTTCAAAAATAACTGTACTAATTTATATTCCCTAAAACTGTGTGCAGGGTTCCCTTTTTCTCCATCAATGCCAACATTTATCATTTGTCGTTTGGATACTAGTTATCTAATAGGTATGGGACTGTATCTCATTTTATTTTTAATTTTCATTTACTTGATTCTTACAGTCGTGCACTTTTTTATGTATCTCTTATGCTCGATTTATTGAAGAAATGTGTATAAAGATCCTTTTCTTTTCTTTTTTGTTTTTTAGCCCAAGGCTTATACTTAGTGTGTGGGCACTGTCCTTAAGCCTCTTTATGCTTAAGCCACAGCTCCACTTCCATCTTTTTCTGAATAGTTTACTGGAGATAAGTATCTCACAGACTTTTTGTGCAGGCTGGCTTTGAACTGTGATTTTCAGATCTAAGCCTCTTGAATAGCTCAGATTATAGGTGTGAGCCATCATCGTTCAACTGCTTTATCTATTTTTTTTGCAAACTACGAGTTTTTTGAATACTGAGTCATCTTGAGTTTGCTACATATTATACCCTTACATGATGTATGGGGTGCAAAAACTTATGCCCATTGTGGTGATTGTTCATTCACTTCCTTGACTGTTATACTCTGCAGACACCACTTGCGTTGTTGTAGTCTTATTTTTTCCTTTCAATTGTATTTTGTTGTTGGATGATGTATAGAGGGGATACAGTTATGTTTATCAGGTAGTGGGTACATTACTTCTTGAACAGTGTTACCCTTTCCCATGTTTTTCTCCAACTATCCCTTCCCTCCCCCCCAATCATCTTGATTTTTCCATTCTCTTACCTATGTCAAATATATATATATATATATGTACAATATACTCAATACCAAAGTCAAAAGTCTTAACCAACTAATTATTATGACTAGACAGATCAATGTAATCACCTTTTCTCTAATTTTTCCTTTACGAATTTTATAGTTTCAGTTCACACAATAAATGTGGACTGAAAATTTTAACTTCTGTTTTATTATCTTTAAGTAGTTATATGAAGTATATGTAATACAGTATGTTATTTTATGAATGTAATGCATCTTGATCAATATCACTCATTTCATTGACTTGATTTTTGTGTATGCTGATAGATGTAGTTCAAATTTCATTCCTTTGCATGTGGACACTTAAGTGTTCCCAGCACTCTTTACTAAAGGGATAATCTTTTTCCTTATTTTGATCTTAGAAATATGGATTTATCTCTTGTTTGTATTTGTGCTATATTCGTCTATGTGTCTTTTTTTCCAAAACTATGATTTTGGATTACTATATTAAAATATTATAAAGGCATCAGATTTATAGTAGGTTTTAAAAATCAAGCATTTTTATACTTTTATCTTTGTGTCTTTTTCCCTAATATTATTTTGCTATAAAACTTTTGGACAAAAATTATCTGTAGGATCTTGAGAGGATTTTAGAAACTAAGTTTTTGGTAGGGCATACATTGCAAAATGTTAATTTTTCACTTCTGTAGATCTGGAATACTATACAGCTTTAAAATGAATAAAATTCTGTCATCCATGACAGAACTAAAGGACATTATTTTTAGTGAAATATATGAGGAACACAAAAACAAATAAGTACATGTAGCCATTTGTATGTGACCCCTAAGACATTATAACTAGGAGAAACAGAGTAGAAAAGTGGTGGGCAATGGATTGGTGTAGGGAAAGGAAAGATTTTTACTATTCTTACCATAGGGATTAAAGAAAGATAAGTTGATGAAGTGATGGATATGTTAATTACCCTAATTCTTACTGCAATATATATGTAGATCAAAGCATTGTATTGTCTTCCACAAGTACATGCAAGTAGTATTTGTGTGCTAAAGAATGATAACAGAAAAAAGGAAAACTATTGGTAAATTTTTATTGCAATAAATTTTAATAAAAATTTTACACTGCAAATCACATTCATGTTTATTGAATTCTCTTGAAAGACTTTACAGATGGAGAAACCATCTCCTTATATCACACTTGGGAGAAATAAGATAGAGTCTGAAGTGAAAACTCCCATTTAGAAAACTGGTGTGCAATAAAAAGACTTTCTTTCTAAATGTGAATCAGACATTTTTTTCCTTGATATTTTGTTTCTTTATGTCTTTGTAAAATAACATGCTGGATCAGTGTGTGTGTGTGTGTGTGTGTGTGTGTGTGTGTGTGTGTGCATTTATTCTTTTTCATTTAGAATCCAAGTATCAGTGGTATAAGTACTTTTTTGTAACAGTATACTGACAACTAGAAGATAAGGCTCATGTTATTTTTTAAATTAAAATTTGTTGTTGGGGTGATGTAAGAGGGGTTAGTTACATTCATCAGGTAGAGGGTACATTACTTCTTGAACATTGATACCCCTTCCCAAGTTTTTTCTCCATTTTCATTCCTCACCGCCTCCCAATCATCTTGATTTTGCCCTTCCCTATTTAAAATAAACGTATATACAGTATGCCCAGTACCAAAGTCAGATACAGTAACACCATGAGATAAAGCATAAGGAGAAAAGAAATAGCTTCATATAATACATTAAGAACAAAAATCACAAAGATAAACCTCTTGTTTCCGTATCCTGGAGTTCATTTCACTTAAAACCTCATGTCCTTAAGTGATAAGAATAGCATTTGTATAATGGAGAAATGAGAGGATGAATGTTACAATCACGTTAGCCTTCTTAAAATCCAAAGTAAAATAAAATCTTGGCATAAGAAAATCTTGGAAATGAAACAAAATCTTGATATAATAGGGAATTTTTAGCGATTTTTTAAAAACATCCATTAATAACAGATCCAAATATATAATATACATGGAAATATAGCAGATTCATTGTATACATATAACTGCTTCCATGACTGGCACCTTCTTTATACAACCACTTTAAGATAACTTTAGGACTGGGATGTAGCTCAGTGGCAAAGCGCTTGCCTAGGAAGTGCAATGTCCTGGGCTCGATCCCCAGTGCCAAAAAAGAAAAGACAAAAAAAAAATAGAGTTAAAAAAAAAAGCCAGTATAACCCTCATCCCCAAACCAAACAGAGATTCATCAAAGAAAGAGAACTATAGACCTATTTCTTTGATGAACATCGATGCAAAACTTCTCAACAAAATACTGGCCAACTGTCTACAACAAAGTATCAAAAAAATTATACACTATGATCAAACAGGATTCATCATAGGGAGGCAAAGCTGATTCAGCGTAAGCAAATCAATTAATATAATTCAACACATCAATAGGAACAAGGACAAAAATCACATGATTGTCTCAATAGATGCAAAAAAGGCATTTGACAAGATCCAACACCCCTTTATGCTAAAAGCTCTGGAGAAACTAGGAATCCAAGGAACATTCCTCAATATAATAAAGGCAGTCTATGACAAACCCACAGCTAGTATTATACTTAATGGCAAAAAGCTAAAGCCATTCCCTCTAAATTCAGGAACGAGACAAGGATGCCCACTCTCTCCACTCCTCTTTAACACAGTATTAGAATTCCTAGCCAATGCAATAAGGCAAGAAGGAAGTATAAAGGGGATCCAAATAAGGAAA
The DNA here is from genome assembly GCF_031878675.1 of Megascapheus bottae. Lineage (NCBI taxonomy): Eukaryota > Metazoa > Chordata > Mammalia > Rodentia > Geomyidae > Megascapheus > Megascapheus bottae. Next base: position 1,100,327 of record NC_143512.1, on the reverse strand, counting down.
GAGGAAGTAAAACTATCCCTCTTTGCAGATGACATGATTCTGTATTTAAAGAATCCGATAGACTCTACTCCTAAGCTCCTTGAGCTGATTCAAAAGTTTGGAGGAGTAGCAGGCTATAAAATTAACCCTCAAAAATCAACTGCCTTCCTTTACGCCAACAGTGAGAGGAACGAGGCAATAATCAAGAAAACAACTCCTTTTGCAATAGCCTCAAAGAAAATAAAGTACCTAGGAATTAGCTTAACTAAGAATGTAAAGGACCTTTTTGATGAAAACTTTAAAACCCTAAAAAAGGAAATTAAAGCAGAACTAAGGAAATGGAAAAACCTCCCATGCTCCTGGATTGGAAGAATCAACATCATGAAAATGACAATCTTGCCAAGGGCTATCTACAAATTCAACGCAATACCCATCAATATCCCAATGTCATTCTTTAAAGAAATAGAAGGGCAATCCAAAATTTCATATGGAATAATAAAAGACCCCGTATAGCAAAAACACTTCTTAGCAGAAAGAACAGCGCTGGAGGAATTTCAATACCAAACTTTAGACTCTATTACAGAGCAATAATTATCAAAACAGCTTGGTACTGGCACAAGAACAGGCCTGAAGACCGATGGAATAGAACTGAGGACCCAGATATTAAACCACAGACCTATGGTCACCTAATCTTTGACAAGGGAGCCAAAAAAATAGAATGGAAGAAAGACAGCCTCTTCAACAAGTTGTGCTGGCAGAACTGATTAAGCACATGCAGAAAACTAAAGTTGGATCCTTCTTTGTCACCTTGCACTAGAATTAACTCCAAATGGATCAAAGACCTGGAGGTAAAAGCTGACACACTGAAAACTTTACAAGAAGGAGTAGGAGATACACTAGGCCTCCTTGGCACAGGTTGAAACTTTCTTAATAAAGACTAAGAATCACAACAAATCAGAGAAAGGCTGGATAAATGGGACTGCATTAAACTGCAGAGCTTTTGTATGGCAAAGGACATAGCTAGTAAATTAGTTAGGAAGCCTACAGAGTGGGAGAAGATCTTCACCAACCATACAATGGACAAAGGCCTCATATCTAAAATATAACAACAGCTCAAAAAATTAAATCACTCCAAAACTAATCTCCAAAGTAACAACCATCCCATTAAAAAATGGGCCAAAGACTTAAAGAGAGTCTTCTCTGAAGAAGAAACCAAAATGGCCTATAGACACATGAAGAAATGCTCAACAACTCTGGCCATAAAAAAAATGCAAATCAAAACAACTCTAAGATTCCACCTCACTCCAGTTAGAATGGCCAGGATCAGGAAAACGAATAACAACAGATGCTGGAGGGGATGTGCCCAGGAGGGCTCACTACTACACTGTTGGTGGGAGTGCAAACTCAATCAACCACTATGGAAAGCAGTATTGCAGTGCCTCCAAAGGCTAAACATACAGCTTCCCTATGACCCAGCAATTCCACTAGTTGGCATTTACCCAACCATCCAGAAACAAGGGCATACTAAATACACTAGCACATTAATGTTCATTGCAGCACTATTCACCATAGCAAAGATATGGAACCAACCTAGATGTCCCTCAGTTGATGAATGGATCCACAAGATGTGGTATTTGTACACAATGGAATTCTATGCTGCTGTCAGAAAAAGCGACATTGCCCCATTTTTTAGGAAATGGAAAGACTTAGGAAAAAATCATATTAAGCGAAGTAAGCCAGACTCAAAGGAACTTAGGCTCAATGGTTTCCCTCATTTGTCATAATCAGTAGAAACCTTGGGCTCTAATAGCAAAGATTTGCAATAGAGCAAAAACTTGATACATAAGGCCATATAGTCTGAAGCTAATTGAATGGACCTCTAGGATATTGAAACAAAAGCCATATAAGGAATGATTTCTGTCCTTAAGGTGCTATGTTATCTCTCATGTCTTTTGCTGTTCCTTTGTTATCTCATATTGTCACAATATCTCACTTTGTTATCTGATATATTGGATACATTTGTATTTGGTTACTTGAAATTGGACAGAGAAGGGGGGAAAACCAAGAAAGGGGATGGGGGGAGGGTAATGGGGACCAAGACATGTGGAAGGGTATCAATGTATGTGAATTAATGCACCTTCTATCTGGCAAATATCATGTAACCCTTTTATTAAATACAATAAAAATATTTAAAAAGGTAACTTTAATAATTCAAAATACTTTCTACATAATACCAAGATATTAATCAAAATTAAAGCAACTCTGCCAGTGAGGCTAGAGGAAGCTAACAATCTTTCCCTTGAGTGCTAATTCTTAATCTAGGAAAAAAAGGAACAAGTGGAGTTGGAAATGGTCCCTCAAGTGTACCTCTTCTGGCCTGCTTTACCGAATTTTACAGCTTATATCACCAATGGTTCTGCAATTTGATTTAGCTTCAGTTGAATAGATAAAGATGTGTAGTCCAACTTCATTTTACTTTCAAATGCATAAATACTATAACCTGGGTGGAGATTTCTTGATCCATGAAAAGACATTTCAAGGAGATTGGAAGTAGGACATTTAATATGGATGTGTGTCATCAGTATTTCTGTAGGCTGGATCAAAAACTGATAATCCTCATTGTTCAGAAAGTATAATTACTTAGAGAGATAGGCAAAGCTTCAGAATACTGTCCTGGCATTGGAGGCATGGCTCAATTGTTATAGGATGCTAGCCAATGAGAAAAAGTGTCAGGTACCAAGTTCAAATTCTAGGTTTGGCCCAAAAAAGCAATAAAAAAAGCAAAGAAAACAAAGAAAAAGAAAGAAAAATATTCTCCTAATGCATACAATGTGTTTTATACAAAGTTCTTCTATGTCAATAAAAGGAAATTTGAGAGTTTATATATATAAATATGATCTGTCTACCTCTATATATGTAATTTTCTAGGAACTTTATCAGAGTAGACTTGATGTGTTTATTAAGTTCTTTGGTGTAGTTGGCTTGATGTATTTATTAAGTTCTTTTCTCAGCTGGAGTCCAAAAAGCAGGGAGCAAACAAGGCAGCTGTCTAGACATTACCTTTGTCTGTCAGCAGGAAGAGGACATACACTGCAACAGAGAGAGGGTCAGGCGAGATATTCATGTGTGACTCCTACCCTGTGTCTTGTATTCAGCCTCTAATCATCCATCACTCTGGGTTCCCTTGTTCAATGTCCAGTACTCATCAAAGCAGGACATTAAGGGCTGTGATTTCCTTCCATCCAATGTTTATTTTGAAGATGATGTTTGTGAAAGAATTCCAGCAAACATCAAATGCAAAGTGTTGCCTTCCTATCTAGAGCTGCTACATTTGAAGCAAAATACCATATATTTCTGCCTCAAAGACCTTTGACATTGCTTTCTTTCCTGTCTATAGTCTGGCTGTAGATTATCAAGAAGACAAAGCGCAAAGCTGAAGTCAAACCTTCCCTCTTTGGATATTTAGATCTGACTTGTATTGCCGACATCTCTCCTTAGAAGAACATTTCCTTTCAAATATATTTTATGAGCTTATAAGTGTATTCTTTAAATTATAATAATCTTTCTTAAGAAAGTTGAAGACAAGCTTCACAAAGAAATCTTTGCTCTAGGTATAATATTTTATGTTTTTGTTGTTGTTGATGGTGGTGGGGCTTGAATTCTGGACCTGGACACTAACCTGAGTGCTTGAGCTCAAGGCTAGCACTCTACCACTTGAGCCACAGTTCCACTTATGGTTTTCTGGTGGTTAATTGCAGATAAGAGTCTCACTGTGCCTGGCTATTTTTACATTTTTTAACATTGTTATAAACTTAAGAACGTATAATGTTGTATTAAGAGGGCATATTTTAAATTTTTATTTATTACTTCAATATTCATTCTAGTACGTAGATTGGAAATCTTTTTCTGTTTTTTTTTTGTTGTTGTTTGTTTGTTTGTTTCTTGTGGGTGATGGGGCTTGAACTCAGCCTGGCCAAGGTTCCTGAGCTCTTCAGCTCAAGGCTAGTGCCCAACCCTTGAGCCAAGCCCCATTTCCCATTTTCTAGAGGTTAATTTGAGATAAGAGTCTTAGGTCCTTTTGTGGGGGACTTAGCTTTGAACCTTGATTCTCAGATTTCAGCCTCGTGAGTAGCTAGGATTACAGGCATGAGCCACTGCACCTGGGCTTGCTTGCTTGCTTGCTTGCTTTATTTATTTATTTATTTAGTTAGTTAGTTAGTTAGTTATTGCAGGAAAAAAAAGTTTTATTGAGAAGAAGAATTTAATCACAGTTAAGAATACAGACAAAACTGACAAACTCATGTTTAGACACTTGATCTGATTCTGAGGAGTTGCCTGTTCCAGGGACATAACACAGCTTTTCTCTTTTTCCTTTGTTTTAATTGTCAGGATAATGTTACAGATACATTTTCAGGTAGTAGGTGCATTACTTCTCACACACTGATACCCCTTCTCATGTTTTTGTCCCTGTTTCCCTCCCCCAACTCCTCCCAATCATCTTGTCCCCCCACCTTTTCTATTTCAAATAAACAAATAAATGTATATACAATATAACGAAGTCAGATACAGTAACAATATGAGATTAACCAAAAGGGCAAGAAAAGAGAAGAGAAATAACATACTACATTAAGAACAACAATCAAACAAGATAAATCTCTTGTTTCTTTATCCTAGAGATCCTTTCATTTGGTCTCATCCTATATGACCTCATGTACCTATGTTTTGAGCTATTGTAATCCTCTGCTAGGAGAGTCCTGGATGTGTACTGATTTTGACAGATGAGGGAAACCATTGAGCCTATGTCCTTTGGATCTGGATTATTTCACTTAATATGATTTTTTCCAGTCTTCCCATTTCCTTACAAATGGGGAGATGTCATTCTTTCTGATGAAAGCATAGAATTCCATTGTATATAAGTACTATATCTTCTTGATCCAGCCATCTACTGAGGGGCATCTGGGTTGGTTCCATATCTTCCCTATGGTAAATAAATAGCACAGCTTCACTTCGTTTCTGTTTTTCTTTTAAAAGTAGGAAAATAATCTAAGGTTCAGCATGGAAATGTCATGAAGAAATGAGATACTTATTGAAGTAGTTGGCATAAGTTTAAAAAGGTGATCTTTACTGATGTTTGTATGATTTTGAAATTCCTGTAACAGGAAAAGTAGACTGAGAGTACATTATCATGATTTTTAGAAGCCTAATAGTCCTATGTCCTGTGTAGCCTCATGAAGTCTTTATTTTTCTATTTGTTTTTTGACAAGTACACAGTCGTCCTCAGATTAATTTCATTCTTTCAGAAATACACATAAACAGTTATATACTGATACATATGCTTAACAGTGCATATATATATGCAGACTATGCCAGATCGTATATTTAAAATCTACATATCTATGTATCTCTACATATCTATGTATCTCTATCTATAGATATCTACATATCTATGTATCTCTATCTATATATCATCTTCCTGTCACATCACTTTCTTTCTGTAGTTTAGGAAGACTTTAGTGACTCTGAAGGCATGATGATTTCATCAGTATATTTGTCATCAAGATGAAAAACACTGAGTAATTGAGCTCTTAGTTTTAATTTGTAATATTTTACACATATCATTCCCTTTCTATCTTCATTTATAGTCATACTACACAATAGTTATATAATATGAAACTACATCAACACAGGGTTTTCTCACATACAGGTTCATTCACACCATCATCATACAATTTCTTTTACCGTGTGCTCACCCCTCTGAGTCAGGATTTCTCACTAGGCCTGAGATTTTCCCAGTTTCTCTCTGGCCCATCACGAAAGGTTTGCCTGCACACAGGACATTAATTCCTCCTTAAAGACTGCTTCCAAACCGAACACTAGTTGCTGTTAATACTCACATGAATCCACTAGAAACCATTTCTTCTCACAGTGTTTTCCTGCAAATACTGTATTCTTAAATAAGTTGATGATTTTATTTATAATGTGTGGATTCTATTCTTGTGGTAAAATCCAGGAATATAAATAGAGTTTTAATGATTAATGAATGCAATTCTTAGGAAATAACCATGACTAGGAATCAGCGGGTGTGATGACCTAAACAGATTTGCTTTTCTTCGCAAAAGACCATTTGGAGCAATAAAGATGAGCAATAATCACATGAAGACATTTCAACATCTTTAGCTATAAAACAAATAAAAATCAAAATGAAATTGAAATTCTGCTTCACCCCACACAGAATGGCTATTATCAAGAAAACAAAACAAACAACAATAAATGCTGGCGAGTATGTGTGTGGAAAAAATTCCTACATGACTTGATAAAAATGTAAATTAATGGAAGCAATTATGAAAATAAATATGGATTCCCTGCCCCCACCAAACCTGAAAATAGCTCTACCATTCCTTGAGCTCTGTCACTCCTAAGATGTCAAGCAATAAGGCTGAGCATAGAACAGAAATACCTACACACCCTTGTTTTTTGTGAATAAAATCACAATAACCCATCAGCAGATGAATGACATAGAATATATTATCTATAAATACACATTTCCATCTGTTTATATTATCTATATTCACAATTAGACATTGATTTTCAGCAATAAAGCAAAATAAAGTGAGATAACTTCTAGGGGAATGGATAGAATGGGAAATCATCATTATAGCAAATTAAGCCAGACCTAGAAAAACAACTATTATGTGTCTTCTTTAACATATGTAACTTAGATACTAAATACAATCAAGCAAATAACATAAACCTAAACTTATTTAGATGGAAAAGACATGGAAGAGATAAGGAAGCGAAAAGGCAAAGTGATTGGCCTCACCAGGGTATTCGTAAATGGCATTCATAACTGTCATAGTAAAGCCCATTATCTCGATTAATAAAAAGACACCTGCTTTTTCAGCTCATTGACACCTAAAAATGATGAGCTTCACCCAGGAAGAAAGGGCTTGAAAGGGCCCAAAACATTTTCTTTACTGTGAGAACTTGCTCCACCTTCATATTCTCCATATCTCTTTTTTAATTAGCAGCTTTAATCTGTGAGCATAGTGTTATGATCAAATAAGATGTGTCATATATTGGAGCAGCACCTGCTCTCCAATGTAAATGCTTATCTTTCAATTGAAAAAAACAGATACAAAAAGATTTCACAGAAGAATTAAGGAAATTTTTCACAGAATTGTGTAAATTGGAAATTTTACAATGCATCTTTGATGCAGATTTTAAAGGTATTTGGTTAAAAGAAAATATTTCTACTAATTGGACCAGAATCTTTGCCTATTGAGCCTTATAAAGGATTGTTTCCTTGTTGAACATATGTGTTTTGTGCCCAAAGATTAAACAGGTCAATGGGTGTGAGGAAGATGCTAAGGAGACAGGTTTGTATTCAGCTGTACTGATATTTTTAAAAATTGATGCCTTCAGCAAATATGAGAATCAAGAGTTTACAGAGATTGGACATATTTACTTACTTGTATATGTCAAGATAATCTGAATTCAACTGAAGTATTGAAGAAACTATTGGTCAAGAAGAAAATAAGTTACTGATAGAAACAGGTGTGACAGAAATAAATAAGTAGTTATTTTTATTTTCATTTCTGCTGTATGCAATGGAGAAACATACCATTCCAAAGAACAGGGATTCTCTCTTTCTCTCTCTCTTTTCTTAATGCCAAAGACAAAAGAACTGTTTAATTTTCTTTCAAGTTTTAAATTATTTTTAGTTGCTCAAAGGAGTTGTCATTAAGCAAAGCAGTTTGAGAATACAATATATCTTGATCAATCGTTGTCACCCCTTTCAATATTCTCATCCATTCCTTCCTTACCAACTTCTCTTACTCTTTATTTTGTAGGATATTTTGATTCATCACTGCCTACCACTTCTTTTCTATTTATCCACCCTTTTCCTCTTTACACTTCTCTATCCCTTTCAAGTACTTCATCCTGGTGTTTTATTTATTTTATTTTATGTATTTATATTTATATTGGAGATAAGAGTCTCATAGACTTTAGTGCTTGGCTGGCACTCTTATTTCCAATTAATCACTAGAAAAATGGGAAGTGGTGCTTATGGATCCAGGGGTAGGACAGTAGCCTTGAGCTGAAGAACTCAGGAACAACCCAGAGTCCAAGCCCCATGACTGACAAAAAAAAAGTATCTAGGATTGTAGGCATGAGCCATCACACCCAGCTCATCCTGATGTTTTAATTTACTGGATTTGACTTCGCTTTTTGAAGGAATTACATTATTTGAATTGTCCTTTGAATCTACCATATTTCTGTGAAAACATTTTTATGAATGTGCATACCATCTAATGTATTTATTTTCCATTGGAGGCTGTCTGGCTATCCATGTGATTCTGAAAGGAAAGAGAGCTATTTCTCACCTCCCTATCTTCCTACACAAACACCCATGTGACACTGAAGCATCTTCCTCTCAGAATCCATTTCTACTATTATATTACACATGTCTGCTCTGTTGGCATTTTATGGAATTTATGCGTATGACAATGAATTCTATCTTTCTCTTTTCTCAAAACTCATTTCCATTGTCCCAAAGGTAATAATTTCATGTTATTAGCTGGATTTTCATAACTAGGACAAGAAAAATATTAGAACCAGTTCAAGTTATTAAGTAAGGGGAACAAAGAATTTTTCTTTTACTATTAAGGACTTAGAAAATGAATCTAAAGAAAGGTCTGAAATAATAAAAAAGTTTGTTTCCTTACATGCTTTTCTAGTTCAGAAAGCATCCTTCAGTGTATCTCTCCACAATGCATTTATATTACTGTGAATTCTTGATATATGGAATTCCAAACACCAACAAGCATTTTAAAAATGAATCAAGGTCATCACATGTGTAAGTTCTACTGGGTTTTGTTTGCCTGTTTGATTGATTGATATGTACTGAATTCCTCAGAATCTTTACAAAGATGCATGATGATACACAGAGGGGGTTACAGTTACATATGTAAGGTAGTGAATACATTTCTTCTTGAACATTGTTACCCCCTCCTTCATTTTTCTCCCTCCCCTTCAGCCCCTTCTCCAATTTGTAAAGTTCTTTTTCTTTCTTTCTTTCTTTTTTTTTGTGGGTCATGGGGCTTGAACTCTGGGCCTAGGTACTATCCCTGAACTCTTCAGCTCACGGCTACTGCCCCATCCCTGGAGCCATAGCACCACTTCCAGTTTTCTAGTCCTTAATTGGAGATAAGAGTCCCATGAACTTTAGTGCCCTGATAGGATTTGAACCGTGATCCTCAGATCTCAGCCTCCTGAGTAGCTAGGATTACAGGCATCAGCAACCACGTCCTGTGTAAAGTTCATTTCTAGGAAGAGATTTACATTGAACTTTCTGTTTCCCATAGAGGTTTTTCTTTTTATAACTGGAGATTGTAGCTAGTGGTTTCTTCTCTCTAAATAGGAAAAGTTTATTTTGTCAATCTAATAAGCTTTCTGTCTAATCGTCAGATTTTCTCTTTCTGTTAAATAGCCACACAACTCATTATTAAACTCATTAATATGTTATAGCCATAACAGAAATTGCTTGTAGTCTAAAGGATGATTTATTATGTCTTTACAGTCATTTATGTTAGCTTTGAGAACCCTTTATGAGGCATGAGATACTTCCTCTATGTAATTAATTTTCAGTATCTGAAATTGCTCGTAATCTAATCTTTCACAAGTGAGAACATTTTCATTTCAAACATTTAAAAATAGAGCCAGGTGCTGGAGGTTCACACCTCTAATCCTAGGTAATAAGGAGGCTAAGATCTGAAGATTTCTGTTTGACACAGCCTGAGCAGGAAAATTCCATATGACTCTACCAAAAAGCCAGAAGTGGAGGTGGTAGAGCACCAGCCTTGAGCTCAAAAACAAAGAGACAGTGCTCTGGCTCTGCGTACATGCTCTAGTACCTGCACACACACACACACACACACACACACACACACACACACACACACACCTTTAAATATTTAATATTGCTAATAAAATATACAGTATATTTCAAACATGGAAATATGCAGTATATTTCAAAACAGCTAAAGCAGAGGGCTTTACAAGTGCTTACCACAAAGATCTGGAAATATTAAAGTTGAAGAATATTCCACCTAGCCTGATTTGGCCAATCCACAATGTATACATGAGTCAGATCATTATACTGTAACCCATAAATATACACAATTAAATTTTGTCAATTAAAATAAAAACATTTAAAAAGGGAACTTTATATTTTTCACATAAGATTTGAAATCTAGCCTTGAAAACAGGATGAAGTCTTGGATGTCTGTAATCCTAGCTACATTGGTATTATATCTGGGAGTTTAATCTTGGACCAATGTTAGTTCAGGACAAAAAGTGCAAGACACTCTTTGAAAAATAGCTAAAATTAGCTATGCGCGGTGGCTTTCACCTGTAATCCTGGCTATGTAAGAGGCTGAGCTCTGAGGATCAAGGTTCAAAGGCAACCAGACACCAAAGGACCTGAGACTCTTATCTCCAGTAAACCTCTAGAAAATGGGAAGTGGGGTTTGGCCCAAGGGTAGGATGGTAACCTTAAGCTTAAGAGCTCAGGTACAGCAACCAAGCCCAGGGGTAGTTTGGTAGCCTTGAGCTGAAGAGTTCAGGGATATTACCCAGGCCAGAGTTCAAGCACCATGACCCCCCCCCCAAAAAAAAAGAGCTAAAGTTATGAAAAGGCAAAAACTGTGAATCAAGAAATATAATGTCTGAATTTCTGACTAATGTGAGGCTCTAGACATAAAGCACAGTATCTTCCACAAAAAGTATGACAGAAAAGAAAAAAAATAACCTTTAAAAATATCACTGACGGTCAGAGGGAGGGAAATGGGGACCAAGACATGAGAAAGGGTATCAGTGTATGTGAAGTAATGCACCTTCTATCTAGTGAATTTAATGTAACCCTTCTATTAATTACAATAAAAAATATATGGAAAAATTACCACTGATGGGTCAAAAGTAAGTCAGTTTTGTGTCAGAAAAGCATCTATAATTTGGATGTTTTTTTAAAAATCAAAGCATTTTTTTTTATCATGACTGACATGGATTATGCAACTCAATGTGTGTGTGTGTGTGTGTGTGTGTGTGTGTGTGTGTGTGTGTGATGCTGTCCCTGATTTTTTTTTTTTTTGCTCTAAGCTACCACTCTACTATTTGAGCCAAAGCTCAAGTTTCAGTATTTTTGTGTGTGATTAATTGGAGATGAGGATCTCATTGACCTTTCTTCACAGGATAACTTTGAATAGTGATTCTTAGATCTCAGCCTTCTGAGAAGTTAGGATTATACATGTGAGTTACTAATGGCAGGATCAACTCTTTATTTTTTGCCAGTCCTGAGCCTTGAACTCAGGGCTTAGGCACTGTCACTGAGCTCTTGGGCTTTCTCAAGGCTGTAGCTCTACCACTTGAGCCTCAGCACCACTTCTGGCTTTTTTCTATGTATGTGGTACCGAGGAATCAAACCCGGGTCTTTGTGCATGCTAGGCTCAACTCCTGGCCCCTCAACTCATTTTTAATAGATGAAATATCAAGGGTTTAAAAGTAAAACAATGGTGTCTTCAAGTGATACTAAACTTTAGCCGTATTAAACTTTAGCTAAGCAGTTTGCAAATGATACAAAGTGTGTGAAGTTACATAGTTTTAACTTAGAATTTCATGATCTGATTTATTTTTGACATCAGACATACACACATTGATTGAAAGATATTTACAGAAACACCATTAGAACAACAGGCATTGCTTGATTTGGCTATCCACTTTCATTTATAGTTATGTGTAAGATAAATTAGATTCCCATTTCTTATTCTCATTTGCGTTTGTCATTACAAAGATCCATGCAGACAGCAAGGTACGTGAAATGTAGCCCTCTGTAACTGTCCCTATGAAGTCCTGGTCACAGGGACATGGAAACCTTACTGTCAGCATATGTCCTGATAATAACCAAGGACTAACAACTCTGTTCATCCAATATTTACACTTCAGTGTGAAAATGCAGTTGTAACTGACTTATTAAACTAGCTTCACCCAGCAGGGGCTTGCTTCTTTCGTCTTTTAAATTATTCTTGTTCCTTCATGCTCCTGGCTAAAAATCCCTTTCACTTCCCAGGATTTTGTCTTCACTGCAGCCATTAATACCAATTTCAATCTCTTAATACATAGAATGCGCTGTCTTTCCCTGCTCAGGCCAATTTCTCATCTTCACCATTACTCCCCCCTCTTCATCCATCAGGCTGCCTCTGTCTTAGAGACTTGGGAGGTATGCAGAGGATTCCCAGTTTTCCCCTACCATCTCCTGCACAAGTTGTGTAGTTCATTTTCAACACAGTGTCTAGAAAGTATCACTGAGACATTTTTTTTCACCCTTTATCCCACCATTGCTTTTTTTTTTTTGCTTTTTTGGGGGGCTAGTCATAGGGCTTGAACTCAGGGCCTAATCACTGTCCTTGGACTTTTCTCAAGGCTAATGCTCTACCACTTGAGCCTCAGCACCACTTCCAGCTTTTTTCTGTGTATGTGGTACTGAGGAATCGAACTGGGGCCTTCACGCATGCTAGGCAAGCACTCTACCAGTAGGCCTAACTCCCGGCCTTTTCTTTTTTATTTGTCAGGGTGATGTACATAGGGGTTCCATTTCAAATCACTTCATTCCCCACATATTGGAGCAGAAATTCACCCCTTTCTTTTTCCAGTTTTAGGAGAGATTTTAGTTACTCATGCCATGTTCAGGGATCTCACTGTTTTCAGGTAACTGTCATGTTCACGTAGTTTGATGGCCTCACTGGGCAGAAAGGAGCAATTACATAATGTTTTATTTTTTCCCAGAAAACATTTGGAATCTATTGAGAAGTTCATAAAGAAAAAGAAAATCTTTTGCTTTTACTTATGAAAAGCTATAAAGTTTTTAAAGAATTAGTTTGTTAGTTGTCTTTCTAGAGCTTTCTGTCTGGCACATGGGTACTTCCTTCTCTTTCAAATCTGCATTTTCTGCTTTATAATTTGGGGTTCTTTTTATTAAGTATATATAATTTTTATTTGCCCAAAACAAATCTGGACATTTCTAAAGGAGGGGAGCAAAAGCCCAACCTTTTCTTTTGACAAATTGTGTATGCTTTTGCTTTGATTTTATCGTGACTATGACTCAGTCTTTGTAGTGTATAATTATTCCCTCTTGAAAAAGTAAGAATCTATTTTTAATTCTAGATTTCAAGATGGTCTTGCTGATATGTGATACATAATTTACAATAGTATTATTAAAAAGAACAGATATTGTGGCCACGATTGTGCCATCCAAATGAATATTTCACTGTAAGCTCTCTGAAACTTTCTGTACCAAAATTCTCCAAATGAAACACAAAAACAGTAACAACAACAACAACAATACAGGAAGGACCCTCCAAAGCAAGAAATAAGGAGGAAAGTCTGGCCACTCTAAGAAACAGGATCTCTATATTTTGGCCCCAACATATAGAGTTTTTCAACTTTTGTGCACTTCTGCAGCATTTTGTTTTCAGTTGTGACTTTGTGATACTGATTAGAAACAAATGAATTTAAATTCCTACTTGATATCAATGTTAATATAATTTGGTGTAAAAGGGCAACATTTAAATCATCCATTGCTTATCTGTAAAGTACCTTTAAATAGCTTAGATATTTCGACCAGGATCTAGCCCCACAAAAGCTCCATTTAGGCCTAAATACTATTATGGAAGACAAGGACATGAACTACTGGAGAAAAAAAATATTGCTTCTTTAATATCCAGATTCCTCATCCACCGGATTAAGGAAATTACTTCACTTCATGTAGTTCAAAGGCCATTCTAACAAGCAATATCTGAAACAGAAGCCAACTTACTCTAAGAACCTAATATATTGGGATAAGAAAAAATGTATATTTGGAAGCTTCCCTTGAAGAAAGGATGCTTTAGGAAATTTTTCTAAAACAATTTCAGCCTGTTTAGCAAGTCAATTAGGATATTTCTAGGTGTCCTATGATTTACAGAATTATCTGGACTTCAATGTAAAATGAGGTTCTACTGGAATGATGGTCCCTGTATTGCTAAACTCCATTCCAGGTCAAATCACCAGCACTTATTATTTCTTCATCTGTTCTGGTTGTTTTGAGCAATACAAGACACATTGTGTTTGTGTTCTTCAATCTGGCTATCGCACTGCTGGACTCAGCTGTACTGGATGGATATGTCCAGATCAAAAGTGTATGATCATTCCCACCCTGAAGACAGAATCTGAACTTGATTTTTTTGTGTACAATTTGAGGATGTGTTTCCTTAATCCTACCAGATTTTATTAAACCACAGACAAGGGATTAGTTTGGGAAACAAATCTGGGTTATACATAATAAAATATATAACATATTGGTAGACTGATTGTAAGGTTTGCCAAAAGGAACTGCCAAATGATTGTTCAGGCAGAAAAGAGTTTATTTTCCTAATGGCTGGCCCACATGTGCTGTAAGGGGTTGACACCTGGAAGGATTGGTATTATGTAGGGAGACATAGGAGACAGGGTATGGCCAATGCATATGTGAACATGACCTCAGAGTCTGGGAACCTCCAGGCTGGTCCAGGATACAACCTCAGAGGAAGGGGAGGTAACTACTGCCTAGTCTGCTGCTCACCTGGACATCATAGGTGCTGGGCAGAGATTTCCAGGGGAGGACACATGTGGTACTTGCCTAGCATGAACAAAGATCCGGGTTCGATTCCTCAGTACCACATACATAGAAAAAAAGCTGGAAATGGTGTTATGGCTCAAGTGGTAAATCTCTAGGCTTGAGAAAGCCCAAGGACAATGCTCAGGCCCTAAATTCAAGGCCCACGACTGGCAAAAAAAGAAAATATGAATAAATACTATGATTTAAAGTAGCTATGACAATTAGTATTACATATTATTTGTACTATGTGATTTGTATACTTGAACTGGCTTACTTATGTCAGCCTTGATTATTGTGCATTGTGTGGTTTGTTCTACATAGGAAAAAAAATCTCATGAGTAAAACAGCTGGTCCTAAACAACTTCAAAGTTTATTCTTAAGGCACTGATTATAGCTCAAGGAGAGGGCATCATCTCAGTCATTGGGTTTGTATGTTCAGTGGTTCTTATAATGACTGGTAGTCACCACTAGAAGGTTACTTTTAGAAAAATAAACAAGTCTGTATACTGTGATAATCATTGTAAGTCATTTTGATTTTTTTAACCAGCTAAATACTATCATTTGTAACCTGTTTCTTTCTCTTAATATTTGCTAGCTAGTTACTTTCCATCCCACAATACCACTGTTTACTGTTTGGTGGCAACACACTCTGAAGATTCTGGTGGTGAAACAGTGGCAGACCCCCCTGGGAGTCTTAGCAAGTCCCCAGTGCCCTTATGAATGTAGCACCATACTCTCCTGCCATTTGGAGGAGAAAGAGAGCAAGAAAGTGTTTCCTTTCCTTTCCGGTAAAACTCATGACACTGAACACCAACCTGTGTAAGACATCCTAAATGTAAAGTGTTGAAAGAAAGGAAATCTACTAAGAAAAGATGCTATGACAATATTTAATTTATTTTGATATAATTAGTTTGGACAACCAAGTCTAAACATTAATTCACTTTAAAACAAGAGAAGCATATAGCTTTACTGATGAAGCTTTTCCACTCCACTGACTTTCAGTTGCATAATGATCATGCCATGAGTGGTTCAAATGCTTCATTTAATTATAATGAATTCCAAACAATATGTGAGGTAATTGAAGCAAAAATTTGAATTGGTCTATCTAATGCTATCTAGTGGGTAGCACAAGAAATATTGAGCGTAGTGAAACTGTCCTATGCATTTGTCAAAACTCATACATCTTTACAAAACTGAAAGGTTATTTTAATTTATAATTTTAAAAATATATTAAGGGAATTTTAATCAAACCTTTAGAGAGTGAATGTATCTTTTTCATAAAGGGAATAGTGAATATATCTTTTCCATAAAGGGAATGTAAAAACAGATTATGATCAATTAATCTAACTATTTTACACATAAACTACACAAACCCATTGAAAGGGAGAGAGAAGGAAGGGACTGACTTAATAACTGGTGTAACAGAGCTGTGACTTTGTATATAGGCTAAATATAAAAATAGCTACATACAAATACTGTAATTTATTGACATATTCCTTTCTCCTCCAACAAGGGACTCTGAAATTTGTGTACTAAAATTGAATATAGTAAAAATAGCATAGATTATGAAGGCCATGATTGTTATGTCAGAGAAAGAAGAACACATTAGAACAAACTTTATGGTCCTGAATTAGAATAAGATGAATTAATGGATAAGTAGGTAGTTATGGAGGTATGTATTTAGGTAGCGAGGTCATGGAGGAGTGGATGTAAGAGTGGGTAGATGGATGATATATGAAGGGATGGATGAAAGTGCAGTGAGAGAAACAGTTATAGATATACAAATGCTACCCATGTGTGAATTAATAAATATATACTTATATTTTCTAGCTTCGTTCCCCAAGGCTATAGAAAGAATAATTTCTCCAGGAGCCATAATAACTAGGGGTCCTCAGAGAATTGTTTGATACCAGGGCTGGAGCAGAGTGAAAAAACTAGATGTATTAAATATAGGGTAAGTGTAGAAAATGAAGAGTGAAAAAAGTAGAGGGAAATTGAATAAGATTGTCTTAGCCAATAAAAGAACAGGGAGAATATCAAGGAGTATTTACAGACTTAAACAACTGAGGAAATAAATATATAAATAAATGAAGCAGCACCTACTTACAGAAGAATTTTAATCCCAAATATAGAAGAATTCATATCAAAGTATGAAATTATAGTAGAAAATTACTATTAGGATACTATTAGAACAATTGAATACTATTAAAATAATAGCCAAAAATTGATCCACCAGTATATGGTTCACATTTGTAGTAGCATAAGTAAAAGCAGAATATTTGCATCATCTCAGAATATCAACTCAAAAATTTTAGTATTTAAAATTTAAAAAATAGTAACAGTGCACAACCTTGGTAAGCATCATCTCAGCCAAGATGCTCCTCACAGTACTGTATATTTCCATTGTAAGTCCCTGGTGTCATGTACTGAGAACTCACCACCTAGGCAGAACCACTCCAGGTAATTTATACTCTCAGTATCATCAGGAGAAAACATTACATGGTGCAAGTGAAGAATGATGGACACAATTACTGACCACAGTAGTAGTCAATGATTTCAAGGTCATGAAATATGGCAAAAATTGTGGAAGACTGTTGCAAACTTGCAATGATTAATGGACATGACAAGAAACTAGTGTGGGATTCTGAATTTGATCCTAAAATAGAAAAACTACATCTGTAGAATGACTGGGCAAATATGAAAAATCTGTTCTATACTCCAGTGAATAGCATTTGATCAAGGTTTTATTTATGATAAATGATAAGATCAGAAATGAATATACAGCTATGTTGGATATGAACAGATTGGGGGGGAGGAGTAGGGAAGGGTAAGTGGGAAAAATGAGAATGAGGTAACTGTTTAAAATCAGATGCACTCATTACCTTATTTATGTAACTATAACCTCCCTGCTCATCACCTATTCAATAAAATAAGTAAAATTTAAAAAAAGAAATGGATATATAAGCTGTGCTATTTACAACTTTTATGAGAGTCTAAAGACATCTGGAAAATTTTGTTGAAAATTTGCTTTCATTTTGTGCTACTCATTTTTTTCATATATTTTTTATTGTAATTAATAGAAGGGTTACATTATATTTGCCAGATAGAAGGTACATTAATTCACGTACATTGATACCCTTTCTCATGTCTTGGTCCCCATTTCCCTCCCTCCCACCCCCCACCCTTCATCTTGTTTTCCCCCCTTCTCTATCCAATTTCAAATAACCAAATACAAATATATCCAATATATCAGATAACAAAGTAAGATACTGTAACAATATGAGATAATCAAGGGATAGCAAAAGACAAGAGAGATAACATAGTACATTAAGGACAACAATCACTCATTTATATGACTTTTTGTTTCATATTAAGTGAAGTAAGCCAGACTCAAAGGAAGATAGGCTCAATGGTTTCCCTCATTTGTCATAACCAGTAGAAACCTAGGTTTCTCCTAGCATAGATTTGAAATAGAGAAAAACCTAGATACATAAGGCCATATAGTATGATTCTAAATGTCCTACTCAATTTAAGATGTCATATGACTCAGTCCAATCTTCATTTACAATAACTTTTAAACAATTTATTTATTTAAAAAATTATTTATTTTTTGGTGGGTCATGGGACTTGAACTCGACCTGGGCACTTTCCCTGAACTCTTCAGTTCAAGGCTACAACTCTACCCCTTGAGCCAAGCCCCACTTCCCACTTTCTAGAGGTTAATTGGAGATAAGTCTCAGGTCCTTTGGTGCCCACGCTGGCTTTGAACTTTGATCCTCGGATCTCAGCCTCCTGAGTAGCTAGGATTACAGGTGTGAGCCACCGTGCCTGGCTAGAGTAACTTTTAAATTAGCACCACTGTCTATGAAAAATGCAGCATTTTTCATTTATAGATGATATCACCCTTCAAACCACAGATCCAGATTCTTCCAAATAATCTTAAGGTGCTAAAGTCCCTGCGCGAAGTGTCTTGATTAGTTAGGACTTCAATCTGATATATATGTTAGGACATATATGCCCCAAGAGAACTAGTAATTAATTTGTATTTCTCTTTCTTCTGCCATTATTTGTCATTTGTTCAAGAGTTCAATCTGTTTGTTGGCTCCCCTTTTAGATATATACACAGACATGCATGCACACACACAGGCATGTGCACACATACACAAGAGAGAACAAGAGAGAGAAAGAATCATTGATATACTGTGGCTTATCCATACATTTATAACAGATTCAGAACATTTTATCTGTTGCTTTATGTATATATGTATGTATTTAACGGGTATTTGAGACTTTTGATTATTCAGGCTGCTAGATGGTATGTATATTATAGTGTATTAAGCACTGCATGTTCCTCTGCTTATAGAGTAGCTGTGACTCTGGTTATCAGTTTACCCATTACTCAAACATGAGTTATTAGATTCCTTAATATTACATAGACTAGAGCAGCTAGTCAGCCTATGAGGTCAAGAAGTCTAGGGAGTTTCCCAGGTCCTTTGCCTGGGCTGTCAGCTACAAGGAACAACAATAAAAAGTGTGGCTGTTGTGGTTACCTGTCTGCTTCTAAGGTTCTACAGAAAAACCTCTGGAAGCAGCTGGCCTAAGGGAATGACTTAAGTATTCTGTTTCCCACAGAATGCTAGTCTTAACCCCTGTAGCACAGAAGCATCACATAAAAAGTATCTGGACAGGGCCAGGAGTTTGGCCTAGTGGTAGAGTGCTTGCCTAGCATATACAGTTTGTTTCCATGTACATGGAAAAAGCTGGAACTGGTAATGTGGCTCAAGTGGTAGATCTCTAGCCTTGAGAAAGCCCAACAACAGTGCTCAGGCCCTGAGCTCAATCCATGACAGGCAAAAATAAAGTATGTGGAGAGATTCAATTTTTTAAGCTGTAGGTATATTTTAGATATGAGGCCCTTACCTGTTGTAGGGCTAGAAAATATCTTCTCCCACTCTGTAGGCTTGCTATTTACTTTGCTAGCTATGTCCTTTGCCATACAGAAGCTCTGAGTTTAATGCAGTCCAATTTCTTTAATTTGCTATGTTTCTGGGCCTTTGTTAAAAATGTTTCAACTGTGCCAAGGAGATCTCCTATTCCGTCCTGTGAAGTTTTCAGGGTGTCTGCTTTTACATCAAGGTCTTTGATCCATTTGGAATTAATTCTGGTACAAATTGACATATAAGGATCCAACTTTAGTTTTCTATTGGTGCTTAACCAATTAATCTCATGTGCTTACTGTATCTGACTTTTTGTTACCTGGTATATTGTATATACGTTTATTTGTTTATTTGAAATAAGGAAGGGAAGGGGGAAAACAAAATGACTGGGAGGGGAAAGGGGAGGGGAAGGGACAAAAACATCCTCGAGAAGTAATGCTCCTACTACCTGATGAGTATTACTGTAACCCCTCTGTACATTACCCTGAAAATAAAATACAATTAGAAAGAATTTTATGGACTGCTTCAGAACCTTAATTGGTCTACTTGGGTATTGGTGAGACTGTGTCACTTTTTTGTGTTATATTGCCTGTGTGACCATAAACATTAGGAAACATCTCCGAAACAATGTTTGCTTATGAAAGAAGGGAAAAGGAGAGAACAGAAAAAAAAGTCAAAGTTTTTGGAGCAGAACTATGTGACAAGTATAATTAAATCATTTAGCTCAGAAACTGATTGTACTTGATGATGGTGTTTGTGTCAGAGCTCAGAGCATGGACAGAAGGACACAGATATCTTAAATCTGTATTCCATGCTCTATTTTTTCAGGTCAAATGAATTAAATTCATACAAAGCTCTTCACTGAAAAAATTCATGAAAAATCATTAAGGCATTCTGCAACTACAAAAGCAGAATTAAAATTAGAAAGTGATCTTGTTTAATGTGTGAATTGTGAGAGTAAAGAGTGACATTTACTTTTAAGTATCCATGTTAAAATTTTCAAAAATTGTTCTGAAAGTTTTTCTGTGAGCAATATAACTTACAGTGTACTCCAAATTGTATACCTGAGTGAGTTTCAATCTTTTGCCTTCCAGGCTTGCCTATCACCTCAACAATGAGACAGATCATGTCAGATAAATAGTATTGGTAAATCAACAAATCATCATGAGACATGCAGCTAGACATCTCTAAATTAAATCATAATTCTATCCCCCACAGCCAGCTTGAAAAGTATTTGCTAATGATTGTTAATAAGATGGAGTAATTATTTTATTTTCTTCCTGGAAATTGAAATGCTGCTTTTCAAACAAGTTACAGGTACATATGTAAGGTAGTGAGTACATTTCTTTCTGAACATTGTTACCTCCTCTCTAAGCAGATTTTTCTAGAGACAATGTTTGCAGTATCTCTGTAGCAATTAACATGTTTATAGCAATGTAGATGTAAAGGGATATTCCATCATTTGTAATGTTTTCCTTTACCAAAGTTGGATTTTATTTTAGCACAGGTGAGATATTAATCTGTAATGTTATCTGTAAATCTTAACTACTTCACCAAAATTTTCATAGTGATAATGGCATAGAATTTTTCCCTGACTTCTTAAGTGAATTTGCACACTGTATGATATGTGAGTGGATAAAAATGAACCTATTTCTGCATTTATTTTATTCTTTTAATGTAAAAATCTTTACCTACAAAAGCAGTGTTGGCGATTCTATCTCTTTATTCTGTTTATATACATATATGACACATACAATATCAATGTGATAATATGTTTAAGCAAAGAATTGGAGCAGAGGTGATGATACATTTTCATTCTTACAAAGATTTCAAGATAAACGTATGAAGCAAGGTGTGGGAAAACAGAGCAAGGTGATTCCTGACAACCCAACCTCACTAGGGTTTCAGAGATGACAGTTAAATTAGGAGAATCTCTAGTAAACCTTGAGTGTTCAAAATCAGGCCTAATTGTAAACTGACTAGAACTGAATGCATGTCTCATCTCTAATATATTCATGCACATCTGTGATTTGTTATCCATTTAGATGGATTGTAGTGACTATGAGGAATATAGTCTCATAGGGAGGAGTTTTAAAATACATGCTACATTTGAGCAAGTATCAAGAATTTGTGAGAGGATATCTAATGAGCTTAAGAAAAAGTTAAGAGATTTTTCACTAAGGGGAAGAGATGAGAAAGATGTTTTGGGTACAGCTCATTTGAGGCTCCAGACTTCCAATTTATTTGTATATATGATATTTATGCTGACCTTTTTATTGATGAATCAGTCAGTTGGTGGCTGATGAGTTGTATTCATGATCCTTAGTGAAAATAGCTGAATAATTTTGTACAGTTATTGATTCTTTTCCAAGAAATTGTATAAAAGATATGTATTAATTTTATCATTTAATCATTGAACAAACCAGATGCATGTTCCATTTTAAATATTAAGAAAAAAGTCATCAAAATGTTAAAAAGAAATAACAGATAAATAACCTATAAGCATTTTGCAAATGTGTTTCTTTAAAACGCGTAATCACCTCAAGAACTCTCTTTAAAAGTCTGAGCACAGATACAATTTGTTGACTTTTTATTTTACTCAAATATGAATTATACCAGAACTGTAAAAAAAACCTGACCTTAACTGTCCTTTGAAATACAATAGTTTCTCTGATCTTATCTAAATTTCTGCAGAAGTGTTGCCCCAAAAGTATAAACATGTCACTTGAATCAAAATGTATTAAACAGTTTCTAAAAAGCCTAATTGAAGGCCAGGGCAGTTTTTTCTGTTCTTACCTTCTCACTAGGGATCATATTGTTATAATGTCTTTATGAACACGTACATAACATTCTTTTGTTTCTAGGGGTCAATTTCAAATTGTCAAGGAGTGACCCAAAAATGTGTCACTGACTGTACTATTTCTGTCATCACATAATATGGCATATATTACTCAAAATTAGCACTAATTCAACATCTAACACAACTTTCTGAGAAAGACCACCAAGACCAATAATCTTTCTCAAAAATAATCACTGAAAAGACATGGCTCTATCAATAAAATATTTGTGATATTTTTCAGCTTGGATTTTTTTTCTTGAAACTGAGAAGACATTAAATGCATTTGTGATGTACAACACGATATTTTCATAGCTGTATAACTTATGAAATAGGTAAATTAAACTAATTGTTCATTATTTCATATAATAGTAACCAGTTTAGTGCGGATAGTACTAGGATTTTGTTGAGCACATGTTCTAGCCATGCCTCCATGTATGGCTCAAGGCATGCTTGAGCCATGCCTCCAGTATCTTTGCCCTGGTTACTTTAGAGATAGGGGTTCAAGGTTGGCCTGACCTGCCACCCTCTCAATTATGCCTCCTACTGTCACTGATATGACAAGTGTACCTCATTATGTCCAGAGTTTAGTGTGTTGAGATGGAAAAATGATCCCTTTGATCTTGCTTACTCTCTCACTTAGCAGAAGGCAGTCTTACAAACTTGTTGCTCGAGCTAATCTCTAATCATTATCCTATCTTTGTTTTCTAAGTGGCAATCCTAGAGCCAGAATTAGAGTCATGAGCCAGTGTCACCTGTAGAGTTTCTCTCTGTGTATGCCTGCACACATATGTGTTAAAAACACGTAAGATTGATTCTGACCCCTTTCAAATATACAATGGGTAGCCTATTAAGTCACAGTTCTTCAGTGACTCCAGTGGTTAGACAACTTCCACCTCTCTTGGTCTTTAGGAAACTGCTCAATTATTCTGAAATATTGTGTGCTAGCATTTATCTTTTTACAATTTGATAGTTTACTTAAGGGCATATCTTAAGTATGGTAAATGTTTTGGATGTGAACATAGAAATGCAGCTAACTTTTGTTCACCATCATATTTATCTGAAGTCCTTTAGATATGTACCCAGTGGTGGAAATGCTAGTCAATACAGTATTTCTATTGTCAATATTTGAAGAAATTTAATACTACGTTCCATAATGACTGTGCAATTTACTGGACACCAAGGGAAGTTGAGGGTTCCTCTCCTCTCTCATAGCTTTGCAAACATTATTTTTCACCTGCTTGATAACAGCCATTCTAACAGACATAAATTATATCACATTTTCTTTGATTTTCATTGCCCTGATTATTGGTAAGGTTAAGGTTTATTTTTTTAGATATACCTATGGGTAATTTGTATATTATTATACAAAATACTGTTGTGTATTTGTTTTTAAAATGTTATACAGTACCTATGAATATTTTATGTTAGTTTTTTTTTTGATTGTGTTAATGAGGCTTGAACTTGTCCTGGGCACTGTCCCTGAGCTCTTCCACTCAAAGCTACCACCCTACCCTTGAGCCAAGCCCCACTTCCCGTTTTGTACAGGTTAATTGGAAATAAGAGTCTCAGGTCCTTTTGTGCCCAGGCTGGCTTTAAACCATGATCCTCAGATCTCAGCCTCCGGAGTAGCTAGGATTACAGGCGTGAGCCATCACACTGTGCTCCTTAGTATGATTTCTTCAAGTGGAGTTTTTTTTTACATGATTAAGATACAAATAACGTAGCAGATGTACATGTTTTAGCCTTCTGTTGACCATATGCTCCTTTCATTGTTTCTTTCACAAGTAGATCATTTAATTTGAATGAATAGCTTTTACTTACTTTGATTTTTATTGACCATACTTTAAAGATCATAATTGAAAATAATAGTAATAATAATTTCCTAGACCAATATCATGGGATTGCCCTTTACTTTTATCCATTTCATTTTATAGTTTCAGACTGTATGTTTAAGTCTTCAACTTGTTTTTCCAATATGTCAAGAAATACAGGTTGAATTTCCTTCTTCTGAATGGTCATGATTCTTCCAACATTATTTATTGAAGAAATTGTCCTTTCTCCCATTATTTGTTCTTTGTTGTAAGTCAGTTGACCCTAAATGTTTGGATTTATTTCTGGACTCTCCTCTGCCCCCTCTGACCTGTGTGCCTGTTTCTATCATGATCATGCTCTTTTGGATATTACAGTGTCATAGCAGATTTGAAATCAGGTGGTGGAATGCCCCCCATCCTCCCTCCCTCCCTTCCTTCTTGCTTTTCTCAAGATATTTTGGCTATATGGGGTATATTGTGATTCCACAACAATTTTAGTATTTTTCCTATTGTATTAAAATGATAAGGGGTAGCTATCATTTAATTTGATGGAGTAGATTTTACTTAATTTTACTTTTATTGACAAAAAGGTCATAATTTAAAAAATAATAATAGTAATAATAGTTTTCTAGACCAGTATCATAGTGATTTCCCCTTTGCCTTGTAATTTTATAGTTTTAGATTTTATGTTTACGTCTTCAACCTTTGTGTGTGTGTGTGTATGTGTGTGTGTGTGGTGCATGCTGTGTATAGATCACTTTGGTTAGTACAGAGAATTCAAGAGTATTAAGTCTTCCAATCTGAAAACAGTAACAGGATATATTTCTATTATTTTATGTCTTTTTCAATTTCTTTATCAGAATTCTATGGGTTTTTTTTTTTGCCAATCCTAGGACTTGAACTCACAGCCTAGGCACTGACCTTGGGCATTCTCAAGGCTATTGCTCTACCACTTGAGCTGTACCACCACTTTCAGCCTTTTTCAGTGTATGTAGTACTGAGGAATCCAACCCAGGGCTTCGTGCATGCTAGGCAAACACTCCACCACAAGGCTATACTCCCACCCCATTCTATGTTTTTTGTATATGCAGATCTTTTACCTTTTTTTCTTTTTTGCCAGTCCTGGGCTTGAGCTCAGGGCATGGCCCTGTCCTTTGGCTTTCCTCAAGGCTAGTGTTCTACCCTGAGCCACTGCACCACTTCTGGCTTTTTCTGTGTATGTGGTACCACGGAATCGAACCTGGGTCTTCATGCATGCTAAGCAGGCACTCTACCACTAGGCCACTAGGCCAAAGTCACGGTCCCTTTTACCTTCTTTTCTAAAGTTTATATGTGTGTGTGTGTGTGTGTGTGTGTGTGTGTGTATATATATATATATATATATATATATATATATATAAATATATATATATATATATATATTTAGTGGTATGGAACTTGAAATCTGGGCCTATGTGCTGTCTCTGAGCTCTTCAGCTCAAGGCTAGTGCTCAACTTCACTGGGCCACAGCACCACATCCAGTTTTCTGGTTTGTTAATTGGAATAATAGTTTCACAGACATTTGTGTCTGAGCTGACTTTGAATAGAGATCCTCAGATCTCAGCCTCCTGAGTAGCTAGGATTACATACATGAGCCACTGGTGCCTGGCTAGTTATTCATAATTTTTAATCTACTACAAATGAGATTTCCTAATTTCTATTTTGATTAATTCATTGTTAATATATGATAATATTATATAAAATATTCTTTTTCACTCTTTTTCTTCCTTTTCTTTGTAATGCTGGAGTTGTTTTTTCATATATTTTTATTGTAATTAATAGAAGAGTTACATTATATTCACCAGATAGAAGGTAAATTACTTCGCAAACATTGATACCCTTTCTCATGTCTTCATTCTCATTTCCCTCTCCCCACCTCCGCCCCTCATCTTGTTTTCCTCCCTTCCCTATCCTATTTCAAATAACCAAATAAACATAAATATGATATATCAGATAACAAGGTAAAATACTGTAACCTTATGAAATAACCAAGGGATGTCAAAAGAAATGTGAAAACATAGTATATTAAGGACAACAATCAATCATTATATGGCTTTTGTTTCTATATCCTGGAGGTCCTTTCATTTAGTGTCATACTATATGGACTTACGTGTCTAGGTTTTGCTCTATTGTAAATCTCTGTTAAGAGAGCCCAAGATATCTACTGATTCTGACAAATGAGAGAAGCAAGTAAGCCTATGTTCCTTTGAGTCTGGCTTGCTTTACTTAATATGATTTTTTATAAGTCTTTCCATTTCCTTACAAATAGGGCAGTGCCATTCTTTCTGACAGCAGCATAGAATTCCATTGTGTATAAATACCACATCTTGTTGATCCACTCATTTTTTTTGGAAGTTAAACAGAGTTTTATTCCACGCCTAGCATCAAGAATCATACTGACTGGTCATGATACACTCATTTTTATATTTATGTTGGCATTTTTGTATTTATGTTGGCATTAATCTCAAATATTGTTGTACTTAAACAATACGAAGATAGTTACTCTTTAATAAATGCATATGATTTAAAAACCTTACTAGGATTTAACTATTGAGAAAGGTTTTGGGTTTGTAACTTTTCCTTTCCTATATCTAAACACACATATACATGCATACATATGCACATATAGTTAAACGTGTATTCTACATACTGAGCAATATTTTCAAGTGCTTTTAGTTGTAGCTATATTTGTTTTCTGGTCTAGTGTAAGAGCATTTGCAAGTTGAGCTAGTAACTGCTTGAAATATATTTAAGAATATTCCTAATATTTTACTGATGATCATGAAAGCATAATTAATAAGATACTATTACCACAAATGATCCTCTAGCTTAAACTCAAAATTTCATGTAATTTTGGATGACATTTAAGTGCCTACATATTGGCGGGTTTGTGAAGAATACAAGAGTGACTTTGTGTAGATGTGTTCTTTTCTGTCCATTGTCTTAATTTTGTACTTGAGAAAGGACCAATTGCATCAGAAGGGACTACTTGCGAGTGAAAATGTTGATCAGTAACTAGAAAGGCAAGAAAGGAAGGATTATTTATTTCTCTAACAACAACGAAAACTGAGACATAGTCACTGCTAGAAAAACAGGATTGATTAGCCCTCTTGTACCTAGAGGTGTTAGTGCTGCCAGGAATCCAACCATTGTTCCAGCCAGATGAACAAATGGCAGATGCTAATTAAAGTCTTTTAGCTAGAAGTAAGCCATACACTTTCACAGCTGATTCTAGAATGTTGAAAATTTCTAGCGACATTACATACTGTGGTCTTGTATAGAGTCTGGTCAAGTAGGCAAGACATCTGAAAAAAATTTGCTTGCACAAAATTTAGATTGCTCATGATCCAGAATTGAAAGGGTCTGTGAAATTAATTACTCAAAATAATAAGCAAAACAATGAGCTTGAGGTGTAGTTCAAGTGGAAGAGTATTCCTTTGAAGTTTAAATGTGAAATTGCATAAAAATATTTATACTGAAAGTGAAATATTTTCCTGAGAAAGGCAACGAACATATTATCTCAAATGAACACGCTACCACTTGAGCCATGCCTCAAGGTCATCTTCTTTACTGGTTTTGAGAGACAGTGCCTCTAAGACTTTTTTTGCCTGAGCGGACTTCAAATCATGATCCTCTTATCTCAAGCCTCCTGAGCGTGGGAGCCTTGGGCACAGACTTGAAAATAGGAAACTCTTAATGTTATATGTAAGTTTATGTACAGGCTAGTTTTTTATGTATAGACAGGCCATTTGTTTTCAGTTTATATTTCTTCTGAATGTGAACACTACTTTGCTTCTGGCTGAGCTTTTCTATGAGTCTCAATGGGTATTTCTTTTTTAATTTGAATGCGTATGATTGATATACACAGGGTTTACAATCACATGAGTCAGGCCTCAGTACTGGCAAAAAAATCAACCCATATTTTTATCTGGTGCATATGAATTCTTTTTACCATGATTATTCATTAATAATGGGTTTCCTCCTGGTATATTCTTCTCGTATATTCAAAACAGTAGCTTATTCTAGCAAAGAGTTAATATGTGTTAATAGGCTTTTCAGTCAAATATTTTCTATTCAAAATAGCTGAATGCATTCCCTACTATGTTTTTAAGTTTAATTAGTTATAGGAGGAGGGAGAGTCCAATTATGTTTCCATGCACTTGTACAATGTGTTCTAATCAATATCACCTTGCCTGTAACTTCTACTCCAAATTTCTTCCTTCCGCATTTCAACAGATCTCATTGTTCTGTTTTCACATTTGCAAATAATCTGCTTTGAACAATTTCATTCCCCTTTGCTCCTTTGAATCTTAATCCTGAAAGACCATTTTTATACTAGCTTTAGATTTTTCTTTTTCTTTTGATATTTTTTCGTCTTTTAAATGTTTTCCCTTAAGTTTATTTTGCTATTTATGGCTTACTTTCACTGTTTTATTAGCATCACAAGCCCATGAAACTCAGCAGAGATATTTATAGCTTGATTATTCACATTAATAAAAATTGCTTTTATGATATTTACCAGAGGATTACAGTTGAAGCTGCTGATTATACCTATATTTCAATACTTCTCAGCTGTAAGGTTATCTTAAGGGAATCCTTTTTCACAAAGGAGCTCTCTCACACAAAAATGCTTGGTTTCAGGAATAAATTAACACTCATTAGCAAATTAATAAATGTTTTCAAGTATCATCACAATAATGATTGTTTTTGACAATGAAGCATAACGTGGCTTACAAAGAAAAATGGTGAGGTTGAGGGCAAAGAAGGAAAGATATGTTCCTCTTTCTGAGATGACATGTTATAAGTCAACGTTCAAAAGTCCTGTTTTCATAGTGTCATTTAAATAAACAGTGAAAAAGAGTACATTCCATAGAAGAGCAATGCCACAAGAAAGACATAATGATATGGTTCTAGAGTGTGGTCATAGGTGCTAATGTGATACGAATAAATGAGTCCAGACTAACACAGGCCATTAAGAGAGTAGTTTATATTAGTTTCAAGTCAGGGGAACTAGTTTTGGTATTTGAATGGAGTAAGTAGCCTGCACAGTATAGGAGATGAATAAATGAGACAACTGGGGTGGTGATACACTGGAAGTGTTAAGATGAAAACAAGAGTAAGGAAGACACAATGTGTGTATCCTTTCCCTCTTTTAATTATTTCTATTTGTTCTCTCATTTTTTCTCCATTTTGTCCTAAAAATACCTTAAGCACATGAATTTCAGAATTTTAAGGTACTTATTTCAAACCCCTAATGTTTAGACAATTAATTCTGTCTCTCTACCAAAGTGATTCATCCAGGTTGAAGGGATTTCTGTATAAAGAGTTTGCTATTCTTTGAATACAAATGACACATGATTCTCTAAGGCAAAATATAAAAATAAAAAGATAAATAATGTATTTACTTCACAAAAGGCTTGCATAAAGTATCTCATTCTTGTAATGAATCAGTAGAATTTAATATAACTTTTTTCATATATTTTTATTGTAATTAATAGAAAGGTTACATTTATATTCTCCAGATAAAAGGTGCATTACTGCATACAAATTGATACCCCTTTAGGATAACTTTTAATCATATGCATGATCTCATTCTGGAAATAGTTATGGTGATGCTGTCATATTATGCAAATTTCTACACAGCAGAGGTTACCTAGATATTTTGAACTATATTTGAACATTTTAGCAAGCTTGTCTGGTTATAATTCTGGTAGTGTTTACTAAAGTATTCCAGCTTCTATCATTCATTTTCAGCTCTCTTGGCCTCCTTGTGATAAACACCAGATCATCTCTAAATTATCTCCTGTAAAGATCAAATATAAAACAAGATTAGTAAAAAAAAATAAACCATCATCAAACCACTCTAGAAAACTAGAAGGTAGTTTACGTATATTCAATTTAGATTCTGTCAGAGTCCCAGTAACTGTTTTTGTATACTCAATTACAAATACACCAAAACTATTTTCGCTGTTTCCCTCTGAGAACAAGATTGCTAGTTTCTCTTTTTTTATATAACAAACAGGGATCATTTTGTTTTATTTTAGATATTTTTCATTGTATGTGAAAATGTCTCCCTCTGGATGAAACTCCTACTGAGCTGCTTCAAGCAAATTACTCCAAATGGACTTACTTACATATGAGAACATGATTCCCCACCTCCTTTCAAAAAACAACTGCCTGTTAAAATAGTGGCTCTACCACATAGTACATTTAATTAATCATGTAAATTCCAAGAGCATTTTATTTTCTTTATTTTCTTTTGGGGGTCAGTCATGGGGCTTGAAT
The DNA here is from genome assembly GCF_031878675.1 of Megascapheus bottae. NCBI lineage: Eukaryota > Metazoa > Chordata > Mammalia > Rodentia > Geomyidae > Megascapheus > Megascapheus bottae. The sequence goes on along the minus strand of NC_143512.1, from coordinate 1,069,747 downwards.
TCAGGGTCCTGGTGCTGACCCTGAGCTTTGTTGACAAAAGCTAACACTCTTAAGAAAGACTGTCATGGACGAGGTTGGCTTAGAACCATGATTCTTAAATCTCAGCCTCCTGAGTAGCTAGGATTACAGGCCTGAGCCACTGGCACCAGGCCCTTATGCTTTTCTTTTTTAATTCACATCATGTTAGCACTTTTGAATAGTGTAGATGACCAACTTTACCATGAATTGCTTTCTTATTCAGAGCATATTATCACCAGCAATACAGAAGCATCGAACCCTCAAGTCCCCAAGCAGGCTAGTTAATTACAGTACCTTGTATTATGTATGGCAATTAATTCAAAACACTGAAGAAACAGGGACCAAGACATGTGAAAGGGTATCAATGTATGTGAATTAATGCACCTTCTATCTGGCAAATATCATGTAACCCTTCTATTAATTACAATAAAAATATATGAAAAAAACAAAAAAAACACTGAAGAAACAGTACAAAATTAAGTCTTTTCTATAAGACCTGCTGTCAATCAATTTTTATTCCACTAAGCAATTCAGATAGTATGCTAACAGATAAATTTATGTTAGGCAGTGACAAAATTTCATAGAAAGTAAGTGGAGTGAGATGATTTTGTTGGGAAGAATTGAACACAGTAACCTGTCCTTGATGTGATTTAGCAAAAGCTATTATAAATAGTAATGTTTGTGTGACTCATCATTATAGCTACCATTGTCTCTCAACATAGACTCATATTCTCAGATGTCATGTAATATACCATTTATTCATCACTTGTTTGGGCAGGGAAACTTGGGCATTTAACCTAGATAAAAAGTTAGATTGGGTTCTGGTTTTGCGTACATGCTAACAGAGGCTCACAGTTTTACTAGCTTTAGTTGAAATATACTTTACACCTCTAATGGCTGTTTTTCTTTATATTTTGATTATGTTTTGACATGATAGGATTGAATAGTATAATTACTAATTATTGCTTTGCTCCCATAAGTGTCCAAGTGTGGTTTCACTCACAATTTATCAAAGGATCTTAGATTGCCTATGAATATGGATGCGAACAACTAATGCTATTAACACAAGCACATAACATTAATACTAGTATTGATTGTTTAATACAGTGTTGTGGTTTTCAGAGTAACATGGTTTCTACTTGTATAACTTGTATTTTTTGGATCAGAGAAAGCTGTGATTCTTTTACCTTCATCTGTGAAAGCAACGACTAATCTCATCTAAATTACAGTTTTGCTATTCAAGTATTTCATTCAAGGTAAATTCTTCTGATCTTTCCTTACAATGCTACTAGGCTAATATTAATAGTAGCTATCTACACTTTTCACTAGTTCATCAAAACAAGCGATGTATATGTTAAAATGCTCAGCATCCTTTTCTTAAATAATTAAGCATTTTTAGAGCCCACTGTATACCAGTATAAGGAAACACTACTTATATTAAATTCTTAAATGGGTTTTTCTCATATATATATATATATATATATATATATATATATATATATCTGTATTGATTTTCGCAGATGTGCTGGCAGCTTGAGCAACACCAGTTTTGCTTTCTGATAGATTGCGTATATATTGTTCTATCCTGTTTTAAGTTTTAAAATCTTAACTGGAAAATAATTTTATATTCAGTACTTATATAATGGTTATTATCAAAAATTAAATCAAATAAATACGTATATCTCTCACTACAAGTACTTCAACTTGTTGACATTTATTTAAAACAATTTTGAAATATTATTAGATAGGGTCGCCACTGTGTTAGTTCATTACATTTCTCTGGTGTGATTGAATTATTTTTACCTTTGACCAATGTTTATAACTTTTTACTATCAAAGCCCAAGGTTCTCACACCCATTATTCTATTTTATCGCATTGCATTGACACTTGCAACTTCTACAGTTTTATGGAAGTACTTTAAAGTTTATGGAAATTAATTTATTTAGGAGAAAATAGTCATGAAACTAGTGGTATTTTATTTTGCTTTTAGGTAAGCAGTATGTGGATAATGTCTTATGCTAAAATGCAATTTCAAGCAAGGGCCAGGAGTTTGGCCTAGTGGTAAAGTGCTTGCCAAGCATTGCACAAAGATCGAGATTTGATTCCTTAGTACCACACAGATAGTAAAAGCTGGAAGTGGTGTTATGGCTCAAGTGTTAGAGCTCTAGCCTTGAGAAAGCCCAAAGACAGTTCTCAGGCCCTGAGTTCAAGCCCCAGGACTGGCAAAAAAAATGCAATTTTAAGCAGAGTATGTCTTTAATTCTCCTTTTCTTCCCCAGAAACTATATTAGGAACTCTTTTCTGTATGTATTTTGGCAATGTAGTTGTACAAACAGACTTTTTCATATCAATCAGACTTTATATTTTATCCCCTCTTATTTTCCCTAAATGAAGCATAGTAGAGATCACTTTATGTCAATGCATGCATCATTTTAGTGGTGATGGAATTTGAGCTCAAAACCTAGTATTTATCTGGGCACTCTTAGCTACTTAGGAGGCTGAGATCTGAAGATCAAGGTTCAAAGCCAGCCCGGGCATAAAAGGACCTGAGATTCTTCTCTCACATTAAAATCTAGAAAATGGGAAGTGGGGCTTGGCTCAAGGGTATGGTGGTAGCTTTGAGCTGAAGAGCTCAGGGACATCACCCAGACAAAGTTTAAACCCCATAACTCCCCCCCCCCACACACACAAATTAAACCCAGCAGCAACAACAAGCAAAAAGCTAATATTCATTTTTCTGTACCAGTCTTATTTCACATAGCATAGATTTAGCCACAAGAAGCACTCAGAGTTCACAGTCTATACTGAGATATACAGCAAGAACTCAATATGTATTTAATCAAGTCAGTACAGGTTTAATAGTTATATTACTGTTATTTTATAAGACATTCCCTAATTCCACAATTTCAAAAATCAACTATTTCTTTTATCTTCCAACTTGCCTTTGCCGTGTGCAGATTAATCAAGATTTATTTCAATACTCAGTATATTGTTCCAGAAAGCTGGTAGTATCCTCAGATACCATACAAGGAAAGTTATATTTCATTGTCAAAATAACTCATCATGTGACTGTAAATATAACAAAACTTTAGACAGTAATTATTTAAAATTTATAAGAAAATTGCAGATGTATTTTAAAAATAGTATCGTACCTAGCAGACTTGTAATATAGATGGTACAAAAATCAGTGCTCCTTTTTACATTTTCATATAGTACATTCTCTTTGATGGCAATTTAATTGTTTGGGTTCTTAAAAAAAGTTTTTTTTAAATACGTATAAATATATGCATTTTAAAATGCGTTATTGGTAAGCTTAAAGTATCTGTAAATATTATGCATATTTTGGAAACTTTAATTTTAGAAAACCCATAAAAATTTATGGGTTATGCATTTATGTTGCATATATATAAATGTTTGCATATTTTAAAACTATTTTCTTTTATATTGTAATTAATAGAAGGGTTACATTATATTTGCCAAATAGAAGACGAATTACTTAACAATCATTGCTATCCCTTCTCATGTTTTTGTCCCCATTTTCCTCCCTGCTCCCTCCACTCGTCTTGTTTTCCCGCTTCCTAATCTTATTTCAAATAAACATATATACAATATATAAGATAACAAGGTAAGATACTGTAACAACATGAGGTAACCAAGGGACAACAAAAGAGATGAGCAATCGCCAATTTCATGGCTCTTGCTTCTATATCTTGAAGGTCCTTTCATTTAGCCTCATCCTATATGGCCTTATGTATGTAGCTTTTGCTCTATTGCAAATCTCTGCTATGAGAACCCAAAGTTTCTACTGATTATGACAAATGAGGGAAACCATTGAGCCTATGTTCCTTTGAGTCTGGCTTACTTCACTTAACAGGATTTTTTTCTAAGTCTTTCCATTTCCTAACAAAAGGAGCCATGTCATTCTTTCTGACAGCAGCATAGAATTCCATTGTGTACAAATACCACATCTTGTTGATCCACTCATCAACTGAGGGACATCTGGGTTGGTTCCATATCTTTGCTATGGTAAATAGTGCTGCAATGAACATCGTTGTGCTAGTGGATTTAGTGTGTCCTTGTTTCTCGACAATTGGGTACTGGAATTGCTGGATCAAAGGGGAGCTCTATGTTTAGTCTTCCACGGTGGTTGAATGAGTTTGCACATCCACCAACAATGTAGTAGTGATCCCTCCTGGCCACATCCCCTCCAGCATCTGTTGTTATTAGTTTTCTTGATCCTGGCCATTCTAACTGGAGTGAGGTGGAATCTTAGAGTTGTTTTGATTTGCATTTCTTTTATGACCAGAGATGTTGAGCATTTCTTCATGTGTCCATAGGCCATTTTTATTTCTTCTTCAGAGAAGACTCTCTTTAAGTCTTTGGCCCATCTTTTAATGAGATGGTTGTTACTTTGGAGATTAGTTTTGAAGTGACTCAATTTTTTGAGCTGTTGATATAGTTTAGATATGAGGCCTTTGTCCATTGTATGGTTGGTGAAGATCTTCTCTCATTCTGTAGGCGTCCTAATTAATTTACTAGCTATGTCCTTTGCCATACAAAAGCTCTGCAGTTTAATGCAGTGCCACTTATCCAGCCTTTCTCTGATTCGTTGTGATTCTTGGTCCTTATTAAGAAAGTTTCAACCTGTGCCAAGGAGGCCTAGTGTATCTCCTCTTCCTTCTTGTAAAGTTTTCAGTGTGTCGGCTTTTACCTCGAGGCCTTTGATCCATTTGGAGTTAATTCTAGTGCAAGGTGACAAAGAAGGATCCAACTTTAGTTTTCTGCAGGTGCTTAACCAGTTCTGCCAGCACCACTTGTTGAAGAGACTGTCGTTCCATTCTATTTTTTGGCTCCCTTATCAAAGATTAAGTGGCCATAGGTCCCTGGGTTAATATCTGGGTCCTCAGTTCTATTCCATTGGTCTTCAGGCCTGTTCTTGTGCCAGTACCAAGCTGTTTTGATAATTATAGCTCCGCAATAGAGTCTAATGTTTGGTATTGAAATTCCTCCAGCGCTGTTCTTTCTGCTAAGAAGTATTTTTGCTATATGGGGTCTTTTATTATTCCATATGAAATTTTGAATGGCCTCTTCTATTTCTTTAAAGAATGCCATTGGGATATTGATGGGTATTGCGTTCAATTTCTAGATAGGCCTTGGCATGATTGTCATTTTCACGATATGAATTCTTCCAATCCAGGTGCATGGGGGGATTTTCCATTTCTTCAGTTCTGATTTAATTTCCTTTTTCAGGATTTTAAAGTTTTCATCAAAAAGATCCTTTACATTCTTAGTTAAGATAATTCCTAGGTACTTTGTTTTCTTTGAGGCTATTGAAAAAGGAGTTGCTTTCCGGATTGCTGCCTCTTTCCTCTCATTTTTGGCATAGAGGAAGGCAGTTGATTTTTGAGGGTTAATTTTATACCCTGCTACCTTGCCAAAGTTTTAAATCAGCTCAAGGCGCTTGGGAGTGGAGTCGAATCAATTCCTAGTTTCTCCAGAGCTTTTAACACAAAGGGGTGTTGGAACTTGTCAAATGACTTTTCTGCATCTATTGAGACAATCATGTGATTTTTGTCCTTGCTCCTGTTGATGTGTTGAATTATATTAATTGATTTGCCTGTGTTGAACCAGCTTTGCCCCCCTGTGATGAATCCTGTTTGATCATAGTGTATAATTTTTGATGAGTTGTTGTAGAAGGTTGGCCAGTATTTTGTTGAGAAGTTTTGCATCAATGTTCATCAAAGAAATGGGTCTATAGTTCTCTTTCTTTGATGAATCTCTGTCTGGTTTGGGGATGAGGGTTATACTGGCTTCATAGAATGTGTTTGTTAAAGAGCCTTCATTTTCAATTTCTTTGAAAAGCTTGAGGAGTATTTGTGTGAGCTCTGCTTTGAAGACCTTGTAGAATTCAGCTGTGAATCCATCTGGCCCTGGGCTTTTCTTAGATGGAAGGTCTCTTATTGCCATTTTTCTTTCAGTGCTTGAAATAAGCTGTTTAGTTGGGTTAGTTCTTCTTGGTTCTGTGGGGGTATGTTAATATTAGCTAAGAATTCATCCATTTATTTTACGTTCTCAAATTTGTTGGAGTGAAGGTTTGAGAAGTATTCCCTCATGATGATCTGGATGTTGGTAAATCTTTCATGATATTACCATTTTCATCTGTGATTTTGTTTATTTCGGTATGCTCCCTTCTTTTTTTGGTAAGATTTGCTAAGGGTCTGTCAATTTTGTTAATTTTTTTCAAAGAACCAACTCCTTGTTTTGGTGATTCATCTATAGTGTTTTTGGACACCAATTCATTTAATTTTGCTTTGATTTTAATAATTTGTTTCCTTCTACTGGGATTAGGGTTGGTTTGTTGCTCTTTTTCCAGAAGATTATGGTGACACATTAAATTGTTGGTTTGCGATTTTTCCAATTTGTTATTGTAGGCACTCAGTGCTATAAATTTTCCTCTGAGTACTGCCTTTGCCGTGTCCCAAAGGAGCTGGTATTTTGTGTGCTCCTTTTTGTTAAATTTCATAAACTGTTGGATTTCTGTTCTGATCTCTTCGATGACCCATTGGTGATTCAACAATGTGTTGTTCAATCTCCATGAGTTACAGGGTTTTGTTGGTGGAGATGGGAGTTCAGTTCCATTTTGATGCCCTTGTAGTCTGAGAGAGTGCAGGGAATAATTTCAGTGTTTCTGAATCGGCCCAGGTTTGTTTTATGCCCTCAAACGTGGTCTATTTTGGAATATGTTCCATATGCTGCTGAAAAAAACATATATTGTGTTTTTGCTGGATGGAATAATCTGAAGATATCTCTTAGATCTAGTTGGTCTATACAGTTGTTCAAGTCTAAGTTTTCTCTGTTGAGTTTTTGCCTGGTTGATATGTCCATATGTGATAGTGGTGTGTTAAAGTCACCAACAATCACTGTGTTTTGATCTATGTATGGTTTCAGTGAAAGTAAAGTTTGCTTGATGAAGTTCGGAGTTCTGGGATTAGGTGTGTAGATATTTAAGATGGTCATGTCCTCTTGGAGGAAAGATCCCTTTAGTAGTATGCAGTAATCTTCGTTGTCTTTTCTCACTAATTTTAATTTGAAGTCTATTTTTTCACATTGTTTATTTTTTAGTGAAATAGTTTCTAATTCTGGCTGAAGAGCACAATTGCTTGAAAAGCATTTAAAATGTTCTAATAGCTAGTCATCAGTCTGAATGAAGCAAAGCTAAATGATCTGTAAGTTTTAAGAAAGCTTCCCAGATAGTTTTCATAACCTGCTGTGATGGGGAAATGAGTGGTTATAGTCATCTGGGGAAAACAGAACAAAACAATATCTACAAGTCAGATTAGGTTACTGGGTAAAATAAAAATGCAAATAATTTCAGATATTTTATTTTAATGAACATATGCCCAGAACTTACTAGTAAGCAAAAATGTTTAAGTACTTGCCATATTTAAAACTTATTATCAATGTAATGAACACTATTCCAGTTATCGATGAGGAAATTGAGTGAAACAACGTTCTGAACTTAAATTGCTGGTGCAAGATTGAGTCTACTGTCGGAATCTATTCTAGTCCGCTGATTCTCACAGGATGCTCCCTGAATCAGTAGCAGGAGATTGACTAGGGAAGTATTGGAAGATGGAAACCTAGCAGCTTCTGAATTAGCTCCTGGGATTCATAAAAATGCTTCAGAAACTTAAAAGTGTATTATATTGTAAAGTTGATACATTTCAGTTGATGAGTTCATTTTTTTTGAACAATATCACTTCATCACTCATTTTCCATCAGTTTTTTTTCCTCCTGTATACTCTGCTTCCCTTCAAATTGTTTAGTTCCTTTCTAATTGTGTCTAGTGAGTGATGCTGTGGCAATTGTTCACCTTTTGTCCCATTTCTGAGCTCACCCACACATGTAGATTATATACAAGACAAAAGATACAGAAATTAAAAATACAAAGGAGAAAAATGTGCCTGTAAATGTACAAGTAAATACAGTGGATGATAAAAGACAAAAAATATACTTGGACATGTTACATTAAACAAGAATATACACAGTCACACAGTGAGACAAAACAAAGATAATCTTAGAGGATCACAAAGGCTCAATAGCTATGTGTATATGTTATAAAATAATATTTAACAAAATGCATTCTAAGTTATGATAACAACAGATAGTCATTTTTGTAATAACTCTAAAAATAAACTTTGGCTTCCATTAGGCTCTAAAATGTTCTCAGCTGGCAAATTGATAGAAATGAAAATTCTTAGAGCCATCAGACATGTAGAATTTTTCATTCAGGAACCCAACAAAGTACTCATTTCAAAGTTCTGAGGCTTTCTGCCTCAAGTCTGGAGATTATACTGGAGATCCACTGTTGTACACCTTGATAAGTCACACAACATGTTCCAGTATTTGAATAGTCTTTTCATGATGAGGATAATCTAAGTGTAAAAGTCCAAGTGTATTTTACATTAGCCAGTGTGTGTGTGTGTGTGTGTGTGTGTGTGTGTGTGTGTGTGTGTGTGTGTGTGTGGGTATGTGTATACAGATATATGTTTTAGCCAGTCATTTTTATTAGGAGAGGTATCAGTTGGCATTGTTCAGAGTTTCATATCTGGGTAAACTGCCAAATTGCCATAGTGCTATTGCGTTCTCAATTAGAAATTGAGATAGCAAAATTAAGTAACTAAAGAAGAGTCAGTGAAAGGGAAATGAGTTTGAAGATTCAAACTATTGTGTTTTCATTTTGTGTGTCATCAAAACCCAAATTATTGCCTATGTTCCATCCCAGCCCTAATCAATTTTCCTTTGGTTAAATAACTTCATGTTTAGTAATACAATACAGATACTTGAGCTCATGAAGCCATTTAGAGTGAGTCTTCAGAGGCAATTAGAATTCATGTTTCAGGCTAGTTGAGTTAATGTTTTGTGTAGCTATGTGGAGAACACAATTATATTATCTTTGAAAATCTGTAATCATAAGTCATGCTTTAAAAGTAGTATGTTTCTGGGCCGGGAGTTTGGTAGAGTGCTTACCTAGCATGCATGAAGACCTGGGTTTGATTCCTTGGTACCAAGTACATAGAAAAAAGCCAGGAGTGGTACTGAGGCTCAAGTGGTAGAGTGCTAGCCTTGAGAAAGTCCAAGGACAGTGCTCAAGCCCTGAGCCCAAGCCCAGGACTGGCAAAAAAAAAGTAAGTAGTATGTTTCTTTCATATGAATATACATATGAGTTTTTGATAAAAAATATTTGGCAAAATATTAGCTAATGTTCATAGCAAAGTATCTAACAAAGATGGATTATTTTCCTGCTAAATATTTGGCTCCAAACTTATTTGAATGTAAAACATCCCAACATATTTCATATACCCTGATCAAACATGATGTTGATCTCTATGGCAATGTATTTTCAACATAATTCTGTATAATTTGTCCTTGGTGTCTTTCTCTCTGTTTGCATTTCAATTTTATGTCTGAAGCAAGGCATTTGAATTTGTTTCACAAAATGATGCTTTTATTTTAAATAGTAATTCATGTTTATTTTTTAAATAGGGATCTAGTAAGGCAGAAAGGCAAGCATCCTATGTCTTAGAAGTTTCACTCCTGATACATGACTCATTTGTATGTAGATCATTTTCTTCATTTCAGGCACCATCTGATGGATTCTTTTTTTCCATGTATTTTTTATTGTAATTAATAGAAGGGTTACATTATATTCACAAGATAGAAGGTGCATTACTTCACAAACATTGATTCCCTTTCTCATGTCGTGGTCCCCATTTCCCTCCCCCCTCCCACTCATCTTGATTTCCCCCCTTCCCTATCCAATTTCAAATAACCAATTAAGCATATATAGAGTATATCAGATAACAAGGTGAAATATTGTAAAATATGAGATAACCAAGGGACAGCAAAAGAGATAAGAGTCAACATAGTACATTAAGGATAACAGTCACTTATTATATGGCTTTTGTTTCTATATCCTATAGGTCCTTGCATTTAGCGTCACATTATATGGCCTTATGTATCTAGGTTTTGCTGATGGATTCTAAGGGAAAAGATTTACAGGTAAGGAAATACCACAATAAGCAGAGCTGTTTCATCACTCAATTTCCATTCACATATAGATGTTTTTATAACAGCTACATAAAAGTGACGCAATTTCTGTGAAAAATATGTACATTCTTACAAAAATACTGTACAAAGTAAAATATGCCAACAGCTGTCTGCACTAGTAGGTCCAACAAGAATTAGAATGTTAGGGATCTCACTCAGAGGACTTGCCTGGCAATATGCATGACCCTGATTTTGACCCCTCAGCACCACAAGGTGGGAGACTGGGGCCAGGAGTTTTCCCTAGTGGTAAAGTGCCTGCCTAGCATGCATGAAGACCTAGGTTGGTTTCCTTGGTACCACATGCATAGAAAAAGGCAGAAATGGTGCTGTGGAACTCTAGCCTTGAGAAAGCCCAAGGACAGTGCTCATGCCCTGAGTTCAAGCCCCAGAACTGGCCAAAACAAAGATGTGAGGTTTAAAATGAAGAAGAATCAGAAATAATGTTTTCCCCAGCTTTTAGCCTGAATCATTTTATAAGGCTCTAATTTTGTTCATGTTTTTTTTCCATTGCTGCAATAAATGATTCATATTAAATAAAAATAAACATGTTCTCAAAAATTTGAAGCCACAATTGTTTATCCAAATGCAGTAAATACTTCTTTACTTCTTTATATCTGTACAAATATATCATTTCTTCTTGTGGGTGGTGGTGTTATTTTTTGGTTTTGTGTTTGCTTGAGATAAGGTTTTGCAGGATAGCTCAGACAGATTTGCAAGTCAAGATTTCTACTTCAGCTTCCAGAGTGCTATGATTATAAGTGTGAACCATTATGCCCGGTTCTTTGCTTTTGGATTGTGGATCTTAATATTAGCTTATACGAGTAATAAAACAGGTAGGAAACCAGGTAAGTTTGTTGGTTACAAAACTATGAATAAGATCTGGGAGTATGGCCTAGTGACACAGTGCTTGCCTAGCATGCATGAAGACCTGGGTTCTAATCCTCAGTACCACATACACAGGAAAATGTGGAAGTGTGTTGTGGCTCAAGTGGTAGAGTGCTAGTCTTGAGAAAGCCCAAGAACATTGCCCAGACCCTGAATTCAAGCACCAAGACTGGCCAAAAAGAAAAAAAGAAAAGAAATCAGAAGAGAATGCATGGGAAACTTCACACAATGGTAAGCAATGTAGTAAATAATTGTTGGATAAAGCTTGTTTTCTGATTACTGCTCAAAGCTTCTTTGTGCAATTAGAAACATGGGAATATATAATAGTTTTTAAATTTCTACATATGGACAACAATTATAGTAGTTACCTAATAGAGATGTTTGAGGAATGAATGAGTTAATTTGTAAGTTGCTCAGGAAAACATCTAACTTGTGACATGGAAGCATCTGATAAAAGGAATAGTGAATTAGCCTCAAGCAAACTCATGTAAAGCCTCTTCATAGGCTTTTTCTAAAACCAACTTTATCCTCTAAATTAACCTCCAGATATTCTTCAGAAGTCTTCAAAATATCATCTATCAGTTCCAGACTCTACAGCATAATATGCCTGTTTCTTTCCCAGATACCTGTTTCTATTCCCATTTGTTATCTTCCAGAAACCTCGGTACTTTGCTGTTTCTTTCAGCTTCCAGTCCACAATGACCCGGTCCATCTCAGTTAAGTGCAAGTGAGACATTTTAAAACCTAAAGAAAGTAAACTACTCTGTGTTTACAATATGATTACAACTATACCAGAGAGCAGTAGAAAAACAGAAATATTAAAGGGGCTTTCTTGGGTGTAGGTGATTTTCTTCCTTAGCTTTTAAGCGATCTGCCACAAGATATGGAGAAATAACAATGTGAACAATTGTAGAGATTTTTTCCTTTAAGATGTTTCTTTTGCTTTTTATGACTGTTGTTGTTGTTTAAACACAGAGGATATAATCATCTTGTGAGCAAATAAACTTTACTGCTTTAATGGTAATGGGCTCATGGTCCTTAATACAGTGTTAGGCCTGAAATATTCACTGTAAATAATGCATGAGCATCACACTTACACAACTTCTGAAAAGGAATTTTCTGTATTGTCAATATTTTCTAACATGTTTACAATTTCTAATCTCCAGATCACAGCAGTTAGTTATCAGTTAACAGTTCTTGTTATCTTCCTTCCTTCCTTGCTTCCTTCCTTCCTTCCTTCCTTCCTTCCTTCCTTCCTTCCTTCCCTCCCTCCCTCCCTCAGTGCTTGAGCTTTCTCAAAGCTAGCACTCTACCTCTTGAGGCACACCACCATTCTGGCTTTTTCTGTGTAATGAGGAATTGAACTCAGGGCTTCATGCATTCCAGGCAAGTGCTCTACTACTAGGCCACACTCTGGGTCCCTCTTCTTGTTATCTTTCTTGAAGATGAATTCAACCAGAGCCAGAATTGGACACCTCACTGTCTTTTATTTTTTGTGTTTATTAAGTGATGGTTGTTCTAAAAGAAATGTATTCCATACCTGACTTGTGTAGCTATTACTCCTCTGTACATCATCTTTACAATAAAAATAAAACAATGGAATAAGATACATGATGGAACAATGATTTAGTCATACTCTGCATCATCTCTGTAGCATCTTTTGCTTTCACAAAATTGTCTTCCTTATTGGCCCACACTTCTCTAATCTAGAGATTAATTAGCTATGTCTCATCAGGCTGTTGTTCTAACTTCTTGTCTGTGAATTTTAAACTGCCAAGAACAATGTGCATGTAATCATTATGGCTAGCTAACATTTGGTTTGAGTACAGTTGGCTTATAGTGTAATATTAGGTCAAGCTGCCAAATGGCAGTTCTTCTGGCAACCAGCTGCTCCAGAAAGGCTTGAATACTCCAGAAGAGTCTATCCTGAGCCTTATGGTAACTTTTCCTTGTGGGAGCTAGGAGACTCCTCCTTCCCTTTCAAGGTCTGTCCTCTACTGATACAAGAACCTCCTATTGCTTATCTAGGGAAGGCTTCTGATTCTTGGCTCATTACCCATTCTGAAATAACCTATCCTGAGCACATTTCCTACTGTGTCTTCTGGTGTCTTTTTTGCAATCCAGTTTTTTTCTTTCTTCTTCTTATTATAAAGATGATATGTCAGAAAGAGTACATTTCTATTTGGAAATATCACTCTTTCTCAGTATATTTCTCTCTGTTTTGCTCTCCCATCCCCAACCACAAGATGTAGAGTAAGGCCAGAAACCATGAGAACATTATTGAAGAAATATTAGGGGTAGGAACTAGTCAAAGATTTCTAAGTAAAGATCTAGTATCACAAAAAAAATCAAGAAAGACTAAATAAATGGGATTGCATCCAACTTAAAAGTTACAGCATGAGGGATGGGAGTTTAGCCTAGTGAGAGAGTGCTTGCCTAGCATGCATGAAGACCTGGGTTCAATTCCTCAGTACCACATACATTTAAAAAAGAGCCAGAATAGGGCAGGGGGGAAAACAACATGACCAGTGGGGGGAGGGCGGGGAGGAAAATGGGGACCATGACATGAGAAAGGGTATCAATGTATGTGAAGTAATGCACCTTCGATCTGGTGAATATAATGCAACCCTTCTATTAATTACAATAAAAAATATATGAAAAAAGAGCCAGAAATGGTACTGTGGCTCATGTGGTAGAGCTCTAGCCTTGAGAAAGCCCAAGGACAGTGCCAGGCCCTGAGTTCAAGGTCCAGGTCTAGCAAAAAAAAGACAAAAAGACAAAAAAAAGTTTCAGCATGGCAAAGGACACAGCTAACAAGATAGAGAAGAATTTTTTTACTGGCTATATATCAGACAAGGGCCAAATATCCAAAATAAATAGAGAGCTAAAAATGTAACCCCCCAGTTAAACCCTCAAAGAAACAATTAATAAACAGGCTAATGACTTAAAGAGAGACTTCTCAGAAGAACACAAAAGAATGGCCAATAGTCATATGAAGAAATGTTCAACATTTCTGTCCATAATGGAAATGCAAATTAAAAGAGCACTGAGATTCCACCTTTCTCCAGTTAGAATTGCCAATATCAAGAAAACTAACAATGGTAAATGTTTGCAGAGTAACAGCCAAAAGACAACCCTATTACATTGGTGGGAATGTTGACTTCTTCAGTCACTCTGGAAAGTAGTGTGAAGGTTTCTCAAAAGAATAAACATAGAGCTTCTCCATGACCTAGCAATTCCACTGCTGAAATAGAACACAAACAAGGGCACAGTGAAGCTATCAGCACAGCCATGTTCATTGCAGAATTATTTTCAAAAGCCAAGGTATGGAATCAGCCTTTTGCCTGCCTCTCAAAGGACAAATGGAAGAAGAAAATGTGGCATATATTTCTGAGACTTTTTAAACACTTGATGCAACATTTCCAATGGTTTTTAAAGGAGCATAGGTGTGTATGCCCCTAGGCTAATGCAATCACACTAATTATATTAAAGGACTTCACACAACTGTGGCAAGGATGAAGTGCTAATTGTAATTTAACTCTGATCAGGCTATAAATATTGTCTTCTAAATCAGTGTAAGCCTGCCACATTATATACTGTTTAATAGGTAATAGACTTGCAACAGTTCATATGAATCTAATAGTAGGATGATTTGCAGGCAGTATGAATGCTTAGGTATCCGAGCAAGACCCTTCATAGTGATGTGATTTTCCTTTTTTGTGATGTAGTAGGCTGTGGTTGATTTTTTTTTTTTGCCTCGGTGAGTAATTGGCTGATGCTAAGTGAAATGCTACTTCTTGATTTCATGTGGTCATCACACTTACTGACATAGGGGATGGGTACTTATATGAGTTCCTGGCAACCACAGAGAGTGCATCTGTGTGCCATGTGTAGGAATGCAAGCCTGAAGTAGCACCAGAAGTGAAGGTGCTATGATATGTCATGACTCTACAAGCCAAGTGAATTCAGAATTTGTTCTCTTGCAAGCTTGGTCAGCAATATTCTAAGAGATGTGGAGAACTTGCCAAAAAGAAAAAAGAATCATCTTTTAGCTTTAGCATAAATCATGAGGTTTAATGAAGTTATTGCAATAAAAATAGACTTGTTTAAATGTTTAGTTATTGTAGGTACTACAGGAAGTTTGGCATCATTTCAAGGGATGATCAGCTGCCATTGGAAAAGATTTAAGAAGGGAAAGGGTACATAGCAACTCATAGGTACCCTATGGTGAATATGGAGACTGGAAATTAGAAGATGGGAAAGTGAATACTGTGATGCAGAAGGACCTAAATATGTGATAGATGTTACCACAACACCAAGTAACCATGTGGATGTGGTTGATGAATGTTTTAAGAAAGGTTGTCAGACCAGTTAGAACCAATGATACCAAAATCCAGAGAAATCCCTTTGAGTTTCATGGCTAAATAGTGACAATGTTAGGAATAAAAGCCTAGGTAAGTCTGGTTTTCTGATTTCTGGTGTAGAGTCAGTGACTCTGAGTTCTTTGCAACCTTCATTGCAAAAACTGTATCAAGAGATATATTATTTCTACTCTATGAGTAGCTATTTTGCTTTCTGTAGTTCTTAAAAATGATAGCCTATGATAAAGAGATGTTTTAACTGGGCCATCATATTTTGTGCATGACACAAGCTTATTTTCAAATAATTTTATCATCTATAAGTAGTTGTACAAAGCAGATACTATTCAACAAAGCAGTTTATGAATACAATGCCTCTTAATCAATATCACACCTTGTCAACATTCACCCAATGTCAACATTTCATCTCCTCCCTTTCCTTCACTTTTCTTAATTTTTAGCGTTTGTTTTTATTTTTTGCCAAGATTTGTTTAAGTTTTACTATCAAAAGTCACTTAAAAATGAGATATATATGAAGTGAGGAAAGCAGCACAATAAAGGTAGATGACCAATGACGTGATTGCTGGGTAAGGAGAGAGCAAGCAGTAAAACGATTATTATGATTAAAGTACAATACATATATGTCTGAAACACCATGGTAAAATTCATTGGTACATTTAATACACACTAAAAAATTTAAAGAAAGGAAAGCATAGCAGGCTTCTATGGAGGGATCAATGGGGATGGTGGAGTTGAACACACAGAGTGAATGACAATAAATATAGATGAAGTAGTTTTATGGATTCAAACAATGAAACTATGTTACAAGGAAAAGAATGAGGATTTGGGAGAATGATAGGGATACTAAGTTTGATTGGGAAACATTTATGTGCATATATATAAATTTTAAAATGAAGTCCTTCTTCATGAAGTTAATCTATGCAAATAAAAACATGACAGATAAAATAACCTATTTGATATCAAATGTATCAGATGTGTAGGATAGTGAAGCTTCCAAATCATTTTCTTGGCATACAGAATGACACTGCTTCACTTGAATAAAGTTATCAGAAATAGCAATGAATAGTTTATTTTCAGTTTGTGTAAATCATAGCATTTGTAGTGATTTTTAATACTGATGTGGTTGCTTTTCAATGTGGTTTATCAATTAAACTCTACAATTGATTACTGTAGGCAGAACATTAACCCCATGCTTGAAATTAGGACATAGTGATCAACATTTACCTTGGGCTATGAATGTTCTGTATCTTCAAGGTTAAAAGTAATGCTATAGAGTAATAATATGTTTTACTAGTATTTTTGTGAATTTCCATTCTCACTGTGTAATCTTAAGATAAAGAAATGTGCTGTTTCTTTTCATAGAGGTAAAAGTTTTTTTTCCTTAAGCTATCCTGAAATGCACTTTGCTGAACTGATGGCACAGCTCCAACTCCATGAAGTAGAAGTCCTATGATGCTTTTGTGTTTTCTGTCATTAGGCAAGACTGCCTGACCACTTCCCCTTCTTTCATATGCAAATAGAATGAAGGAGAATAATGTGAGAAGACCATTGCTGACCTTACATATGTCGAATGATTTGAAGTTCTTATATATGTTAAATGATTTGAAGTCCAAAAAACGGACCATTGATTTCTTTTAAGCTGGAGCTGTCTTAGAATCAAAGGATGTCTCTAATGGAAGGAATGGTTAATAATGACCCATGAGAGCAGTTGAAAGCAGTGACTGTTCACATACAATAACAAATACTGTCCTGTTATCTTGTATCCCTAGACAAAAACATCAGGTCCACTCATTGTATGGTTAGGAAAGCTAAAGCTTGAAAGGATAAATAATCTGCTCAAGATCATCCTTTGAAAGTGCATTCAAAATCCAACTCCATGCTTTCTCTCTTCAAATATTCTTCTTCCCTTGTTTGTTCTTTCCATGCAGTCCCAGAGTTCCTAGGCTTTTTATACAAGCCTTCTGTTTTGTGACTGTGACTACAAAAGTAGGATGAATTCTTGAAGAGGAAGTTGTGCTAAACACCCTAGGTGGCTATCTTTATGTAATTGATTCATTTGTGAGTCTTCGCGTGTGAGCTGCCTTTGATATACTTTGGATCTCACAGAAGAGGATAGCCAGAGCAATCTTAGTTGTCTTTTCCATTCTGGGGCAGCACTACACTCAAGTCTTTATTCCCAACTTTTGCTCTACAAAACTAGCTTTTTCTGCTAGTACTACATCAGCCTTGTTCCTGTAGAACTTCATCGCATACATAATTCCATAGACTTCTCTCGTGTGTTTTCTTGTATCACTACTGGTGACATAATCCTGCAAAAAAATAAACCAGATTGTAGAATAATTTGAATTAAGGTCTCTGTGGAGTTTCCTGGCATATGGATGACTTTATCTAGAAAGTAACGGAAAAAGAAAGGCAAGCAGGGAGGATGGGAAGTACAAAGATACACATGTATGGAGGGAGAAAGGGAAGAAAGGAGTAAAGTAGAAGAGGGAGGGAGAATGAGATTGTCTCGGGGACATGCCATGCAAAGCTAGTGGTCGCCTATAAGAATCAAATGTTAGAATGTGTCCTACATGCTGCTTTCTACCTGTAAATCTTCAGTCGAGGAATGTAGATATGGCTACTAGGGAAAAAATACCTTTTTCTAGCCATATAATGAGTGATTGTTGTCCTTAATGTGCTATGTTATCTCTCATTTCTTTTGTTGTCCTTTGGTTATTGCATATGGTTATAGTACTTTACCTTGTTATCTGATATATTGCATATATGCTTATTTGGTTATTTGAAATAGGATAGGGAGAGGGGCGAAACAAGATGAGGGGTGGAGGTGGGGGGAGGGAAAGGGGGACCAAGACATGAGGAAGGGTATCTTTGTTTTTGAAGTAATACACCTTCTGTCTGGTGAATATAATGTAGCCTTTCTATTAATTACAATAAAATATATGAAAAAATAACTTTTTCTAATTAGTACAAAGTCTTGTCTACTTGCCTAGCCATACTCCCTAGGGGAATGTAGTCAGCAATTTGAAAATAATATATCCAACTGTTCTGTTTGGTCCAGCCATAAAGTGAGTTAAGCCAAGTGGCTGTTTCTTCTAATTGCCTTTGTAAGGCTGGGGAGTGTGGGCTTATTTTTATTGTGCTCCTATACAAATTAGCTGAGGAGTCTTAAGAAAGTGCAGTATCTAATTGAATTAAGGCTATACTGACACTGCTTATCTACTCTTGGAACAGAGAGGTTCTAATGTCTAGTAGTATTCTCAGTATATAATAGGGGCCACACAAATAAATATTTTCTAAATGTGGATAAATTAAGGTGATGGAAAGATAAAGACATATTTCAGAATACCAAGAGCTTTACATTCCTACTGAAGATCCACTTTTTTAATGTAGTAAGAGAAAAAATGACAAATAGAGGAACAATGATGACATTTCTGAGTTTTTTCTTAGGAAAATTTTTGTTAATTTAGCCAGGTTATATATCTACTATGGAAACTCCCTTCACTTTTTCCAAGACAACTATATTAAAAAATAAAATAGTTATCTGCATGAGTTCCTAATAATAAGTTGTGATTTACACAGTGGACCCACAAATATCAGTGGCACATTGTTAAATAACTGTTGTGTGATGTTTGTGTATTCTGAATTTTATATAATATTTGCAGAGCTTCAGGTAGAAGTCTTCTTGGAGAATCACTCATTTTGACATTCTCTTTCTAAGAAACACAACATGTGTTTCTAAGAAATAACAGAAAGTGAGTACTATCACTGCTGATGGGCCTGTGCTTAGGCAAACAGATTAGAAATTTCATACTTTGTTTTCTTTGTATGCAGGTGATAGGAATTGAACTCAGTGTGTGGACATTGTCTCTTAGCTTTTTCACTCAAGGCTATCACTCTAGTACTTGGGTCACAGTTCCACTTCTAACTTTTTGGTGGTTAACTGGAGATAAGTCTTTTAAAGTTTCCTGCTCAGGTTGGTTTCAAACCATGATCCAAATTGTTCATCTTGCCTTAGAACTAGAAGTGAGGCTTCTGAGAAGGTTGTGAATGGGAGACTGAACTGGATCAAAAGTGAGAAATAGCTCTCCTCTTTCATGGCTGAGTGATCATGGGAAAGAGATTAATGTCTTCAGCTACCCAGTAATCAACCCAGCTTTGCATTTACTGAGTGTGTTTCTCACATAAAAGCCCTCTACTCAAGAAAATATAAATGAACTAGATGTCTGTATACCCCAGCAATTCCACTCCTGGGCATTTACCCAATAGACCACAAACAAGGCTATCCTAAAGCTATGTTTGTGATCTATTGGACAAATGCAACCATGTTCACTGAAACATTGTTTACCAATGCCAAGATAAGGCATCAACCTAGATGCCCCTCAATGGATGGACAAATGGACCAAGAAAATATGGTATACATACAAAATTAAATTCAATGCCTCTATCAGAAAGAATGATATTATACTATTCTTAAGGATATGGAAAGAGTTAGGGAAAATTATTTTAGTGAAATAAGCCAGCCCCAAAGACACATAGGTTGCATCATTTCCCTCTATTGTAATTAGAATGTGCCTATAAATCTGCCGGGGCCAGCCGGCAGCAAACCAGGGCCAGCCGGCAGCAAACCAGGGTTCGCAGATTGGGGTTCCTGAAATAGGGGGCAAGGACTAGGAAAAAATAGAAGAGAGACAGATACACCAGGTCCGGGATGTCTGCAGTCCAGGTAAAGACTGCCGCGTTTATTTTCCACTCCCACTTCTTCCCTTCTTGAGACCCAGGGAACTTCCAGGTGTTACATTCATATGGTAAATCTCAGGTCATTTAAACAGAATAAGGCCAGAAAACAATAAGACAATAAAGCCATTGTCTGATGCAAATCAAGGTACAGTTTGATTCTACTCTGGCTCCCAACATAAATCTACAAGTAAAAGCACAGGATGGTAAAAGACAAAAAAATTACTTGTACATGATAAATTATACAGACCTCTGGATATTCACATAATGAGTTTAAAGGAGGATATTCTTAGGAAAGCATTACAAACATTCAATAGTTATGGGCATATGATGATATAGATGATGTTTATAAAAATGAACTTCAAGAAATGGAAACAAGATGTTTTATGTTATTTTGCTTTTTCTCTCCTTTCATGCTGTTTTTGATTTCTGCACCTTTTGTCTTATCTGAAAGCTTATCGATATGGGGGGAGATAAGGGGGATTACAGAAATGGAGGGACAAAGTATGCTCTAACTCAGCAGTGATACTAGACACTATGTTGGTAATGAACTATACAACTTGTGGAAGAGGAGGGTTGAGAGGCAAAATCTGAAAGAAAAGAAGGGAAGAGGAAGAAATATACCTGGCTTTTTTTTTTTTTGCCAGTTGTGGGGCTTGAACTCAGGGCCTGAGCACTGTCCTTGGACTTTTCTCAAGGCTAGAGCTCTACCCATGAGCCACAGCATCACTTCCAGCTTTTTTCTATGTATGTGGTACCTAGGAATCGAACCCGGGTCTTCGTGCATGGCTAGGCAAGCATTCTACCACTAAGCCAAACTCATGGCCCTCATTACCTGACTTATGTAACTTTATCCGCTCTGTACATCACCTTCACAATAACAATAAGATGAAATAGAAGAAATAGAAGGAAAAGAATAAATTAAGTGAATTAGAAGATCTTAACCTCATTTTTAATCTAAAAAACAATATCTAATATGTGCTAAAATGCCCACATATATAAAAATAAACAGTAAGTTAGTTAACAGATAGATGAATGAAATGCATCATACATTCAAGCATACATGGATATATACATAGACACATATATGAAGAAAATCATATCACTACTACTTAAAAATCATATCACTATGAATTAAAAAGTAGAATTACTACTTTTTAATTAATAAAATTTTCCCAATCTCTAAAATTATACTACATTGCTTTCAGTCAAAGTTAATTATTTTCAGACATTTAAGACAATAATTGGGCAAAGTAAGAGATTAATGTAATATAAAAAACCTGTAAACTTAAGGTATGTGACTTTTTGCATCATAATGATAACCAGTTTTCCACATTTAGGTTTTGAATTCAAAGTTTTCTGGAAAATAAAACAATCTGCATTTTGTTCTCTAACAGCATTTGGCAAGTAGCACAAAGACAGTAATCAGATTTCTAACAACACCTTCTGGAAGGAAGTACTTGACGCAAGTTATAAAGAAGTTTTGAAATGGGGTCAGACTCCGGAACATTTGCTTCTGGGGGAATGGTTGCCTTCCTTATGTCACTAACAGAACAGAAAATTTAATTTTCCCTGAGGAAATTTGTAAATATTTTGACTTGGTTCAATATTTAACAATTCAAGAAACAGTATTATGACCAGTTAGGAGCAAGAATTATATGTAGTATGTAATCTTTCATGTAAATGTTTTCCTATGCTAATGTATATATATATATTTATATATACTTACATATATGCTTCATTTAATATAATTTTTCATGTTTCGATTTCCTTTTGAATGAGGCAATGTCATTCTTTCTGGTGGAAGCATAGAAGTCCATTGGGTATATATACCACATCTTCTTGATCTATTCAACTACTAATGGGCATCTGGGTTGGTGAATAATGCTGCAATGAAAATGACTGTACTTGTAGGTTTATTACAGCCTTGTTTGTAATCATTTGGGTACATTCTCAGGAGTGAGATTGCTGGGTCATTGGAGAGCTCCATGTTTATTTTTAAATGAACCTCCATACTGCTTCTGTCTTCTTTCTATATTCACTGCCCCTACATCTTCATAGTTATACTCCACGGAGCATGCAAAAACAATGATAATGTTCATACTCAATGTATAAAACAAAGGGAATGATTTTTGCATCTCACCAATGTATTAGTTTTGAACTTTCATTTTTCAAATTCAGCCCCTTTAAAGTGGCTCTAAGATTCTATTCTAAGCCTGAAGTCATTCTCACACTTTGCACACAATACTGATAAAATTTCTAGTAGAGAAAAATACTCAGTAAAAAAAAGGGAATGTGTGAAATATCAGTCATGCACTTTTCTTCTTTTTCACTTCATCCCTAGAGAACTAAAGTGCAAGACTTAGAAATTAAATGCTAACAAGTAATAAATTTCAATATAAAGACTGTAATGAGCTTTAGGTTAATAACCCATTCAAGGTCAAAATAACAGGGTTAGCACTATGTTCCTACATTCTGACCCCAAAGCTATATATCACTGTATAATCAACCTGGAAATAGGTCTATTTGTCTTTAGTACTCTTGAATTGATGGTCAAAAAAACAAAGGCAAAAGAAGTAAATGGTCTTAGAGAATTTCTTTTGTAGGAGTATGCTACTGTTTAAGATATTTTTGGATGACAAGGCTCGATTTTACATGTTATGAATTCACTATATAAAATTGCTGTCCCTCGCACTCTATAGCTCATAAAATGGGCTCTATTAATTGAAAATTTCAAAGTGAATACAGCTTCCTGGCCTCAAAGCACCTCTTTCAACACATTTTATTTGATAAATCTAAGGCTTTTATACAATACCTGTGTTTAGCTTTGGCATTACCTGCTTTTTCATTGCCATTTGATTATTCTCTTCTCATCATCTCCAATGAAAAGTGATTACCTCCTTGGTACCAGTATAGTTCATCACTGATAGAATTCCTAATGCATTGTTGGCACTTATTAAGCATGTGTGTACTGAAGCCCTATTGTATGACCTCTGCTTGTTGTGTCAACCTTCCATAAGGGAAAAAGGTCAGTGACTGTCAGTGAAACAGAGGAAAAGTGTTGGGTCTTAGACTATAACATCATATTGTCTTGCTTCTCAACTTCTAAATCATTTTGACTTGCGTTTATTGTCAATTGTGGTATTTATACACAATGGAATTCTATGCTGCTGTCAGAAAGAATGACATTGCCCCATTTGTTAGGAAATGGAAAGACTTAGAAAAGATCATATTAAGTGAAGTAAGCCAGACTTAAAGGAACTTAGGTTCAATGGTTTCCCTCATTTGTCATAATCAGTAGAAACCTTGGGCTCTCCTAGCAGAGATTTGCAATAGAGCAAAACCTTGATACAAAAGGCCATATAGTAGGACGCTAAATGGAAGGATCTCTAGGATATAGAAACATAAGCCATATAATGAATGATTGTTGTTCTTAAGGTACTATGTTATCTCTCATCTCTTTTGCTGCCCCTTGGTTATCTCACATTGTTACAGTATCTCACTTTGTTACCTGATATATTGGATATATTGGTATTTGGTTATTTGAAATTGGATAGGGAAGGGGGGGAAACAAGATGAGGGGTGGAGGTGGGGGGGAGGGAAATGGGGACCAAGACATGAGAAAGGGTATCAATGTATGGGAATTAATGCACCATCTATCTGGCAAATATCATGTAACCCTTCTATTAATTAAAATAAAAATATATGAAAAAAAGGTATCAACCCTGAATCAGTAAAACATAATTATATTAATGTATATTAATGGTGTTAAGCAGGACTTAACTAGTGATAGTAGTGTCCATCTTCTTTGTAAATTTCTCCATAATGATAACATTATCATGAGATTTTTGTGATGAGGGACAAAGCAAATACAAGAATGGAGAGAGAGTGAGAGAGAAGAGGATAAACCCTGCCTATAAATTTAAGATTATTAAGTTTTTGCTTTGTTAAAGTAGAAAATCTTGAAATGACAGTTTCTTCATTTGATTCTCATTTTCTTTGGGTATTTTTCCTATGTAATTATGAAGCAGCATGATTATAGAATTTATCATCTAAACACATTGAGAATAAAGGAGACACTTGTATAATTATTCAGGAATGAATACTATAACTCTTGTAGGGTCATTCATGATTGTTTCTTATTTCCTGTAAGCTCCCTTCTATTGATCCATTTCAGCTTTCAGCAGATGCAAAAATGCTCTTGCTTTCTTGTTGTTTGTGACCTGGGTGACCATGACAATGTATTTCAGCTTCATACCAATTGGAACATGTCTCAAAAAGAAATGAAAAATTGACATCTCCTATGAAAGGCAATATCCATTTTCCTTTATATGTATGTGGCATCTATTATGGGATATAACCTGAATCAAACTGTTTTCCAAATAAATATTATCAACATACTATAATAGAGAAAAATGCTAACACGCTTCTATGTAACTCTTGCCACAGTCTTTTTTAGAGCTTATCCTCATAGATTTAGTTATTTTTTCCAAGTCTAAATTTGTGTATGATTACATTCATTAATATTTCCAAATTAGGCCATATTTGTGCCAGAAACTTTCATATTATCTCTGGTCACTAAAACAACTTTACAAGCTAATACCATATGTCTATGTAAAGAAACTCATCCAACTGATAAAATGTAGTTTCTGAATTGCTTCCTAGGTCTGTGTGACTAAGTCCAGTACCATCCACTAGATTTTAGCTCCTTAACAATTGCCATGAACTTAAATGTGTCTTTTAGTTATCCAGTGATGGTCAGTTGTTACATATACCTGAGCAAAAAAAATCTTTCTCTTTCCATATTAACTCTAGAAAACCTACACTGCCAAAAAACTAACAAATATTCAAATTGGTGTAAATGAGAAAGCACAGATGTGAAGATAACATTGAATCTGCTGCTTAAGAGTTAATCTGTTTCTTGTGTTTTTCTCTGTGAACACGAAGTAACAAGGTTTTGTTCAGTTCTAAAGAAGATTATATCCAAGCGTGGGATGCTTTATTATGATTGTGCATTATTAGTGTTCTCAATTCTATAAATACAGGTTTTAAAATACAGCACTGAGGTATAATTTCAGCTCCTTATCAGACAAGTAAGGAAATTATGACTTCCTCACTGACAATTTGCACCTATAAGTTTTTCACAAAGTTAAAAAAAATATATATAGCAACTTTATGGTGACTTTAAAATATATATATATATATATATAGCAACTTTGTGGTGACTTTAAAAAAAAATATATATATATAGCAACTTTATGGTGACTTTAAAAAAAATATATATATAGCAACTTTGTGGTGACTTTAACAAAATGTAATAATTTTGCTTATACTAAGAACAATGAGCCAGTGCTGAGGAATGACAATAGCAAAATATGCAGACGAAAAAATACATCTTCAGAAATTCTGTTCTTGGGGCCAGGAGTTTGGCCTAATGATAGAATGCTTACTTAGCATGCACAAAGACCAGGGTTCGATTCCTTGGCACCACATGTACATAGAAAATGGTGGAAATGCTGCTATGGCTCAAGCGGTAGAGCTCTAGCCTTGAGAAAGCCAAAGGACAGCACTCTGTCCCTGAGATCAAGCCACAGGAATGGAAAAAAAAAAGAAATTCTGTTTTCAAGAGGGTGGCAAGATTAAAAGGTATTTTTAGTAGTCAAAATATGGAAAAAACAAAAATATCTTTTAGTAGATGAATGAGTGAAGACAATATCATGTTTGTTGCATACATATGTATAATATATAAATATGTAATATAGTGACATATGTTAGTATATATTATGTGTGATGACATATGTGCAATAATATATATAACCTTTATATGAAATGTATGACATTCATTACAATGCTTATAATGAAACTCTACTTCATTGTACTTGTATACTTCATTACATATATGTAATTAATATCAGAGAAGTTACTACTATACATTTATGCAATGAATTATAGTTTGTCTTTAATAAAGAAGGAAATTTTTACCATTTTTGATCACATGGATCTGGACAGCATTATGCTAAGTAAAAGAAGGCAGCCACAGATGCATAAATGCTGCATGATCTAATTTTTTCATGTAATAAGATGGCACAATAACCTTACCTCAAATTGTTATATATGTGCCATCTACAAGAAAAAATACCATGTTTGAGATCTTATATTACATATGAATTCTTTGAGAAAAAACCTTAAAATAATTCATTTTCAATATTGTCCTCACTCATCTACAATGGAAAGAACGGTGGAAGTTCTGTTTGCTGAGTTACGGGGCATGCCCATGGTGACTCATGCCTCTAAATCTAGTTAATCCAGAATGCTGTCATTCAAGTCTAGCCCCAGCAAAACGTTCATGAGACCCCATCTCAACTAGGAAAAATGAGGCTGTGGGTGCCTTTCATTCCAACTATGAAGAAGTCAGTAATGAGAGGATCATCAACTAGGCCAAAGGCAAAGAAGCTAGTGGTATGTCTCAAATGAAAGAGTTCATGCCTAGGAAGTACAAGATCTTGTTCCACCAAGGCAAAGAAAGGAAGAAAGGAAAAGTGATGGAAGGAAGAGAAAGAAAGAGAGAGAAAAGGAAGGAAAAAGAAAGAGTTTAAAAAAGAAAGAAAGAATTTAAGAAAGAAAAGAAATTACCAGAGCCCCTGGGAAAGTTACAGATTGGGGCCTCTTTCTCATGTCATTGACTTGCAGATGATGCTACATTTCAAAGTACCAAAGTGACCATGAGGACCCAAGAAAGGAAAACATATACAGATCTTCTATGAGCAAAAGAACCCACACATCTGATATGCCTGTGGAAATAGGTGTTGCAAAGGTATATTCTTAACATTCTTGTCCTCTGGAATAAGCTGGCTTTCAAGGGTAAAATGCTGATTTAAAATCTCCAAAATTTAATGAATTACTATGCCAAGAGAATTGTATAGGAAATTATGAATACATAAATTCAATTATATACGTACAGTTAAATTTTTTTGTTGGTCATGGGACTTAACGCAGGGCTTGAGCACTTTCCCTAAGCTCTTTTGCTCAAGGTTACTGCTCTCCCCTTTGAGCCACAGCACCATTTCTTCTGTTTTGATGGTTAATTGGAGATAAGATTCTCATGGACTTTAGTGCCTGACTTTGAACCATTATCCTCAGATTTCAACCTCCTGAGTAGCTAGGATTACAGGCATGAGCTACCTATGCTTGGCCATACCATTAAATTTTTATAAAGTAATCTTTCAGGGTATCAGAGTTTATACACAACTTTTCAAAATGTATATTTTTACTAGCAGGACTTAAAATGTTCTCCCATTGTCAGTATTTACCTACTTAGTTTTCTTCCTCACTCTCTATTTTTAACCTAGCCTTCCTCTTCTGTCTTCTCATAGCTCTTACTCTGTTTTGCTTTCTTTAGGTAGTATGATTTCTGCCTCTAAGCATTTTTGAAGCCTTAATTCTGCTGAGCCATGCTTTCCTGCAATTCCATGCTAAATAATCATTTTGAAAACCATTGTCTTCTATCTGTGGCAATCATCTGGATTTGTTCTTACATTCTTTTCTTAGCTTTCAGTGTCAAACGTAGCAGTCTTTGTAACATGAAGTTTTCTTTGATAACTATTTCTTTTTTCATATACTTTTATTGTAATTAATAGAAGGTTACATTATATTCACCAGATAGAAGGTACATTACTTCACAAATATTGATACCCTTTCTCATATCATGGTCCCCATTTCCCTTCCCCGCTCTCCCTGCACAACTTGATTTCCCCCCTACCCTCTCCTATTTCAAATACCAATTAAGCATATATAAAATATGTCAGATAACAAGGTGAAATATTGTAACAATATGAAATAACCAAGGGACAGTAAAAGAGATGAGAGATAACATAGTATATTAAGGACAACTATCATTCATTATATGGCTTTTGTTTCTTTATGCTGGAGGTAATTACATTTAGCATCATACTATATGGCCTTATTTATCTACATTTTCTTCTATTGTGAATCTCTGCTAAAAGAGCTTAAGTTAATATGATTTTTATCTAAGTCTTTTCATTTCCTTACAAATGGGGCAATATTATTTTTTCTGACAGCAGCATAGTATTCCATTTTGGATAAACACCACATCTTGTTGATCCACTCATCAACTGAGGGACATCTGGGTTGGTTCCATATCTTTGCTATGATAAATAGTGCTGCAATGAACATCGTTATGCTAGTGGATTTAGTATGTCCTTGTTTCTGGATGATTGGGTAAATTCCAAGTAGTGGAATTTTCGGGTCATAGGGGAGCTCTATGTTTAGCCTTTTGAGGCACTGCCATACTGCTTTCCATAGTGGTTGGACGAGTTTGCACTCCCACCAACAGTGTAATAATGATCCCTCCTGGCCACATCCCCTCCAGCATCTGTTGTTATTAGTTTTCCTGATCCTGGCCATTCTAACTGGAATGAGGTGGAATCTTAGAGTTGTTTTAATTTGCATTTCTTTTATGGCCAGAGATGTTGAGCTTTCTTCATGTGTCTATAGGCAATTTTTATTTCTTCTTCAGATAAGTCACTCTTTAAGTCTTTGGCCCATCTTTTAATGGGACGGTTGTTTCTTTGGAGATTAGTTTTGAAGTCATTCAATTTTTTGAGCTGTTGATATATTTTAGATATGAGGCCTTTGTCTGTTGTATGGTTAGTGAAGATCTTTTCCCACTCTGTAGGCTTTCTAGTTAATTTGCTAGCTACGTGCTTTGTCATACAGAAGATCTGCAGTTTACTTCAATCCCACTTATCCAGACTTTCTCTGATTTATTGTGATTCTTGGTCCTTCTTAAGAAAGTTTCGACCTGTGCCAAGGAGACCTAGAGTATCTCCAGTTCCTTCTGGTAAAGTTTTCAGTGTATCTGCTTTTACCTCAAGCTCTTTGATCCATTCGGAGTTAATCCTAGTGAAGAGTGACAAAGAAGGATCCAACTTTAGTTTTCTGCAGGTGGTTAATCAGTTCTGCCAGCAACATTTGTTGAAGAGGCTATCTTTCTTCCATTCTATTTTTTGGCTCCCTTGTCAAAGATTAGGTGACCATAGGTCTGTGGGTTAATATCTGGGTCCTCAGTTCTATTCCATTGTTCTTCAGGCCTGTTCTTGTGCCATTACAAACTGTTTTGGTCACTATAGCTCTATAATAGAGTATAAGGTTTGGTATTTAAATTCCTCCTGCTCTGTTCTTTCTGCTAAGAAGTGTTTTTGCTATACAGGGTCTTTTATTGTTCCATATGAAGTTTTGGACTGCTTCTTCTATTTCTTTAAAGAATGCCATTGGGATATTGATGGGTATTGCATTGAATTTGTAGATAGCCCTTGGCTATCTACATTTCACGATATTGATTCTTCGAATCCAGGAACATGGGAGGTTTTTCCAATTCCTCAGTACTGCTTTAATTTCCTTTTTCATGGTTTTAAAGATTTCATCAAAAAGGTCCTTTACATTCTTAGTTAAGTTAATTCCTAGGTGCTTTATTTTCTTTGAGGCTATTGCAAAAGGAGTTGTTTTCCTGATTTGTTGCTTCGTTCCTCTCTCTGTAGGTATAGAGGAAGGCAGTTGATTTTGAGGGTTAATTTTATACCCTGCTACCTTCCCAAAGTTTTAAATCAGCTCAAGCATGTTGGGAGTGGAGTCCATAGGCATCTTTAAGTAAAGAATCATGTCATCTGCAAAGAGAGAGTTTCACTTCCTCTTTCCCTATTAAGATTCCCTTTATGCTTGTTTCTTGCCTTATTGCTCTGGCTAGGAATTCTAATACTATACTAAAGAGGACTGTAGAGAGTGGGCATCCTTTTCTCATTCCTGATTTTAGAGGGGATGGCTTTAGCTTTTTGCTTTTAACTATATTGCTAGCTGTGGGTTTGTCATACACAGCCTTTATTATACTGAGAAATGTTCCGTGGATTCCTAGTTTCTCCAGAGCTTTTAACATAAAGGGGTGTTGGATCTTGTCAAATGACTTTTCCGCATCTATTGAGACAATCATGTGATTTTTGTCCTTGCTCCTGTTGATGTGTTGAATTATATTGATTTGCGTATGTTGAACCAGCTTTGCCTCCCTGTAATGAATCCTGATGGTCAAAATGTATGATTTTTTTGATGAGTTGTTGAAGACAGTTGGCCAGTATTTTGTTGAGAAGTTTTGCATCAATATTCATCAAAGAAATGGGTCTATACTTCTCTTTCTTTGATTAATTTCTGTCTGATTTTGGGATGAGAGTTATACTGGCTTCGTAGAATGAATTTGCGCAAGCACCTTCATTTTCAATTTTATTGAAGAGCTTGAGGAGTATTGGTTTGAGCTTTGTTATGAAGACCTTATAGAATTCAGCTGTAAATCCATCTGGCCCTGGTATTTTCTTAGATGGAAGGTCTCTTATTGCCATTTTCATTTCAGTGCTTGAAATATGTCTGTTTAGTTGGATTAGGTCTTCTTGGTTCAGTGTGGGTATGTTAATATTGGCTAGAAATTCTTGATAACTATTTCTAAAATGAGCCTTGTAAGTATTTTCTCTTCAATCCCATCTTTTCCTTGAGTTGCTGACTCCCCAAGTCTTTCAGAAGTCACCCAACTGTTGCCAACACTCAATGCACATGAGGGGAGATGGCATGTGTTCTCAGTCATTTCCAGCAAATTACAACTCATTCTGCAGAGACTGAGATTCTTGCCCTCCACCTTTTCCTTACTCCCACTCTCTTAAGTTTTTTACTACCTCAAGTCAGTGACTTCCACTCAAGTGTTTATATTCTTTGAACATGAACATCTCCAACCAGAAATTCAACAAGACAATTCTTCTTTTTAAATATTTTAACGTATAGAGGGGTTACAGGAGCTAGGTGCATTGCTTCTCACACATTGATACTCCTTCTCATGTTTTTGTCCCATTTTCCTCTCCCATCCCCTTCCCTTTTCTATTTCAAATAAACAAATAAACGTTTTTACAACATTCCAGGTAACAAAGTCACATACAGTAACAATATGAGATTAACCGAAGGGCAACCAAAGAGAAGAGAAATAACGTAGTACATTAAGAACAACAATCACATGATATAAGGCTCTTGTTTCCATATCCTGAAGATCCTTTCTTTTAGCCTCATCATTTATGGCCTTATGTAGCTAGGTTTGGGGCTATTGTAATCCACTGTTAGGAGAGTCCTAGGTGTATACTAATTATTACAAATAAGGGAAAACATTGAGCCTATGTTCCTTTGAGTCTGGCTTACTTCACTTAGTATGATTCAACAAGAGAAATCTTACATACCTGTTTCCTGCTTCTTCTGCACCAATCTTAGACACATACTTTGCTGTGTGGGTATGATTCTCTGTGTCTCAATATTCCCAGGCTACATACTGAGGTGTTTCTTGGAGATGGCTCTCAGTTCCACTTTTTTGCTTTTTTACATATCCTCCTTTAGACTAAAATTTACTCTCAGAATATATTAAGTCCACTGATACTCATGAACCACTCTTATAGTCTCAGGAACTATCAAACACTGTCAAGATTCCTATCCTAGGTTACCTCCTCCAAATTAGTTTCTTCAGTTTGCCCTATTTTAGGGTATCATTGAGTAGGTCAGGTTGAAAACTGAATGTTCCCAGAGTCCTGGCTTTTTCTCACTATCCATACTCAGTTTTTTTTAACACGTCCTTGGTTAGTTCATTGTTCTGTCTCTGTGCTGTGACTGCCTCTTACGTGGAACTTCTGCAAAAGTCTCTTCCACTGTTTGTGCTCCACTTTTCAGACAGGGGAAACCAAGGGGTTCCAAAATTACAAATCATACCATGAAAATCACCTACTTAAAACTTGAAGTCACTTAACTTTGCACTTGTAACCTAATATTTCTATCAAGTCCTGGATTAAAAGCCATTATTTATATGAGTGTGTATTATCAATCACCAAAACTATAGTATTAGTATAGTATAGTATTAATAGCCTCAACCTCACATTTCAGTTATCCACTTGTGAATTTTTCCACACATATCCTTGTTTTATCAGTATAAATAAGTACACATATATGCATATTTAAATGCACATCTACTTTGGAGTTTAGTTTTAGAGTGATTCAATTTTTTGAACTGTTGATATATTTTAGATATGAGGCCTTTCTTCGCTGTATGGTAGGTGAAGATCTTCTCCCACTCTGTAGGCTTCCTATTTAATTTACTAGCTATGTCCTTTGCCATACAAAAGCTCTGCAGTTTAATGCAGTCCCACTTATCCAGCCTTTCTCTGATTTCTTGTGATTCTTGGTCCTTATTAAGAAAGTTTCGACCTGTGCCAAGGAGGCCTAGTGTGTCTCCTATTCCTTTTTGTAAAGTTTTCAGTGTGTCGGCTTTTACCATTTGGAGTTAATTCTAGTGCAGGGTGACAAAGAAGGATCCAACTTTAGTTTTCTGCAGGTGCTTAACCAGTTCTGCCAGCACAACTTGTTGAAGAGGCTATCTTTCTTCCATTCTATTTTTTTGGCTCCCTTATCAAAGATTAGGTGACCTTAGGTCTGTGGTTTAATATCTGGGTCTACAGTCCTATTCCATTGGTCTTCAGGCCTGTTCTTGTGCCAATACCAAGCTGTTCTGATAATTATAGCTCTGAAATAGAGTCTAATGTTTGGTATTGAAATTCCTCCTGTGCTGTTCTTTCTGCTAAGAAGTATTTTTGCTATACGGGGTCTTTTATTATTCCATATGAAATTTTGGATTGCCTCTTCTATTTCTTTAAAGAATGACATTGGGATATTGATGGGTATTGCATTGAATTTGTAGATAGCCCTTGGCAAGATTGTCATTTTCACGATGTTGATTCTTCCAATCCAGGAGCATGGGAGGTTTTTCCATTTCCTTAGTTCTGCTTTAATTTCCTTTTTCAGGGTTTTAAAGTTTTCATCAAAATGGTCCTTTACATTCTTAATTAAGATAATTCCTAGGTACTTTATTTTCTTTGAGGCTGTTGTGAAAGGAGTTGCTTTACTGATTGTTGCCCCATTCCTCTCACTGTTGGCATAGAGGAAGGCAGTTGATTTTTGAGGGTTAATTTTATAGCCTGCTACACTTCCAAAGTTTTGAATCAGCTCAAGGCGCTTGGGAGTAGAGTCTATAGGATTCTTTAAATACAGAATCATGTCAACTGCAAAGAGGGATAGTTTTACTTCATCTTTCCCTACTTGGATCCCCTTTATGCTTGCTTCTTGCCTTATTGCACTGGCTAGGAATTCTAATACTATGTTAAAGAGGAGTGGAGAAAGTGGGCATCCTTGTCTCATTCCTGATTTTAGAGGAAATGGCTTTAGATTTTCACCATTAAGTGTAATACTAGCAGTGGGTTTGTCATACACAGCCTTTATTATATTGAGGGATGTTCCATAGATTGATTCCTAGTTTCTCCAGAGCTTTTAACATAAAGGGGTGTTAGATCTTGTCAAATGCCTTTTCCACATCTATTGAGACAATCATGTGATTTTTGTCCTTGCTCCTGTTGATGTGTTGAATTATATTAATTGATTTGACTATGTTGAACCAGCTTTGACTCCCTGTGATGAATCCTGTCTGATCATAGTGCATAATTTTTTTGATGAGTTGTTGTAGATGTCTGGCCAGTATTTTGTTGAGAAGTTTTGCATCGATGTTCATCAAAGAAATAGGTCTATAGTTCTCTTTCTTTGATGAATCTCTGTCTGGTTTGGGGATGAGGGTTATACTGGCTTCATAAAATGAGTTTGGTAAAGAACCTTCATTTTCAATTTCGTTGAAGAGCTTGAGGAGTATTGGTGTGAGCTCTGCTTTGAAGACCTTATAGAATTCAGCTGTGAATCCATCGGCCCTGGGCTTTTCTTAGATGGAAGGTCTCTCATTGCCATTTTTATTTCAGAGCTTGAAATAGGCCTGTTTAGTTGGGATAGTTTTTTTTGATTGAGTGTGGGTATGTTAATATTGGCTAGGAATTCATCTATTTCTTCTAGAATCTCAAATTTGTTGACGTAAAGGTTTGAGAAGTAAAGTAACAACCATCCTATTAAAAAATGGGCCAAAGGCTTAAAGAGAGTCTTCTCTGAAGAAGAAACAAAAATGGCGTGTAGACACATGAAGAAATGCTCAACAACTCTGGTCATAAAAGAAACGCAAATCAAAACAACTCTAAGATTCTACCTCACTCCAGTTAGAATGGCCAGGATCAGGAAAACTAATAACAACAGATGCTGGAGGGGATATGGCCAGGAGGGATCATTACTACACTGTTGGTGGGAGTGCAAACTCGTCCAACCACTATGGAAAGCAGTATGGCAATGCCTCAAAAGGCTAAACATAGAGCTCCCCTATGACCCAGCAATTCCACTACTTGGCATTTACCCAACCATCCAGAAACTAGGGCATACTAAATCCACTAGCACAACAATGTTCATTGCAGTATTATTCACCATAGTAAAGATATGGAACCAACCTAGATGTCCCTCAGTTGATGAGTGGATTAAGAAGATGTGGTATTTGTACACAATGGAATACTATGCTGCTGTCAGAAAAAAACGCCATCAACCCATTTGTTAGGAAATGGAAAGACTTAGAAAAAATCATATTAACTGAAGTAAGCCAGACTCAAAGGAATTTAGGCTCACTGGTTTCCCTCATTTGTCATATTCAGTAGAAACCTTGTGCTCGACTAGCAGAGATCTGCAATAGAGCAAAACCTTGATACAAAAGGCCATATAGTATGAAGCTAATTGAAAGGACCTCCAGGATACTGAAACAAAAGCCATATAATGAATGATTATTGTCCTTAATGTACTATGTTATCTCTCATCTCTTTTGCTGTCCCTTGGTTATATCATATTGTTACAGTATCTCACTTTGTTACCTGATATATCGGATATATTGGTATTTGCTTATTTGAAATTGGATAGGGAAGGGGGGAAAACCAAGATGGGGGAGAGGGTAATGGGGACCAATACATGTGAATCGGTATCAATGTATATGAATTAATGCACCTTCTATCTGGCAAATATCATGTAACCCTTTTATTAATTACAATAAAAATATAAAAATGCACATCTATATGTCTAAGTATTCTTAAAATGAGATTTTCCTTTTTCTTTCCAAGACTGAAAAAGTATGTTACCTAATGATATTCAAGTTGGTCTTTAGAAAATCAGGAATTAAACTGGGTGCAGTAGCTCACATCTGTAATACTAGCTACAAAGGAGGCTGAGATCTCAGGAATGAAGTTCAGACAAGCCTGTGTACTAAATACCATGAGACTCTTATCTCAAGTTAACCACTAGAAAACTGGAAGTGGCACTGTGGCTCAAGGGATAGGGTGGTAGCCTTGATCTGAAGAACTCAGGGAAAGAGCCCCTCTGATACATACTCAAAAAAATTATTTTCACCCAACAAAATAAAATTTTAATTATGTAAAAATGTATTTTAATTGTTAATTATCTCATTGCTTATGCCAGTGCTCTTGTAGGACTTTTTAATCTTTGAAAATCTGTTTTATTTGTTGTTCTTTACCCTCACTTCTTTCTACTTCCCCATGTCACAAATTGTTTTCTTTGCCTACCAGAACTGTCCCTGAAAATATTTTTCAGAAAGTTAACAGGCTTTGCATGTATTGTTAAATTTCTTACTTTCTGTGAAATAATTAAGATCTCTCCAGAGACATCATGTATTCATAAAACTAAAAGAGACAGAAGATTGTTTTGCTACCTTCACTAATCTCTAGGTTCATAAAAAATAAGAAAATAATCATTATAACTGATAAACTAAAAGTAAAAAAAAAACAACTGTTACTTAAGCCAGGCGCAGTAGCCCACGTCTGTAATCCTAGCTACTCAGGAGGCTGAGATCTGAGGATCTACATTCAAAGCCAGCCCCAGCACTGAAGACTGTAGACTCTTATCTCCAATTAACTACTAGAAAACTGGAAGTGGTGCTGTGGCTCAAGGGGTAGGGTGGTAGCCTTGAGCTGAAGAACTCTTGGACAGCTCCCAGGCCCAGAGTCCAGGACCCATCACTGACCAAGCGAAAAAACAAACTTACTTTTTTATGTTGTACTAAATATTTATATAATAGTTACCATTTTCTGGGCAACATGCCATATTTCAAGGTTCCTTAAGAAAATCTTTGTATCATAGGGTATCAATGTGTGGGAATTAAGGCACCATTTATCTGGCAAATATCATGTAACCCTTCTATTAATTACAATAAAAAATATATTAAAAAAAAGAAAATCTTTGTATCTTTACCTTGAAAGCTATTGAAAGGGACAAAGTGAATAGAAAGTTTCAAAAGAATGTGTTCAGATAACCCACATGCGCACTAGATACCTAGATACTATCGAATGAAGAAAAACTTGTTTGTTGTAGTCAAATAGGGATTTGATTGAGGAAAACTACATTAAGGAAACTAGGTCTTGGCTTCGATTTTTGTAGTGCCCGAACTTTTTAAGCCAAATAAAGAATGAGGTGAAATACTAGGAGCTAAGGCCTCACATCTGTAACCCTAACTACTCAGAAGCATGACGTGTGGATCACGGCTTAGAGATAGTCCAGGCAAACAGGCCCCAAAAATTCTTGTATCTAAATCAGCAAAAAGCTGGAAGTGGAGGTATGGCTCAAGTGGGTAGAGTGCCAGTCTTAAGTGGAAAACTTGAATGAGAATATGAAGCCTGAAATCCAAGCCTTAATATTAATGAATTAAGAATTAAAAGGAAAAGAATTAGAATTAAAAGAAAAATTGGATGTTCAGGTGATGCCTAAGGTAGAGAGAGGGAAGATGTCCAGAGAAGGAATAAGTCAAACAAGGCAAGAAGCAGCATGTTGTATGTGGAAGCTCTAATAAAAGTATATTAAAAAAAGAAAAAGAAAAGAAATCCAGAAAATAGTCAACAAGTCTGGTAGTGAGGAGCCTTGAACCAGGGAAACTTTAAGGCATGGCTTGATATGAATGGATTTTCACTATGGCAATTATGTTGCAGATGAAGTTGAGAAAGAGAGAGCAGGCCATTTCAGAAGCTACTGAAATAGTCCAGGCAACAGCTGATGAAACCCAGACTCCAACATTGGCAAGGAAGGTGGAAAGAAAATAGTATGAGTTGTATCTACAAATGAAATACAAGTTTATTTCCTGGCTCAGTCACTCACAGAAATGGTACTCAGGAACTAATGACCAGTTAATTCTGCCCTAAACACTCAGGTTTCATCTCACAATTAAAGAGGCAAATTATAAAAAGTAAAATTAAAAATTAAAAAAAAAACTAGAACACATAATCTTCATGCTGCAAGAGAAAAATATGGTAGGGTCAGTGAAACTGAGAACAATCTGCAAACTAACAGCTGAGACCAGGGTTCTTCATGTCAATAGTGAGGAAAGGAGTCAAAGAACTGATTCCAGAGACTTCACATGCCTCACAAAGTGTTTGGACTTTTTCCAGTAGGCAAGAAAAGAAATTGGCAGACTTGAAACCAAATATATCTTTTTAAAAATTTTTTCTCCATCCTGGGGCTTGAACTCAAGGCCTAGGCACTGTCTTTGAACTTCATTTTTTCTGAAAGTTAGTGTTCTACAACTTGAGTCACAATGCAATTTCTGGCTTTTTCTGTGTATGTGGTACTGAGGAATCTTTTGAACTCAAGAATCTTACCAATAGGCCACATTCCCAGCTCTGTGAAATTCCTGTGGAAGGCAGACTAGAGATGGAGCAAGGCTCAAGATCAAAACATGAAAAGACCACGTTAATATCATAGATGAGGTAAGAATGACTAAAAGACTGGTATATATGATATGGAGAACATGATTTAGATGGAATGTAAGAGTTTATAACAAGAAGACTCATTCACAGCTAGGCGGATGAGGGCATCAGTAGATTGGAGATGATTCCCATTCCAGGAATGGTGAACTCAATGAAAAAGGCCTGGAAGCAGCAGAAAATGAGCTACAGTAAGAGAGAAAAGATGTTAGTATTCTGTGCTGAGTTTTAGAAATGGTGGAAACAAAATATAGAAGTGTAGTTGGGGAGAGAAAAGTCGGGGAAATTGAGTCATGATATTCACTATGCAGATGTGAAAATGAATCCAGGTAAACTGAGGAGCTGGGTGGGGTGGGGAGAGGTGGGCGAGACTAATGAGAAGTATTATATTGATCAGAATGCAATATATTCACAAACTGATATGTTGAATGGAAACCGTTTTGAACAACTACTAAAAGACAATACAAAAAGGAACAAGTCTAGGTGGTAATTGCATGCGATTAAACCTCTGCAGTATTGCAAAAGCTGTAGAAAACACCTAAACCTTATGGAGTGCACTTGGAGATTTCATCTATGAAGATAGATGAGACCATGAAGGAAAACTATCTACAGATATAGAGCCCAATAGACCCAGGCACATTCCCTCACTTCTTAGAAGGCTGTCACCTTGTAATTTCATTTTGTTGATCTTGTTCTGTTTTGTTTTTCTTTTAATACTCAAGCCTTGCTCCAACTGAAGACTGTTCCATAGGCAGTTTCATTTTACAGAAATGATCTGCTTAACCGACAGTCTCAGAAATAACACATTAACCTGTCACTTGAAAGCCCATTATTTCTACCATATACTTCCAGGTTCTTATGTTGAGACCATGAAGTGTTATGACTTTAGTTGACTAACTGATATTTTTCTGCCCCTGCTAGCCACCTCATCCATCAAGAAACTAAAAAGTAAACAAACACAATCTTGCCCATTTTCTACTGGTATTTCCAGCCAGTTTCAGCTTTGGGCATGCAATATGTTACGTGCTTGAGAAATAGTTAAAAAAAATGAAAGAATGTGAGCGCCTTTGAACTGATGTGGTATTGTCAACATGGGTATGATCATTTTCCATAGTTTTCATTTCTTTCCCATTTCTAACTGCATGTCCATATTTGGGGATTAACATTTTTACATTCAGGTATCTCTAATAGTTCATCTCAACAATATGTATTATTACAATATCTCATTTCCAATGTTTTTATAATTTAAATAAGTTTTTTGTTTTCCTGTTAACTGTTCTTTTTTTCATTTTATTTTTTTTATTACTGAGGTAATGTGTAGTGGAGTTACAGCTATATTCTCCAGATAGTAGGTGCATTACTTCTCACACAGTGATTCCGTTCTTATGTTTTTGTCCCCATTTCCCTCACCCACCCCTCCCAATCATCTTGTTTTCCTCATCCCTTTCTATTTCAAATAAACAAATAATTATATATACAATATACTAGACAACAAAGTCAGATAAAATAACAATGTGAGAATAACCATGAGGGCCAAAACAGAGAAGAGAAATAACATAGTACATTAAGAACAACAATCACATAAGATAACGCTCTTGTTTCCATATTCTAGAGTCCCTTTCATTTAGTCTCATCATATATGACCTTTATTTCTAGGTTTGGCACTATTGTAATCCGCTGTTAAGAGAGTCCTAGATGTGTACTAATTATTAAAAATGAAGGAAACCATTGAGCCTATGTTCCTTTGAGTCTGCCTTACTTCACTTAATATGATTTTTCCATGTATTTCCATATCCTTAAAAATGGGGCAATGTCATTCTTTCTGATGGCAGCATAGAATTCCACTGTGTATAAATATCACATCTTGTTAATCCACTCATCAACTGAGGGGCATCTGAATTGGTTCCATATCTTTGCTATGGTATATAGTGCTGCAATCAACATCATTATGCTAGTGAATTTAGTATGTCCTTTTTTCTGGAAGTTTGGGTAAATGCCAAGGAGCAGTATTGCTGGGTTATAGGGGAGCTCTATGTTTAGTCTTTTGAGGAACTGCCATACTGCTTTCAGTAGTGGTTGGACGAGTTTGCACTCCCACCAACAGTGTGGTAGTGATCCTTCCCGGCCACATCCCTGCCAGCATCTGTTATTAGATTTCTTGATCATGGCCAGTCTAAGTGGAGTGAGGTGGAATCTCAAACTTGTTTTGATTTGCATTTCCTTTATGGCCAGAGATGTAGAGCATTTCTTCATGTGCCAATAGGCCATTCTTATTTGCTTTTCAGAGAATTTTCTCTTTAAGTTGTTTCTTTCCAGATTTGTTTTTGCTCTACTCATTTTTTTAACTGTTGATATATTTTAGATATGAGACCTTTGTCTGTTGTATGGTTAGTGAAGATCTTCTCTCACTCTGTGGGCTTTCTATTTAACTTGCTAGATTTTTTCTTTGCCATACAGAAGCTCTGCAGTTTAATTTAGCCCCACTTGTCCAAACTTTAATTTGTTGTGTTTCTGTGTCTTTATTAAGAAAATTTCAACCGGTGCCAAGAAGACCTAGTGTATCTCCTATTTCTTCTGGTAAAGTTTCCCATGTATCTGCTTTTACCTCGAGGTCTTTGAACCATTTGGAGTTAATCCTGATACAGGGTGACTTAGAAGGATCCAACTTTAGTTTTTTGCAGGTGCTTAACCAATTTATGCCAGCATTTCTTGTTGAAGAGGCTATCTTATGTCCATTCTATTTTTTTTGGCTCCCTTATCAAAGATTAGGTGGCTATAGGTCTGTGGGTGATTTCTGGGTTTTCAGTTCTATTCCATTGGTCCTCAGGCCTGTTCTTGTGCCAGTACTACGCTGTTTTTACTTACTATAGCTCTGTAGTAGAGTCTAAAGTTTGATATTGAAATTCCTCCTGCAAAGGATTGTTTTTTGCTATACGGTATCTTTTATTATTCCATATAAAATTTTGGATTGCTTCTTCTATTTCTTTAAAGAATGACATTGGATATTGATGGGTATTGAATTGAATTTGTAGATAGCCCGTGGCAGGATTGCCATTTTCATGATGTTAATTCTTTGAATCCAGGAGCATGGGAGGTTTTTCCATTTCATCAGGTCTGCTTTAATTTCCTTTTTCAGGTTTTTAAAGTTTTCATCAAAAAGATCCTGTACATTCTTAGTTAATTCCTAAGTATTTTATTTTCTTTGAGGCTATTACAAAAGGAGTTGCTTTCCTAATTTGTACCTCACTCATCTGAGTGTTGGCATACAAGAAGGCCATTGATTTTTGAGGGTTAATTTTATACCCTACTACTTTGCCAAAGTTTTGAATCAGCTCAAGCAACTTGAGAATGGAGTCTATAGGGTTCTTTAAATACAGAATCATGTCATCAGCAAAGAGGGAAAATTTTACCTTCTCTTTCCCTGTTTGGGCCCCCTTTATGGTTGCTTCTTTATTGCTCTGGCTAGAAATTCTAATACTATTTTAAAAAGGACTGGAGAGAGTGGGCATCCTTGTCTGGTTCCTGATTTTAGAGGAAATGGCTTTAGCTTTTCACCATTAAGTATAATGATAGCTGTACTTTTATCATTAAAAGCCTTTTTTATACTGAAGAATGTTCTATGGGTTCCTAGTTTCTCCAGAGCTTTTAGCATAAATGGGTGTTGGATCTTGTCAAATGCCTTTTCTGCATCTAATGAGACAATTATGTGATTCTTGTCCTTGCTCCTGTTAATGTGATGAATTATATTAATTGGCTCACATATATTAAACCAGCTTTGCATCCCTATGATGAATCCTGTTTGATTATAGTGTATAATTTTTTGATGAGTTGCTGAAGATGGTTGGCCACTAATTTGTTGAGAACTGTTGCACCAATATTCATCAAAGAAATGGGTCTATGGTTCTCTCTCTCTCTCTCTTTCTCTTTTTTTTTACCAGCCCTGGGCTTGGGCTCAGGGTCTGAGTACTGTCCCTGGATTTTTTTCTCAAGGCTAGGGCTCTACCACTTGAGCCACAGCACCACTTCTGGCTTTTTGCTATGTATGTGGTACTGAGGAATCGAACCTGGGTCTTCGTGCATGCTAGGTGAGCACTCTACCACTAGGCCAAACTCCCAGCCCTATGGTTCTCTTTCTTCAGTGAGTCCCTGTCTGGTTTTGGGATGAGGATTATGATAGCTTCATAGGATGAGTTGGCAAAGAGTCTTCATAAAAGTTTAACTTTTGATTACAGTCCTAACCTATTTGTAATACTTGAACTATAAATTATTGGTAATTTTCCTCCAAGAGAAAATAAATTTCACTTGAAGTATTTTCCTTTTTCCTGTGTTATACACCAAACCCAAAATATCATTAATCTAAAGTATAAAGTACAATAATGAATAATCTGTAGTGAAATATCCAACATAGAAAGTACAATGTTATCAATAAGTTGATTTAGAGCTGGAAGGCAAGTAGCACAGCAGTAGAATGCTTGCCTAGCCTACTCTAGACCCTGGCTTCAATCTCTAGTACCATGCAAACACACTAAACTAGCTCTATTCATTCTCTCATACTATAATCTCAATTGTGCAAAGTTTAAAATGGCTTTAATTACCAAGTGTGTCTCCAAAATTGTTAAGACTTTTTTTGTGTCCCACTGATACAATATAATAGCCAATGTTCATAACTGTTACCCATTTTCTTTATGTGATTTTCTTTATGTTCATCTCTCCAAACTTTAGAGACAATGACTTTGCTCAATATCATGTCTCCTGCTATTAAACTAAAAACAACAACAAAACATGTGTTTAGAGCCAAAGGAAAAATCAGTCTCTAGTTGTTCTTCTATA
Source organism: Megascapheus bottae (assembly GCF_031878675.1). Taxonomy (NCBI): domain Eukaryota; kingdom Metazoa; phylum Chordata; class Mammalia; order Rodentia; family Geomyidae; genus Megascapheus; species Megascapheus bottae. The sequence goes on along the minus strand of NC_143512.1, from coordinate 1,027,035 downwards.
GTAGGTTTGCAGTGTCTAGGGACAGAGAACTTCATGAATCCTGTCGTTTTCTGTACTATCCCTACAATTCTGACTCCTTTAAAATCATATAGAAGTTCATTTTTCTTCTGTATAACAGCACACCTGTTATGTTGAGATCATTATAGCCCTCTAAATTTAATTTTTCCACAAATGTCCTCATATTATCAATGTTTTTGTTGGTTTTAAATTCTTTTCCATATAATCCTTACTTCATCTCCAAAATTCTTTCATACAGGTTAAAAATTTAAATGTCAATAGGTGTAAAGCAATAATTGAGGTATAAGTTTGTCTGTGATATATTAGAGATATTACCCAGCTTCCTTTCCCTGTGGAAATACGTAGTTTTCACCATTTCTGTTTTTGTTTCACACCTTATCTTTACCTTAACGTGTAGTTACATCAATCACTTGTGTTCTCACTGTTAGTAGAGACAAGACCATAACAGAATATATTGTTTAATTTTCAGTCTTGATTCTAAGATTTAAAATATTTTCCACCTAAATCTCCCATCTGAAAAAGCAATAGCACAAACATAACATTTGGGGAATTAGACATGTGGCCTCATTGGGGAGACAGTAGCTGACAGTAGCAGCCATAACATCTAGAGAGAACTGATAGCAGTCTAAAGAGTTCACGGTGCTGTCATATAGTGATACAGACTCACCAGCCACAGCTCACACCTCCAAATCAACCTCGAAACACAGTTTTATGTTTTTTTTCTATTGTCAAATGTGAAGTTTTCTCATTAAAAAAGTGTCATAGCCTATTGAAAAAAAGGAAGAAGGGAAGGAGAGAAGCAAACAAAAAAGTACCAATTCTCTGATTATCATACACTGTGCTAGCCAAACAAAACGTATAAATATGTTTGTAAGGCAGATAGCAGATTGGTAACTCAGTTTTCTACTTGTGCTACAGTAGTTTTTTGCAGAATTGAACTCACATTGGCAGAAAGGTGAGACCAAAGAAAAACAGCTGGGCTCAGGGCAAATGGCTGAGCCAGCTCTCATTGCCAGCACCACTTACAAAGGGCATAGGACAGAACCTGTACTTGGGTTTCAGGGAAGGCTATAGCTGAAGGTCATAAAGACTGCTTCTCACACATAGCACTGTTTGCCTGCAGAGCTGTAGAGCAAAGCTAGAGTGGATCTGGGACTCAAACAGTACCAGCGATAGGCATGGCTTACAAGTAGTGAACACAGAGGTAAAAAATTCAAAGGAAATAAGTTATATGGCAAGAGGTGGGTCATAGACAATAAGGGATGAAACTATAAAGGAAAATATTAAAAACAGGCAGACTCCCCCCCCCAATATATGACTATCCTATATCAAACATGTATTATATTCCTAAACTGCATTTTCTACCTAAATTTTCACTCTAATTTTTAGTTTCCTAAAGAAAACAAAGACTGTGAAAAAGACTATTTCTTTAATCTTTTAAATCAATAAACTTTATCAAAGCTCTAGTTCCCAAAATGATCCCATGCAGCTGCTGAATTTTTTAAGAATTATAATCACCACAGTTACTGCTATTGCTGAAGACATTTTTATATGGGAAATGCTCCAAAAATTTTACAGAGTTAATTATACATGCTTATCTATTTTCAAGAGCTAAAGAGAGCAGAGGGGTCCTAAGAATTTCACAGCACTTACTCATCATGTTCATCAACCCAGATGGTTGAAAACCCAGCAATATCAACAATAAAGGTAATTGATTTTGTAATTATAATATTGATAACCCTGATTAGATTCTAAAAGCAATTGTATGAACAGAAAAGGAAAATAGCCTAGTGGAAAATCTGGAAGGAAATTACCACTATATCGTTGAATTTTTTTCTACATTCTACTCTCATGTGATACTTGGGTGCATATTTAACAGTTGCTGAATTAACTGATGCTTCACAACATTGAAAACAAGAAAGAATGTCTAAAAAGAGATGCATTAAAATTTCTTTTGAGTGTATGCCCATAGATTATATAATTTTGCATAAGTGATGATAAATAAGAGATTTGGAAGATTTCATGTTTTAAAGCCTTTCAAAGGTGGGTGTTTATATTATTTCTACTTGCAAACCCAACAAAGCTAGACTGATCTGTTAAGATATATACTTTTAAGTTATAATCATGAATCAGTTCCTTCTTTATAAAACTACATTGGGGAATAATAATATAATTTATATGAAATTAACCACAGCAGCCAGTTTGGCTTTATATCATAATCATTGGCAAGAATAATGCAGAGATAATAGAGACTGAATAGAAAATAAGCCTGTGATCTGATTTGGCAACAAAAAGGAAATTGCTAAAATGGTGCTGAATGATGAGATAAGAATGTATTATCCTATTACTTCTTGTAGTGCCAATAGATTGGCTCTAAATTCCAATTTTGTTGAAGTAGAGCTTGGTGAGCAGCCATGACTAGAATTTTCAGAGCCCATAAAATTCATCAGAGCAAGACAAACTGGAAACAACCTGGAAGACCAATGTAGAGATAGCTGCAAATAATGAGGTTTTCTCACCATGTAACGTTCAGAAGCTCAGAGTGAGCTGTGTGGGTTCTGTCAGACTTTAGGGAGACAAAAAGACTCAGTATGAGCTCAGAGAAAGAGTGTGACTACCTTCTGTCTTCAAGCTGAACTCTGGGTGTGTGGTAAGGCACAGGACTGCCAGTTGTAATATTTGAAAGGAATACTTTGTTAGAAATTCAAACTGAGTGTGTACTTTTTTAGAAGAGGAACTGCTTTAAGACATTTTCTTCTATGTTGCTACAGGAACATGTGGCTACTCACTAAGTTTTTACAACAAGCCATCAAAACCAACCAGTTATACTTTAAAAATTCTACATTTTTAAACTGCTGAACAGTATTAAATTATATTTAGAATATGCAGGAAGATATATAGAATATAAGGTAGTGTGATTATTTCTCACTACAACTAAATTTGGTTTTACAATCAGATGTAGTGATGGGATTGTGAAGCAAATAAGAAAAAACTATTGTTGAATGAACTAATTCTGTTTGTTTTGTATAAGAACAGTGAGGTAAAGATTTCTACAAAGGTGTCTTCCTAATATGTGCCTTCACACAGACATTTTTATGAAAATGATGATAAATAAGATATTCAGAAGATATTTTTGAGGTTATGACTTCCAATCATAAGGTAGTTTTCATATAACCAAAATGGCAATCTTTGTTTTCTGACTTTTAAGACTAGTCATCAATTCCCATAACCACAAAATAAAGAGATGAGTATTTTGAAAGAGCACTTTGAAATTGACAAATGTAAATACAAAGTGATTATGTATAATAAAATATCTGTTACATTCAGGTGAAATAAGGTACATGATAGACTGTTATGCTTGAGAAATAATTAAAAGATAAGGAGTGAAACATTTGGCCAGCCTGTGTTGATTGTGAGTATTATCTATAGAATTGTAATAATCTTATGATCATTAGAGCTAAAGCAGTCTGAGATTACTTCCTCTCCTCATGCTCAAGGCTCAGTGGGATTTCAGGTTACATATGCTAGCTTGCAAAGTGAATTAAGGAGTCAGTTAGAACTGTAAACTGCATTGGTGTCCGTGTCCTTACTAAAGAAATAGAGATTTGAAAAATAGAGCTAGGTCTGTTCTAGTGGTTAATGTCCTTGGGATTTCATTTTGTCTGAATCTCTGTGGAGGAATAAACTTGTTAGATTTCTTTTAATTTGTGTAACTTTAAGATTTCATAAAAATTTCCTGTGTATTCTAGAGAACTCATAAGATTTTTTTTAAAAAGAAAATGTGTTAGTTAATTGAATCTGCCTAATCATCACTGCTACATCCAGTTGAAACACAATACCAGATTAAATTCAGAGCATCGCTACTAATGTAGATAAGTTTCACTGCACATGGAGAATTGTGCATTTGAATCAATATGAACTATGTGGACATTTTGCACATTTTGCAATGACTAGAGCACTGTGTTTTCTGTAGTAAGTTAGAGAGTACATTTGAATATAGATCTGATTTTAAGGTCTTGCTATAGTTTTGCAGGTAGTCAGAGAGTAAAAATATGTCCTACCTCAGTGATAGTTTCAACCTGGCAATGATTTTGCAAATGTCATCATTCTTCATTCCTCTATAGCCCTTTTCATCAGCAAGGTGGTTGTTAGTAAACAACAGAAGACCAAGTTAAGGTCACAAATAGTAGTAAGCACTCAGCAAATAGTTATGGGTAATTCTGTAATGTGTTGATCTCAACTTTGGGAATATGGTAATGAACAAATCAGGCTAACCTCATCCTTCATGAAGCTTACATTAACATCATTAACACAGTGGCTATAACACAGGCATTTTTCCACATATTTTTATTGTAATTAATAGAAGGGTTACATTATATTCACCAGATAGAAGGGGCATTACTTCACATACATTGATACCCTTTTTCATGTCTTGGTCCCCATTTCCCTCCCCCCACCCTCACAACTCATCTTGTTTTCCCCCCTTCCCTATCCAATTTCAAATAACCAAATACACTTATATCCAATATATCAGATAACAAGGTGAAATACTGTAACAATATGAGAAAACCAAGGGATAGCCATTGAGATGAAAGATAACAGTACATTAAGGACAGCAATCATTCATTTTATGGCTTTTGTTTCTATATGCTGGAGGTCCTTTCATTTAGCATCATATTTATATGGCCTTATGTATCTAGGTTTTGTTCTATTGTAAATCTCTGCTAGGAAAGCCCAAGGTTTCTACTAATCATGACAAATGAGGGAAACCTTTGAGCCTATGGTCATTTGAGTCTGGCTTACTTCGCTTAATATGATCTTTTCTAAGTCTTTCCATTTCCTTACAAATGGGGCAATGTCATTCTTTCTGACAGCAGCATAGAATTCCATTGTGCATAAATACCACATCTTGTTAACCCACTCATCAATTGAGGGGCATCTGAATTGCTTCAATACCTTTGCTATGGTATATAGTGCTGCAATGAAGATCCTTGTGCTAGTGGATTTAGTATGTCCTTGTTTCTGGATGATTGGGTAAATGCCAAGTAGTGGAATTGCTAGGTCATAGGGGAGCTCTATGTTTAGTCTTTTGAGGAACTGCCATACTGCTTTCCATAGTGGATGAGTTTGCACTCCCACCAACAGTGTAGTAGTGATCCCTCCTGACCATATCCCCTCCAGCATCTGTTGTTATTAAATTTCTTGATCCTGTCCATTTTTACTGGAGTGAGGTGAGTTGTTTAGATTTGCATTTCTTTTATGGCCAGAGATGTCAAGCATTTCTTCATGTGTCCATAGGCCATTTTTATTTCTTCTTCAGAGAAGTCTCTCTTTAAATCTTTGGCCCATCTTTTAATGGGATGGTTTTGTTTGGAGATTAGTTTTGGAGTGATTCCATTTTTTGAGCTGTTGATATATTTTAGATATGAAGTCTTTGTTCATTGTATGGTTAGTGAAGATCTTCTCCCACTCTGTAGGCTTTCTAGTTAATTTGCTAGCTATGTCCTTTGCCATACAGAAACTCTACAGTTTAATGCAGTCCCATTTATCCAGACTTTCTCTGATTTGTTGTGTTTCTTGGTCCTTATTAAGAAAGTGCCATGGAGACCTAGTGTATCTCCTATTCCTTCTTGTAAAGTTTTCAGTGTATTGGCTTTCACTTCAAGGTCTTTGATTCATTTTGAGTTAATCCTGGTACAGTGTATCAAAGAAGCATCCAACTTTAGTTTTCTGCAGGTGCTTAACCAGTTCTGCCAGCACCACTTGTTGAAGAGACTGTCTTTCCATTCTATTATTTTTGGCTCCCTTATGAAAGAGTAAGTAGCCATAAGTCCCTGGGTTAATATCTGGGTCCTCAGTTCTATTCTATGTCTTCAGGGCTATTCTTGTAACAGTACCAAGCTGTTTTGGAGAAGTGACCTTTTCTTAATCCCCTCCTTTAGTGTTGACTTAATATACTTCAGTTCTGACATCAGATAAAAAAACAAAAACAAAAAATAAAATCAAACTATTAATGCTGTGGGTGGAGGTAGATAAGGAAAGACAATGGAGAGATTCTGAGTAACTGTCCCTGTTTTCTCTTTCTGAGCCTGTCATTTTGCATACAAATCAACATTGTCTATAAATCAGCTTTGTAGAATTCATTCTGAATATATTGAATGTGAAAGAAGATAAGGTTTGTATTCACATAGATAAAACAAAATCAAACCTGCTGTTAAGATTTTACTTTGAAAATGTTTGCTTGAAAAAAGGAAATTGTCTAGAATTTGGCCTATGTGTAATAAAACTTGAAGTTCTTAAATTGACTTCTTAGCTTGATTATTTACGATTTTTATAATGGAACATGTTAAGGACATGATTTGCTACTTATTTAGGGGGATGATTTTTCACAGAAATTACCACTTCTTTTGTAATTTTCATCCTATTTGTATACATGCCTATTTGGGGTTTTGTTTTGTCTCGTTGAGGGTTTTCTTTTGGGGGTCAGGGGTTTAGAAGAGTGCACTGGGTTCTTGGTGTATAGAGGAAATTCCTCAAAGTGCCAAATTACTTTCATATTCTGTATTAATGAAATAAAACACAAGTGTTGTACCTCAGTCATTTTCTTCCATAGATTATTATAACATCTTGGTACTGGTACCATATTAAGGCTTTTATATACAATGCATTTATTCCCAACTTTGATAGCTTTAATTAGAAAACAGTGTTTTGAAGTTCTATTAACTGCCATTAATATTGCCAGTCTATATTTGAGAAAGATTGTCCCCTTCTATGGTTGTGTGTGTTTATTCTGTGTGCCTGGCACTGCTATGTCATTCAGTGTGTATGATCTCCTAAGAGTTCATGTTCTACTTTCAAAGTAGATTTTATTAGTCTCATTTTCCATATGCAAAAACTAAATCTGAGCAAGATTAAAAATGTTTTCTAAGTTCAAACAGCTGCAGGAACTATTAAGTGCTGAAGCCTGAATTAATATACAAGTTTATTTAATGTTAAAGTCCAAGAAGCCTGTCTCCTCATTCAGAGACTTGATATCTAGAGTTCATTCTGTTCCAAGTGCTGCACTAGGACTTTAGGTCATTGGTCCTTCAGGGACTGTGAGATCAGTTCCATCATTGCCTTGATTTGCCAAATGAGGAAACTGATAAAGAGGTCATTTGCCCAAGAATGTGAAGTTGGTCATTTGCCCCAGACTAGACAACTACAAAGTTGGAAGCCTTACCACTTGGCTTAAAAAGCATTTTTTGTAACTTCTTTAAAAGATGAGTCTTAGGTGTTTTCTATCCTCCTGTGTTCATTTATTGACATAAGAAGGGCTGCTTTTGAAAATGCCATCTTTTTTCTACCCATTAACTTGAGCTGCCCATTAACAGAACTTTCCTTTAGGCAGCCTAAACACCCAAGAAGTTTTCTCCATGCTACACAGCCCCTCTTGCCCCTGAGAGAAAGACAGAGACAGATAGAGGGGAGGGAAGGAAGGGAAAAAATGGAAAGAAGGGAAGAACTAGTCTTTGCCTTGTTTGGAAGGTTGTTTTTATGCCAATACTGGGACTTGAACTCAGGACCTTACACTTTCCCTGAGCGTTTTCATTCAAGACTGGTACTCTGCCACCTGAGCCACACTTCTACTTCCAGCATTTTTCTGGTCAGTTGGAGAGAAGAGTGTTATATTTGTCTGCCTGAGCTGGCTTTAAACCAAGATCCTCAGATCTCAGCCTCCTATATAGCTGGAATGATAGCCAGGACTCATTGGTGTCTGGCTCCCTGGGTTTTACCACCCTCAGTTTAAGGGTCCAAATGCCAGAGAACCTCTTATGACCATAGGGGGTTTTCACCAGCTCATCCTTATACAGCAAATAAAACAGATGCTATCATTTCCCCAGAGACCTCATCTTGTTCCTTATCAGCTTCCTAGAACATTCTTTCTCCATCTTTGCCTCCTTCTTCACTCCTATTTGACATTATCTGCTCTGAAAAGTCTTAGTAGTTCTCTAGTGACACATCTTTTCCAAATTCCCACGGGGAATGACATTTACTAGGAAATTTCTCCATCACATATCTCTCCCCCTACTTAGCATCCTCAGAACAGATGTGGTTGTCATAGCTACAGTATGCCTTGACATAGTTCCTATCCTAGAGAAGAAAACTGCTGTCCCCCTGAATAATGCTTATAACAACAACGCCTTAACTAGATGCTTACTCACTTGGGGTTCCATGTGACTGATGGAGCAGTCCATTTATCGGTAATTAGCTGAAGGCTTTTTTGGTCCTGGATGGTATCGGAGTGTGAGCTGAGGGGTGTGATCTTCACACCGGATGTTTTGGAAGAGGATGAAACCTTTAAGAGGTATAATCTATTGGGAGGCCCTAACATAGTTAGGACTGTGCCAATTGAAGGGGATTGTGAGACCTCAACCTGGGGGAGGGGGCAGAGTGTACCCTAGCATGCTTGAGGCCCTGTGTTTGATTCATCGGTACCACAGATAAAACTAGAAGTGGTGCTGTGGCTTAAGTGGTAGAAACTTGAGAAAACTCAAGAACAGTGTCCAGACCCTAAGCTCAAGCACCAGGATAGCAAAGGAAGAAGGAAGGAAGGAAGGAAGGAAGGAAGGAAGGAAGGAAGGAAGGAAGGAAGGAAGGAAGGAAGGGAGGGAGGGAGGGAGGGAGGGAGGGAGGAGAAGGAATGGAAGAAGAAGGGAATGGAAGGAGGAAAGAAGGAAGGAAGGAAGGAAGGAAGGAAGGAAGGAAGGAAGGAAGGAAGGAAGGGAGGGAGGGAGGGAGGGAGGGAGGGAGGAGAAGGAATGGAAGAAGAAGGGAATGGAAGGAGGAAAGAAGGAAGGAAGGAAGGAAGGAAGGAAGGAAGGAAGGAAGGAAGGAAGGAAGGAAAGGGAAGGAGGAAGGAAGGGAGAAAAAGAAAGAGAAAAGGAAAGAGAGGAGGGAGGGGAGAAGGAAGGAAAAAAGAAAGGAAAGAAAGAATAGAAAGAGCAGGGAGGGAGAGGGAGGGGAGGAGAAAAGAAAGAGAGAAGGGAAGGAGCGAGGGAGGAAAAGAAACAGAAAGGATGGAGGGAGGAAGAAATGAAAGAAAGGAAGAAAGAAAGAAAGAAAGAAAGAAAGAAAGAAAGAAAGAAAGAAAAGAGGGAGGGAGAAAAAGAAAGGAAGGAAGGAAGGGAAGAAGGAAGAGGCAGGTGGAGCGGGAGGGAGGGAGGGAGGGAGGGAGGGAGGGAGAACAGAAAGAGAGAATGGAAGGAGGGAGGGAGAAAAAGAAAGAGAAGGGAGAGAAGGAAGGAGGGAGAAAAAGAATGAAAGAAAGAAAGAGTAAGGATGGAGGGAGAGAAGGAGGAAAGGGATGAAAGAAAAAAGAAAGAAAGAGAGAAGGGAATGAGGGAGAAAAGAGAGAAAAAGAAGGAAGGAAGGAAAGAAAGAAAGGAAGAGAGAGAGAAAGAGGGAGAATGGCAAGCAAGCCCACACATCTTAACAATGTCTTAGCTGCTGGTTCACGCAGAATTTTAAAAACAGCCGGTGCTGGCATTTGTGCCTAATATTTAATACGTAGAAATAGTAGAGAGCCAAATATTTGGAGTTGGTGATTTGGACATTTTCTGGCCAGAACCAAAATTGTTGCCTTGCCACAAAACCTTTGGCCTTCCCATTTGAACACTCTGTATTTGGAAAGCAAAAGATGCATCCTAATAAAATAATGACTTTCAAAACACAAATGAAAATTGTAATAAAATATGCTTACTAGCATGTTTTAGGACTCTACTGAGCCCATCATTTCCTTTCTTCCTATGAATTTTTAGATACTTTTTGCTTTGGCTTCTTTTCTTTGCCAGAGAACATTTTCCTATTATTTCTGTGATAGAAAATTACAATAATTAAGTTCCTAATCAATGTTCTTTTGCTACAAGATTGGAGGTAAATAAAAAATTAAGAATCACAGATGGAATACCTACAATTAAATCTATACATATAGCAACAGTGATAAATTTCCTTCAAACAAAGCACTAAGAAGATCACAGCTGTTTTTAAAAGCTGCTTTGCAATGAAATATGAAGTCAGTTTGATTTATAATATTTAATGCCCTTTAAACATCTGTGGTAAGTCCTTCAAATTTGGTAATTTTTAACAGTGAAAAAAATTAGCAACTACTTATTAGTCTAAGCAACACCAGTTTTATATCTGAAAAAATAGAAATTCTTCTGCATCCTTTTATTTTCTGTAGTTACACTCAAATCAAATGTCTAGCACCTGAAGCAACTAGCAATAAAGCTCTTTATTTTCCTTGTTCCAGCCTAGAAATTGGCTGTTCTATTCTTATGAGAAAACCATACAATTTTATTCACCAAATATTAAATCTAAGTATGTTTTATTGCCTTTGTGAGCTCTGCTCCAAGCCGTTTCTAACTCTGATGTTCCATCAGAACAACATTCTCTCTCAACCCTTCAAGTTTGGCTTACTTGCCTAGATCTGTGATCTCTTTTATCTTTTTTGCATCTTGGAATCGCAGCTCATATTTACAATTTGAGATGCCTTTTTTATTTTCCCTAGCATTTAGTCTCCCTTACATCCTTAACTCCATGAATAAACATTCCATACACTCTGTCCATTGACTCTCTGCTTCTGGTTTTACCATGGCTTCCAAACCTCTGGTGGGTAGTGATGCTAGGGAATTGAAAATCCACGTTGAAAAACACTGGTCCTTGGCAAACATAGCTCCTGAAGATGTTCAATTTGGTCCTTCATTCTTTTTTTTGTATTTGGTAAATATTACTTAAACATTAAGAATTTTCTCATACAAATCTGGATTTCTAGCTGCTTATGAAAATCTGATATGGCAATTTCAGGCTTAATAACTTGGAATATAAGGAATAACTGGCCTTGTAGGAGGGATGCTTTTTTAACTCCTCTGCTTTACATATTTGCTTCTAGACCTTGGATTTATTAGAATGTGTAGCCCATGTTCTGGCTTAAATACTTCCAGCCATAGAATAGGAGGTAGAGCATTGTCAAACTCAGGAAGCCTCACTGCTTTCCTAAACTCCACTTTGCTACAGCCCAGCAGTGGAATTATCTCTTAGTCATTGTGAGAAATTTAAGGTTAAGGATGTGCCTTTTTAAAATTCTGAGCATCATGTGTATACAGTGATGGGTCAATAAAAGGAAAATGTGTGAATTATCTTTGAAATAGAGGGGTCTAGGATATTGCTGTGTAACTCAGAGATCAAATTGTTATCATACAATATTAAATTGCTGGAGGAAAAATTAAACTTGAGTTGTTGAAATAATGCAAGAGAAATACCAGAGGACTTAGAGATTTTTCTAAGGAGACATAGAAATTGATAGAATCATTAACCTTGTGCCACTGAAATTTTAATTTTCTTTCAAATTACCTGGATTTTGATAAACCACAGGTTCCTTTTTTTGCCAGTCTTGGGGCTTGATCTTGGGCTTTCTCAAAACTAGAGCTCTACCACTTGAACCATAGCACCACTTCTGGCTTTTTTATTTATGTGGTACTGAGCAATCAAACCAGGGTCTTCACGCATGCTAGGCAAGCACTCTTCCGCTAGGCCAAACTCACAGCCTCAAACTAAAGGTACTTATCAATAGATCCAGATTGATGTGAGTGCTGGCAGTACTAATAAACTCTAATAATTCCACTGACTCCTTGAGTAGTGAGTTCAACATATTTGGTTTCTCTCTCTCTTTTTTCTAAATTTGTCTTAATTTGTATAGTACCACTACTCATAGTCTTTTACTTTCTAGGCAAGAGCTCCGACACTCAGATAATATTTTATACCGCTCATTATTTAGTTTTAGTATTTTTATATATAGATGTATGTATACACAAATACATATATACATATATATTTTAGTAGTTGTACAAAGGATTTGTCATCCAGCAAATCGGTGTATGAATATAGTACATCTTGATCACCCCTTTCAACATTCTCCTTCATCTCTCTTAACCCATACCTTCCCTCACATTTCTTAATTTTGTAGGATGTGCATTGAACTTTTTAGTAATTTTTATTGTTATGGTGATGTAAAGTGAGAATATAGTTACATGTGTAAGGTGGTGAGTGAGTACATTACTTCTCAAATATTGTTACCCCTTCTTGTTTTCATTTCCTGGAGTCCATTCTAATAAATATTGTTTTCTGTAATCATGTGAACATTGACATGATACCTTTGTGCTTATAGCCCCCTCTGGGTTCACTGTGAGAATGCTTAGGATTTTTCTTTGCATATGGTTAGCATGCAAACATGCTAAAGGCTGAGGCAGCACACATGCTAAAATTGGAACAGTTCAGGAAGACCAGCTGTTATAAAGCAGATAGAACTGTAGGTATGATTATGCAGTGACACAGTAAAACCTCCATTTGGAGAATGGGTCTTCTGGATCTGGGGAGAGAGCGGAGATGTGAGAAGGGAGAACAGGAAGGCATTCCTGATAGGGGAAGGTGGTGAGTAGGGGCTCAGAGGAAAGAACTGCAGATTGCTGCCCAGCTGGAGCCACACAGCAGAGCTCTTCTTCAGACTGGAATGAAGCAGACCTTGAATGGAGGTGGCAGGGAGGCAAATCCATTCAGCACCGGTGTCCTATCGAGGTCCTAGGGATCTACCAGAGATTTCAGGTTGAAGTTCTGTAAAATGGTGGTCAGGAACATAAACAGTTCCATGTGGGCCAGGCCTTCTACAACACAAATCCTCTTGCCTGTTGAAAATGGCATGAAGTAAGTGCATTGAATTATTTTTTTTCTTTTTTTTAAATTTTTTATTGTAATTAATAAAAGGGTTACATGATATTTGCCAGATAGAAGGTGCATTAATTCACATACATTGATACCCTTTCACATGTCTTGGTACCCATTACCCTCCCCCCTACCCCCACCCGTCTTGGTTTTCCCCCCTTCCCTATCAAATTTCAAATAACCAAATAGAAATAAATTCAATATATCAGATCACAAAGTGAGATACTGTAACAATATGAGATACCCAAGGGACAGCAAAGGAGATGAGAGACAACATAGTACATTAAGGACAACAATCATTCGTTATATGGCTTTTGTTTCAATATCCTGGAGGACCTTTCAATTGGCTTCATACTATATGGCCTTATGTATCAACATTGAATTATTTTTTATATTCTCCCTTCTCTTCATTTGTCTGTTCTCTCTCCTTGAGCCCACCTCACCTCTTTCAAGTTCCCTTCCTGGTATTTGTTTTGTTGTACTATTATTTTTAGTTCATTTTTGATGAAGTCTCATGCTTTAGCAGAGGTCTGGGCCTCTGCATCCTGAGTACCAGGGTTTTGCAGGTTTGTACCATAACACCAACCACATTTGATTCATTATGAGAAGTGAGTGTAAGTTAAATGTGGTTGTGAACTTTTCCCTGGGAATATAGTGAAGTCTGAAAATGAGGAGGCATTTATCTGAGTTAGCTGCTTTTAAGCATTCATTGTGCCCATGAAACTGAGAACTGGGCTCTGCATAGAGAGTACATTTCTTTTGTTTCAGAAACATGAGACCCTACATATTTAGGAAGCATTCACTTTGAAAAGGAAAAAGAAATGGACATGAAAGATGCTTGTGATTTCAGTTAAAGGGCAAGCCATCTGACCCTCTCCTTGTGTACTAATGAGGCTAACGGTGCAGTGGTTTCACTGGAGACAGCATAGAATGGCACTCTTTAAAATCTGTTCTAATGCTATTTTTAGGTACTGAACTCCATTCCAGGCAACATGGGAGTGGAGTGTTTATTTCATGTTTAATGCACCCTTCCACTTGAAACTAAAATATTTCCTTCCCTCCACTAAGTTTCTATCAAGTCTCTCATGACATACTGAGAGCATTGCATCTCCTGTCCCCTAAGCTAATCAACTGTTTTAAACCGAAAAGCCTGGAAAATGCAAATCCTGCCACAGGCCCCCAGTGGGTTAAAAAAGACAACTCAAGTAAAACGTTTCCAGATGGTTTAGGCATTATGTTCTTTATAGTGTGGAAACAAAGGAGGATCCTAAGCTGGACCACTTGTTACAAAGGGATAGGGAGGATTCCTTGGCAGCTTCTGTAAGGAAGCCTGTGAGGGCCACTGCATAGTACCCAGGGAATATGGACTGTTGAGATTCTGCTAACCAGCTGCTCAGCCCTAGAGTTAGTTGCCCAATTAAGGGTGAAGTAGCTCCTGTCACCTCCTGGTTTTGAATCCAAACTTTAGTATATCTGATCTGTTTTACTATCTCAAAATGTTTTATTAAACTGACAGTTTGAGGCATCTTTTTATTTTTTTTCTGCCAAGGACCATTTAGACACTTAAGATTTCATTCAAAGGCCATACACATATATTAAGACAAGCCTGGCACTGGCTTGTAATCCTAGCTACTAAAGAGGCTGAGATTTGAGGATCCAGGTTTGAAGCCTAAAACACCAAAAGGCTAGAAGTGTTAGGTCCAAGGACAGAGCCACAGACCTGAGTTCAAGGTCCAATGTCAGCATATCCTCCCACAAAAAATGACCAGTACAGAAAGACAAAGTAGCAGAGAATTATTTGTACCCTATACAAAAATCTTTGCTCACATTCTGAGATATCTTTTACCTATGACCATGTAAGATGATGTTAAGGGAAATGAACTGCGGGACATGGAAACAAGTGGTTTTTCTTTGTGGTTGCTGTTTTTAATGTACTATGTGAAGTTATTTCTTTCGTCATTCTTTTTGCCCTATAGTTTATCCCTTACTGTCACTGTATATGATTTTGGTACCTGGTATATTGTATATATGCTTATTTGAAATAGGGAAGGAAAAAAGGGAACATGGAAATGGTGAGACAAAAGACAGAGTAAGAGTGAGTGATGTCAAGCAAACATTCTATTCCATCATGTAACAAATGATTTCAGGGCCCATGAACTAGATGTCTTCCAGGTAGAGTTGAGTGTCACAGTACCTTGGATCTGAGCCAAAGGACATTATGTTATGATAAAATTGTAGCAATACCTTTGTTTGTAATGTTGAAGTTTGTATAGAAAAGAACTGACAGGTTTGGGGTTTTGTTGTTTATTTGTTTGCCATTTTGTATGTTGTGGTTGGAGAGTTTTATTGCAGAATAATTCAGTCAGGTCTCTTTCTGGCAATCTCTTAATGTCTCTGAGACATTCATGTTACTGCTGACTTACAACTTTCAGTGACAACATCCATACAAAATGTATTGTTTCAAAATAGATTGGAGTAGTACATATGAAATTTGATCCATTGTCAGGCTCTTTGTTTTTTTTTTTTCAAGAGACACAATAATCCCTAGGTACGCTTGGCATTTGTTGAATACACATAGTTAGCATTTAAATGACAATGTACCTGTTCAGACTGTTTGTTTAATTAGCATCTCTTCACAGCATGCCTAGGAGATTGGTAAGTATCATTAACACCATTTTACTGATCAGACAATTCAAATGACAGAACCTGAGTTATCTGAGTGAAGAAATATGGCAAATTAAAGGCAATGTAGAATGGATGTGTGGCTCCAGCCTTGAATGCACATGTACTGTATCCTCTCAATGTTCAGAAAAGCTTTCTACCAGTAAAACAGATTTATTCAAGCTGCAAATGGACTACTACTTAGTGAGTTTTATTGATTTCTATATGAGATAGATTGGTTAATTGTATACAAAATACAATGATAATGGATCTCCTCACAAAGACCTCCTGACTGAACTGTAAGACTATATTTTTGACACTCATTTTGATGACAACACCATGGAAACTTGTTTTAACATCCTAAAAATACTTCATATTGAATATTCTATGTGAAAACTGTCTTTGAAGCTAGAAAAGACAAGGCAGTGACAGCCATTAGCATGTATTGTCATTCAATTCTGGATTAAGAACTGAGGTTTATTTGTTAAATTTTTGGCCCAAATCTCTTGTCTGGTTTGAGGTGAAGCTTTCATGCAAACTCAAATTCACAAGTGCCTTTGTTATATCAAGCCTAGAGAGAGCTCCTCTCTCAGCCTCTTTCTCTTGCTTTCTTTATCTTTCTCCTTTTTTTTTACATCCATTACTTCCTCTCTCTGTCTTTAAGCAATGATTCAGATTAATTTAGAGACAGTAAGCACAGCATGATTTTAAATATTAATTTAAAAGTCAGGAACTATGCTTTTGTTTTTGTTTCAAAAGGCCAAAATAATGAGCCAGATCTAATGATGAGCACTGCAGAAGGTTATTGAAGGTTCAGTTTGAGATATTAAATACAGAGAAGACTAAGATTTAATTGAACCATGTTTAGAAGATAGAGACTATAGTACTAATAGGGCCTGTGTAAACCACATAGCAGCCATCCTAAGTGACCCAAACTCTTTCATATGAGCAGATGTCATAAGTAAAAAGAAAAGAATGAAGCAGACATTACATTCTTAGTAGTATTAGCAGCAGTGTCAGAGAATTAAAGGATAGGACTTTTCTTTTCTTTTTTGCCGGTCCTGGGGCTTAAACTCAGGCCCAGGCATAGTCCTTGAGCTTTTTCAAGGCTAATGCCCTCCCACTTGAGCCACAGCATCACTTCTGGCTTTTTCTTTGTATGTAGTACTGAGAAATCGAACTTAGGGCTTCATGCATGCTAGACAGCACTCTACCAGTATGCCACACTCCCAGCCCTAGGATGGAATATTTCAGTGGAGAAAAACTTTCTGAGACATATCTGTCCAAAAATTTGATAAGTGTGAGTTGGAAGTTTGCTGAAAACTTTTCTATCAAATGTCTGGAAAATACAACTGAAGAATAAGGAAAAAATTATGGCCAGAGTAATTTTTAGAATAACCAAAAATGTTATTCCTTAACTCTATAATAATTTATTTAAAAGCAAGTCTCACACAAAAGACACTAATTAAGACCACTTGAAAATTAGTTATTGCCTTCTTTCTACCTCCTCATATTGGTCCTTTTCAGCCTTTTTAATGGCATCACAAAGCTTAAATGCTATATAGAGCATAGTGAATTTTCTGTGTTAAATGAAAATTAAGTCTATTAATATTAAGCAGTTGAATTAGCCAATGTGAGTTATTCCTATGTTAGCAAATTTGCACAATGAATGGAATGGGAGATGTAGGATCTGTTGTGCACTGAAAGAGCTAGAGCAGAGATGAGCATCTGTGGTTGCTGTAACTCAGCCAGGAGCTGCGTCCAAGGTAATCATGAGTGACAGAGCTGACCATGGAACAACTTCTTGGTAGAAGTGCCTAGCCACCGTGACAGACTATTTTCAATGAAATGTTTCAAATAGTAGCATCTTTGCCCTCAGAAGGAGATCAAAGGCAGCAAAGTGATGAAAAAGGAAGTGTATGTTATCAGAGGAACTTCACGTTCAGAATCATTAGCATCATTTAAAGGTAATTCCATCTCAAATTATTTCTGTCAATTTTTTCACTCATTCGATCTAAATCCAGGGCAGATGAAGTATTTGCCTTCTATTTAGAGAAAGATTATGTAAATTAGAACTACACATTTACCTATTTCAACCAGGCAGAGCAAAATTGGGAATAATTGAACACTTCGACTATCCGATTTCTCATATCTACCTTACTTAGAAATCATACCAACATCTCCTCAACTCCCTACCATCACATCTCATTCCAGCTTGCATCTGCACCCACCCTTCTATACATCCTCATACTATAACCCAGGGGGTGCATTTGAACCTCACCAGTTTCTCAAAGACTGTCTCCTTTCCTTTGCCAGTCCCTCCTGAGGGCTATTGCTTCATTCTTTCCTCTCCAAATCCATTAAACTACTGAACATCTACTCTGCTTCTGAAGATATTTCCTGAATGAACTGAAGAGAGTTTTGTCTCTTTGTCATGACAGATTTGATCTTAGTATACTCTTTCCTACCATTAAATGCAATGTCCTTCCAGTAGCCAGGAAAGAACTCTTCTGAATTCCACACTACAACCTACAGAAAAAAATGGCAACTACATTATATAATGACTTAAAGATAATAACAATAAGTAAATAGAGGTCTTCAACTGTCTGGAAGACTCTAACCCTATGGTGCCCAATTGTTCATGATTATTGGGAAAAGATGGAAGCTTTGCCAGTAAGTGATTTCTTCACAGCAATAACTAATTCTTTGGAGGAAATACTAGAGCATAGGTCCAAAATGTATAGCAAATTTCCTTTCTTTTTAATACTTTCCTGTATAACTACTGAGCTATCAATAAAAATAACTATTTTTGTTTATAATGAAATACTTAATTTTTTATGTCATTCATCTATGACTGACTCTTCAATACTTGTATGTACTGATTTACTGTTTGTGACATCCATGAAATTATTCATTCAAGGTCACAGTAGGTAGAGGAAGAGTCAAACCTAAGTGCTATGATGCCAGAGTTGATCATTCCACAATTTAATTCAACTTGATTAATGGCTGCTGTAGAAGAAACACAGCTAGGGTTTTTTGGACTGTACTTAGGGAAACAGTATGATATTTTTTTTAAAAAGTACTGCTTTTCCTTCGCAAAAATACACAATGATTTTGATTGATTTAACTTTAAAGCAAAAAATAGAGTAAAACCCAGTAATCTGTTTTATTGTGAAAGAAATATCCCAAAGTGGCAGAGAATTATTTGTACCCTCTATAAAAATCTTTGCTCACATTCTGAGATATCTTTTACCATGACCATGTAAGACGATGTTAAGGGAAATGAACTGCAGGACATGGAAACAAGTGGTTTTTCTTTGTGGTTGCTGTTTTTAATGTACTATGTGAAGTTATTTCTTTCATCATTCTTTTTGCCCCTATAGTTTTTTCCTTGTTGTCACTGTATGTGATTTTGGTACCAGGTGTATTGTATATATGCTTATTTGAAATAGGGAAGGAAAAAGGGAACATGGAAATGGTGAGACAGTGATACAAGACAACATGTTGGAAATGAACTTGACAATTTAGCGGGACTTGGGGAAGAAAAGTGGAAGAAAAATGTGTTCGACAAGAAATTTTCTCACTGCCTTATGTAATTATAACCCACTCTGTACATCACCCTGACAGTATTATTATATTAAAAAATAGGAAGAGAGGAGAGACAGAGAGAGGGAGAGAGAATGCTCCTTTAACAAAATTTGTGGTTTTATATTTTATTTATAGCTGATTAATTTAACATAAATTATATTTGTTAAGGTGTTCTAGATTAGGGATCAAATTTAATTGTTTCCTAAATTTTAGACTAACAAAGCAATTTTAACTAAGTATGTCCTAAAATATTTGTTGACATATTTATCCTTTAGCCACTTATGGAGATGTTCGTTCATTTTTAGGTTTTTCACTGAATCTTTCATTGCATTCTGTGGTCTATTTGTCTATGTCTGTACTACTATATCCTATTCAAATCACTCCAAGAAACAGGATATGTATGTTCTCAAGCAGAAGTGCTTTCCAGACATGTGTATATTTTAAATGGGTAATTTCTTAATTTCATTCATATTTCTAATTAATTAATTATTTTATTTACATATTATTGTGTTGGCATTTGGGCTTGAACTCAAGTTCTGGGTGCTGTCCCTGATAGTTTTTTGCTTAAGGCCAGAATTTTAGTATTTCCCACTCTATTTCCAGTTTTTTGCAGTTAATTGGAGATTAGTGCCACACAGACTTCCCAGCCCAGGCTGGCTTCAAATCACTATTAGATTTCAGCCTCCTGAGTTTCTTGGATTACAAGCATGAGCCACCAGTGCCTGACTAGAAATTAATTTTAATAAAGTATATAATCATTAAGGATAGTGATACATTGAGCAGAGTATTTCAAGTTTCATGTTTGCATATGATTATTTTACAAGGAGGTGTCAATCTAAGCTTCAATAATAAAAGAATTTTAGCTTCAAGCTTATTTTGTCATCAAACAAGCAATTTTAAATCATTGCAGTTTGTACAAAATAGTAGAGTGGTGTATGGATTATTTAATCCACTTGTATGCTTATTAATGCTCATTCCCAGGGTGGGAGGGAGTGGGCATTTCAATGAAGATGACAAGGAAAACAAAATTGTGCAGATCAGAAGATGCCTCTCATTTCTAAAATTCAAAATGTGAAAAGTATAGAAACTAAACTGTTAGCAAAATTTGAGATTTTAATCAATACTAAAATGTGGGGCTGGAAGCATAGCCTAGTGGTAGATTGCACACCTAGCATGCACAAAGCCCTGGGTTCAATTCCTTGGTACCTCATACTCAGAAAAAGCTAGGAGTAGAGCTGTGGCTAAAGTGGTGAATCTCTAGCCTTGAGAAAATAAAAAGTTCCCAAGGACAGTGTCCAGGTCCTGAGTTCAATCCCTAAGAATTGTAAAAATAAGTACATACATACATGCATACGTCTATACATACCAAAATAAAATATTTGTAGATCATGTTGACTTTTTGTCAGTCTTTACTTATTTTCTATGGATTTCAGACAACATACTAGTCATAGGATATGGGAAATAAGATCTTCCTTCTTTCTTTTTATTTGTAGTGTTTGTGTTTATTTACAGGGCTTGAGCTCACTGCCTCTCTCACTCAGCTTTCTTGCTCATGAACCATACCTCCAGCATTGATTTTTGCTAGCTAACTGGATCTGGAGTCTTTCTGACTTTCCTGCCTACACTAACTTCAAACTATGATCCTCCAATTTCAGCTTCCTTGTTTAGTTTCTAGAAGCTGCTTATTTTAACGAAGATGTTTTATCAGAACTAGAGAGCTTCATGTTTCATTTCCTCACATGACTCTCATATGTCAGCTACTCCAGATTCACTCTCAGCTTGTCAAGAATTTTTTCCCTTCTTCTTCTGGATCTTTCTAAGCTTTGAGCTCCCAAACCTCCCATTTTCCTTTGTTTTTCCCTTAAAAATACTTTTCTTTCTCATTATATTATAATCATGTTTTAAATTTTTTTCTTTCTTGATTATCCCCAAAATAGTCATGATGAACCACATGAAAATTGTTCACTATCGTTGCCAAAGTAAACTTCCAATGTAACTATTTTGGTGGAATGATACAACTAATAATAATTATTTGCCAGTAACAAACCAATTACATAATTATTAAATCTCTAATTGAGTGAAGGAATAAATGAGAAAGCTAGATATAACTTTGTCCCTTCATCTCGTGGATCTTTCTCACCTTTGAACCTCCAAACTTCCCATTTTGCTTTGGTTTTCTTTTAAAAATAATTGTCTTTTCCACTATATCATGATCTTTTGATAAGCAACTAATCAAGTGGTAAGGTATCATGGAATTCATATACATTACATCTGTGTAGTAGGAATGTAGGTACATTTAAAAATGAATGGCAGTATTTGAAGCAGCAGAGCTATACAAGAAAGGGCAAGGTGATGTAGAACCATGAGTTATTCTATTTACAGCTTTTTTTTCTCTGAAATGAGCTATTAATTGGAAACCTACTATGTCACAGCTTAAATCAGAACAGTTCTTATTTTGGGACAGAGGGAAAAGGATCCCAGAGTATGGTTAATTTTTCCTCTCAATTTCCCTTGGACCTCTAAAAATTATTCATTTGTATCTATACTTCTGTGAATTCTTCACACACTAATATGTTAGCCCCATAGGAGAAACATTGGCAATAATTCAGATGTGAACCAGAGTGTAGGTAATAAAAGGAGAAGAATCAAAGAAATAATTAGGAAGAAGTGGGGGAAGAAAGAAAGAAAATACATCTACTGGAACTCTGGGAGAAAGAAGTAAATAGGAGTCTGATATGTGTAATATGTCTCTACATCAAAAAGAAAACAACTGTAAAAGATAACGACTTTGGAAGTCAGAAAAATATAGAATTCTTTCTTTGTGTTACTCAACTTTTCTTCTTTTATTATATCTTTGCATGAGATGTACTCAATGCAAGAACTGGAGATGCGAATTCTAATTTCTCTATATACTTTGTGAAAATTTGGCATGTATGCATTACACCTAGTCATGTCACTTACATGTATCACTGAACTATTTAGAGCTTGCTGGATACCAGACATTGTCTTTCATCAGTTTAATAAATTGCCAGTCATTTATCAGTCTAGTAACAGTAAATATCTCCTCTTAGTTTACTTTAAAGTATGAGGCTTCTGGCTTGAAATCTCAATTATCCTTTCTGCTTTAGCCATAGCAATTGTGGAAACCAAGAGTGCACTGGAGACCTAACGGATGTCATGATATTATATTCTTAATCTTTAGCATAAATTACACTTTTTAATTGAGGCAACTTTATAGGCAAGAGGAAAAAAAACTATATCCAGGGTTGAGTAAGGATATATCAGCATAATTAGGAAGGTCAACGTGACTAAAGCCATCATGCTTTTATTGCCAGAAAAGTTGACTTTTAGTGAATTACCCTTCACTTATTTTTAATTACTGACAACTTGGAATCACTCACCTGTTAATTAGAGGCTTGGCTCCTATCCAATCCCAAAGCAGTGCTGTGTCCATGTACCAGTCTACAGCTGTATAATTAGTGATATTTTTTCTTCTAAGAAAAACATTATAATAGACACCCCACTTTGCTGATGTTCTGTGATTGGGTGGTTAGCTCTAGGGATCATCATAATTTATCATAAAATTTTCATGTTAATAAAATCAGCTGAAAGAAAGTACCACTTATCTCCTTGATTGCACCAGAAGAAAAAGAATCTTAATTTGAGCCTTTAACAAAAATTAGGTTAATGAGGGGGAGTTTTAGGTAAAGCCAGGGATTTAAGAGCAGTAGATTGATGATTCACCAAATATTGTTCATGACTCACGTTAAAGAAAAATTACAGGAAATGGAAATAAGCAGACAGAAAGATTCCCATGAATAAGGAAATAGGTTGTACTTAACTCCACTGCAATAAAAGGCAGAAGATTGTTTTTGTTATTGACATCAAGTGTTGCAAAACGATATTTTATTATTTGCTTCTAGTGCCTCTTGCTCACAATCACTTTGTCTACCTTTCTCCATCCTCCAGCTCCAAACCAGAGGATGGTAGTAGTTTTTGTTTGTTGTTCTTGTGCTTTTCTTTTATTTTTCCTCTTTTATTAATGTTTCAATTTTTATTTAAGTTGTACAAAGGGGTTTCAATTCAGCATGTCAGTTTGTGGTGGCTTTAGATGGAGAATGATGGAAGAGCTGACTGATCAAGATGAATTGTCCTGTCTTTCATAATTGTCAAATTTAAGGCATGCACGTATGTGCATATATATTTATGCATAGGTATGTGTATATATATGCTCCTATATAATTTTAATTAGCCTAAGGATTAGAGTACCCACTTTAAGTTGACCTTCTGCAGCTAAATAAAATCACAAGTAAATATATTACAATTATAAGAACCATGACCACTTGTCAGAATCACTCAGCATTTTATAATTATTCACTGTGTCTCCTTCCCACTAGACATTTGGATCCGTAGGAACTGGAGCCATTTTGTTATTTAATCCTTATTTGGACACATTTTGGAAATGTAACAGAAAATGTGTTTCTGGACCTTTATTAAGAAAGTTTTGACCTGTGCCAATGAGTCTTAGTGTATCTCCTATTCCTTCTTGTAAGTTTTGAGGATATCTGCTTTTAGTTCAAGGTCTTTGATCCATTTGAAATTAATTCTGGTGCAGAGTGACATATAAGGATCTAGCTTCAATTTTCTACTGATGCTTAACAAATTCTGCCAACACTATTTATTAAAGAGGCTGTCTTTCTTCTGTGTTACTTTTTTTGGCTACCTTATCGAAGATTAGGAAGTCATAGGTCTATACAAGAAATACAAATCAAAAGAGCTTTGAAATTCCACCTCACTCCAGTTAGAATAGCCATTATCAACAACAGATGCTGGCGTGGATGTGGCTACTACACTGTGGGTGGGAGTGTAAACTTGTTCAACCACCCTGGAAAGCAGTATGGTGATTCCTCAAAAGTTTAAGCATGCAGCTCCCCTATGATCCAGCAATCTGGACATTTACACAAATGTCCACAAACAAAGGCATACTAAAGCTACTAGCACAGCAATGCTTTTTGCAGCATTATTTACCATAGCTATGATATGGAACCAACCCAGATGCCCCTCAATAGATGAATGAATCAAGAAGATGTGGTACTTATACACAACAGAATTCTATGCTCCCATTAGAAAGAATGTCATCACCCCATTTGTACGGAAATGGAAAGACTTAGAAAAAAATCATTTTAAATAATGTAAACCAGACCCAAAGTAGCACAGGCTCCATGGCTTCCCTCATTTGTAATAATTAGTACACATCTAGGATTCTCATAGTAGAGGATCACAATATTTCAAAAGCTATGTACATATGATCATACAGGATGAGACTAAATGAAATGAACTCTAAAATATGGAAATAAGAGGTTTATCTTTGTGATTGTCATTCTTAATGTAGTGTGTGAAGTTATTTCTTTCTCTTTTTTTCCACTTATGGTTAATCTCATGTGGTTACTGTATCTGACTTTGTTACCTGGTATACAGTATGTACACTTAATTGTTTATTTGAAATAGGAAAGAGAAGGGGGAAATCAAGATGATTGGGAGAGGGTGGAGGGAGTGAAGGGAGGACAAAAACATGAGAAAGGGTATCAAGTTTCAAGAACTAATGTACCCATTACCTAACAAATGTAACTGTAACCCTATATACATTATCCCAACAATAAAATATGATAAAGAAAAGCATTGTGGAGTCACAGAGTCACAAAGCTTACCAGGTCTTGGTTAAGTAGCCCTCAGGTAAAATTTTAGCAAGAGCTTGCAATATTTTAGACACATCAGCTGGTATGATATCCTTCTAGTGTGGGTCAATGCTTATGTTTCCATTTGCTTTCTTTGTTGTTTCTTCAAAACTGAAGACTAAAACCCAAGATTTCTAGATTCTAGTTTACCACTCTGCTATACCCACTCCCACTGAGGCCAAATCAGGCTATGTTGCTCATGCTGGCCCAGAACTTGAGATTCTTCTGTGTCTGCTTCCTCAGTTCTGATAGTACAAGTGTGAACCAGGAAGGCTGCTTCAATTATCCCTGGGTATCATAATTTTTCTCTACCTAACTTATACAAAATGTCTGTTCCTAGGTAACATACTAACAGCTGAGCTTTTCCTTTTTAATGAGGATAGATTCTGCAAGTACATTAAATATATATTATATTTACATTCTATATGCATATCTTATACCATGTATATAATACTAGTATAATTAGAATTAGTAAAGACTCTTATAAAGGAGGAGGAATAAGGAAGAGAGATTCGAAAGTTATATAGATAGTGGTGGTGTTTAATCAAAGTATAATACATGCAAGTAAGTAAATAATACAGTGAAGCATTTTGTACAATTAATTTATGCTAATAATGAGACTTGAGGATATAATATCCTAATTGTATTTCAAAATGTATTAGAATCAAGCATATACTCACAAGATTATGCATGGAAGTTCATTAGAAACTGTTTTAGTCTACAGAGGAGGTAAATTGTATGCAATCATGTACATACATGAGCAATCAAGTTCAATCTCAGTCTATGTTCTTTCCCTTTTCTTATTTAGATGTTTCATCTTTTCATTGAAAGACCACCCTTTCCTGGGCTCATTGTCACATTGTAATCTGCAGCATTACTCTTTGTGCTTTCTTCACTATTATTAGGTGAAAATGGTACTTAGGGGTGGGGACATTCTTCATCATAATCCTAAAAATTTGGGTTAGAGGTAAGAGGATCATAGTTTAAAACTATCTCTGGGGAAAAATTGTGAGATTCTTTCTGAAATTACGAGATTCTTTCCCTGTCTAAAGCAAAAAAGCAAAAGATGGAGCCAGCTGAAGGCTTTGCTCAATTATTAGAGTGCTTGCCAAGACAGTTCTTGAGTTCAAGTCCCAGTCCTGGCAAAAAATAAATAAATGTTTCTTGAGCACAACTACAATTCTATGATAGTTGATACCAAGATAGCTGAATGACCATAGACAAGAAGCATAGACAGTATGAATACACTGAACAAAGTGTAATTTGCAACCCGGGAAAACAATACGGGATTTCATCATGCTACTTAGTATGACATGGAATTTACAACTTAGGAATTATTTCTGGGGTTTTCCATTTAGTATTTTGGACCTGTGCTGACTGCATATGATAATGCAAGCCATGGGAAATAAACTGTGAATAACTTTAGCATACTCCATTATGCAATTGTTAGTGAAAACTTGGTGCACTTGGCAGTCTCTTTCTGATTTTAAATTTCTCTGCATTTGCTTAGGTGTCCATATTATATCTGGATGAGAAATCTGTATCAGTGATTAGAAATATCTGTGAGACATTTTCTTGTTATCTTAAAGTGTTTTGTTTGAATGCTGTTAAATGTATACTGGTGGGAAAATCTTGTACCCTGTATACAAATGCTATTTTCTCTGTTGTCTGACAGTAGTTTTCCTTCTAAAACCAAAATAACTAAAAAATTAAATAGGAGGAAATGTTTCTATTTTAATGGCACAGATCATGCATATGAAAATGAAGCTTGGATTTCCACCAAGAATAAACTACTTAAGCATAAGACAAGCCCACTTTAAAATCACATAGAACCATATTACAGTATGCCTTGTTTGTTGGCAGTACTTTTAGTTTTCTGAAACTAAGTGGACACAAAGAGTTCTGAGAGTGGTGAACCCCAGTCAAAAATGGTGTGTTCCCACTCTCAACATGGTTGCTTACTAATGTTGCTTCACTGCTCTGCCTGGTTAGAGAAATTCAATTATCTTTTGAGGGGGATTCTGTGTGAAAAATGTGAATCCAATTCCAAAGGAAACTTTTTGTTTTACTAGAAGAATCTTGCCTATGAATAATTATGACAAAGTGTAACTGTTGATCAAAGTGCAGCATACATTATTTGTTGGAAAGTTTAGAGTCATCTAAAATAAAATGAAAATATAGTTCCCACTTGAGAATATATATTTCAGTACTTTCCACTCTATTCAGACTCTTGAACCAAAGAAGTGTTTGCCCTGTGTGTCTTGGTTTCTGTACTATCTGCATCAGCTTCCACGTCCTCCCCACAGCTCACAGAATCCACCATTCAAATTTCTATTTCTGGATGTGCAATTATAAACTATTTGTCCGTTTATGACCAGCTCATTTCTCTTAGTATAGTATTCTTAAGTTTTAGCCCATTTGTAGAAGATGATAATGTTGCAAAAGAAAGAGACATTTTAAGATTTTTCTTTTTTCCATATTTTTATTGTAATTAATAGAAGGTTACATTATATTCACCAGATAGAAGGTCCATTACTTCACAAACATTGATACCCTTTCTCATGTCTTGGTTTTTTAAAGAGCATTTCTTCATGTGTCTATTGGCCATTCTTACTTCCTCTTCAGAGAAATCTCTCTTTAAGTCTTTAGCCCACCTTCTAATTGGATGGTTGTTTCTTTGAGGACTTATTTTTGAGAGATTCAATTTTTTGAGCTGTAGGTATATTTTAGATATGAGGCCCTTGTCTGTTATATGGCTAGTGAAGATCTTCTCCCACTCTGTGGTATATATACTGCCATCAGAAAGAATGACATCACCCCATTTGTAAGGAAATGAAAAAATAGTAATATTAAGTGCAATATGCCTGAC
This sequence comes from Megascapheus bottae, assembly GCF_031878675.1. Taxonomy (NCBI): domain Eukaryota; kingdom Metazoa; phylum Chordata; class Mammalia; order Rodentia; family Geomyidae; genus Megascapheus; species Megascapheus bottae. The sequence continues at coordinate 999,408 of NC_143512.1, read as the reverse complement.
CCAAAGGAACACAGTCTCCTTGGTTTCCGTAATTTGTAATAATTGGTATGTGTTAGGATTTTCCTAGTAGAGGAGTCGATAACTCAAAAGCTAAGTGCATATGGGCATAAATGATGAGGCTAAGTAAAATGAACTCCAGGATATGGAAACAAGAGATTTGTCCTTGTGGTTGTTGTTTTTAATATACTATGTGAACTTATCTCTTTATTATTTTCTTTTCTCTTTCTCTCTTTTTTCCCCTTATGGCTTATCTCATGTTATTGCTGTATCTGACTTTGTTACTTGGTATATCATATATATGTTTATTTTTTTATCTGAGATAGGGAAGGGAAGGGGAAAAACAAGATGATTGGGGGGGTCAGAGGGAAGTAGTACAAAAAGAAGGGAAGGGGTATCAATGTTCAAGAAGTAGTGTACCCACTACCTGATGAATGTAACTATATATATATCACCCCAACAACAAACTACATAAAAATATCAGCATCAGGAAACAAGTGCATTCAATAGTGGGGTAGTCCAAAAAGAGTAGATAAATGAAGAGGGAAAGTGGGCAGGAGGGTCTCAGAATTCATTGTATATACCACAGAATTAAGAAAAGCAAGGGAAACAATGAGTAAAAGGAGAATAAGAATGTTGAAAGGGTGACACTGATCAAGATGTGTTATATTCATAAAACTGCTTTGATAAATGGCACCTCCTTTTTACAACTGCCTAAAGACAAAAAATTTACTTTTGCTTCATAATACTAAGAGATTAAAACTATAAACAAAAGTATTCTTAAAAATGACACCAGGGGAAGCTAATATAGCCTTTCCTTTGAGTGTAAGTGCTTCGACTAGGAAAAACAAGGGCAAGTGGAGTTGGAAAAGGCTACTCACTTGTGCCTCCTCTGACCAGGAGAGACTCGGGTTCTCATTCACAAAATGTTTAGTTCAATTTACAGCTCATAATCCCAGTGATTCTACAATTTGATTTAATTTCTACTAAATAAACAGGAGAAAGTGTATTGCAGTCTAACTTCCTTATAATTTCAAGTAAATAAATACCATAACCTGGCTAAAGAGTGACAGTTCCAAGAAAGGAAATTTCAGGATGAATGAATGCAGGATATTTTCATTGAGGAATGTTGTACATCAGCATTTCTATGTGCTGTGTGCAAAACTAGTAATTACCACTGTCCAGAACAGTATAGTTAAATCAGAGAGATAGACAAGGAAAAAAAATTAAAAGTACTCTCCTAAGGATTAGAGGCATGACTCAGTGGGTATGGCATTAACCAAGAATAAAAGTAGCAGGTATTAAGTTCAAGTCCCACTTTTGGAGAATGAAAGAGCAGGAAAGAAAGAAAACAGGATCGTCTCTTATGCAGAATAAATCTTTTCTTCTTTTTGATTCTTGGGATTATAGTTACATCGCCCAGGTAGTAGGTGCATTACTTCTCACACATAGATACCCCTTCTCCTGGTTTTTGTCCCCATCAAAATAAAATCTTATAACAAATTTCACAATTAAGACTAAGATACTGGTAGAATTTACTCGTCTTATTTGGGACTTTTCTGGCATGTGTGCATATGGTTTTCTTCTGCACATGTGTTTAATTGCATGCAATTCTATCACATGCAATACATTCGTATTGAAAGTCTAGTTTATAGGGTTTTTTTTTGTTTTTCTTTCTTTTTTTTTTTTTTGTGGGTCATGGGGCTTTAACTTGGCCTGGGCTCTTGAGCTCAAGGCTGCCACCATACCTTTGAGCTAAGTCATACTTGCAATTTTCTAGAGGTTAACTGGAGATAAGTCTCAGGACCTTTTGTGCCCAAGCTGGCTTTTAATCTTCAGCCTCGGATCTAAGCCTCCTGAGTAGCTAGGATTACAGGCATGAGCCACCTTGCCCAGCTAGGTTAAATATTTTTATTTCCAAGGTGCTATGATTTTTTTGTAAATGAGTGCCATATAATGCTCTTAATGTTATGTAAAAACTATGCACTAGCTATTAAAGAATATTTTAAAATTTAATATTTTATCATCACTTCTAATTCACTATCTACTCTTTTTTCATGCTTTCTATTTTAGAACAAGATAGGTGTGTTTTCTACCAAATTATTTCTGTTCCTAAAGATATAGAATCCAACCCTATTTCATTGTGGTATTGTTATCAAAGAAGTAGGACACATTATGAGAAACCTAATGTTAATACATGAAAAAATACATGAGAAAAAATAATAGCTTTAATTGAGAAATTCACTAGTGCTTTAAAGACTTTCATGATCATTAACATTATAAAAGAAAAGAAACATTATTAGGCATATGCATTAAAGGCAATAAAAGAAAATCTCCATTTAATTATATAATATTACATAACTAAATCATAAAAGATCAGATACGCTTAAATATTCACAATGCAAACTACAAAACCCTGTAGTATAGATTTACCATTTTATTTTATACTACTTTCAGGATTTATTATGATCCTAATTTGCAGTCTTCATTCCTAAAATCCTCCCCAGTGTCATAAATAGGAGTTGCAAATATGATTTTGGATATTAGAACATCTTTTTTCCCCAGGAATGTATCTACTATGTATCAGTAACAGAATGAGAACATAAGAACTTATATCAAAAGGAAATTTTTTCTTTATTAGAGAAAAATCAATACGAGTTTTCTTGTTAATGAGGAACACCATTACTCTTCATAAACAGTAATAGCATGGCTTCTCATTTTTTCTTCACTTCATCACAACTTTATAAAGACAATTTAATTTTTTAGTTGCCTGTAATCCTAGCTACTCAGGATGCTGAGATCTGAGGATGACAATTTGAAGCCAGTCTGGGCAGTCAACTTCATGGAATTTTTTTTTCCAGTCCTAGGGCTTGAACTCAGGGCCTGGGCACTGTTTTTGAGCTTTCTCAAGGCTAGTGCTCTACCACTTGAGCCACAGCCACAGCACCACTCCCAGCTTTCTTTGTGTTGAGCCCAGGGATTCCTGCATACTAGGCAAGCACTCTACCATTGGGCCATACTCCCAGCCCCTCCATGTGACTTTTAACCTCGTAAAAAGCCAGAAGTGGAACTGTGGCTCAAGTAACGGAGTGCTAGCCTTGAGTAAAAAAGCGCTCAGGAATGCCCTGAATTCAAGTCTCAGCTGTGAAAAAAGTGAAATTATTGCAGAAATATGCATATTTTATTCATTACTAAGGAAATCTTGTCAAAATCATTCTTATTTACTTATTAATACAATAGTTAATAATAACAGGAAAAAGAAGTACTGACGACCATGAAGAGCTACCAGAAATATAATACCTCATACGGTGATTAATGTAGGCTATGTTCTTTTCCAAAAAATACCCATCTAACACCATTAAAGAGTAATGACCCTTATGGACTTTCACAGATGTTATTTATTTATTTATTTTACATTTCACGGATGTTTATATTGAGCACAGGAAAGTAAATAATCGGTACAAAGCGTAGTGGTTATTAAGCATTAGCGATGGATGTATCTTTGACAACCTGACTTTAGCATTTTTAAGGCCAAATTGCAGCATACAATCAATCACCCTCTGAGTTACTGTGAGACCTATCAATAGAAAAGGCCCTTTTATTTTCCTTAGAATACTTACAGTCTCATAGAAAAGAAATAAGTATCTCCAGTACAGGGCAGTAGGAGATTGGAGCCAATAAAGATGTAGATGGAGAGCTGGGAGCATGCAGCTTACGCCTGGAATCCTAGCTACTCAGGAACCTGAGATCTGAGGATCATGGTTCTAGCCAGATGAGGCAGAAAAGCCCATGAGAGTAATCATCAGAAGCTAGAGGTGGAGCTATGGCACAAGTGGTAGAGGAAATATAAGCTCAGAGACCACACTTGGGCCCTGAGTTCAAGCCTTAGGACCAGCAAACACAACACACACACACACACACACACACACACACACACACACACACACACACACACACAGATGGAAGATTTTGGATTTGAGTAGAATTTCTTTTTTTAATTTATTGCTATTGTAAAAGTGATATACTGAGGTATTACAGTTACATAGTGAGGTAAAATTTCATTTCCTTTTGAGCCCTATCACCCCTTCCCTTATTCTCTCTGTTTTTGCCCTCCCATTCCCACCTACAAATTATATAGTTCATTTTCAACATATTGTCTAATATCACAGCTGCATTTGTTGAGCCTGTCTCTCCATTTCTGTGCCTCCTTCCTGGACCACCCAAAGACAGAAAAAGGAACAAATAAGACAAAAGGAAACTAAAACAGTAACAAAAAAAAAGATGTCTCCATTATTGGAGTTCATTTGATAAATAACATTTTATATGATTAGATGCACAGTGCTACTGAATCTCAAGGGAAATATCTGTGATATGACCATGATGGGAAGGATATCAAAGAGGATAGAATCCAGGGAAAATTGAAAGCCTAACCTAGGCTAAAACAGGAAAAGGTCTTGTGAAAACAAGTCCTTATTCTCATTAAGATGAAAACAGGTAAAGAAGCCACTCTACTGAAATCTTTTAGGGACTTTCTGGAAGACATTGAAAAATCTCTGGCAGGTAGTATCTGCGCTTTATTTAGTACTCAGCAAAATTTGTTTGGACACACAGAATATATTGGTTTAAACTCATTTATAACAAAAATATATACATATTGGTTATATATCTCAGTAATTTTGAATCTCATATAAAAATTATGTTTTAATTTTTTCTAACTCTTTTTTAAAGAATTTATTAACATTGATTTTTACATCATATTTCACATGATGTGTCTAACAAACAAGTATTCAAGAAGGGAATCTCTATATACAATCACAGGCACTTAGCTTTTAGAACATAATCAAAATTAGTCTAAGGGTTTGTATATCATAGATACGTATTAATCAATGTAATAAAACATTATGTCTATAAAGTCATAAGTTTTTGTCTACGTAGTTGTGTTTATATTTCCCGTACCATGTCCATATCATTGGGTATGCAAATATTGAGTCCTCACTTTTGCACTATTTGGATCTTATAGCCACATATTAATGATACCATGCACCTTTTGTTCCTTTGGTCTTGACTTGTCTCATTCAGCATGATTTGCTCTAGATTCATTCACTTCCCTGCAAATGCCATTATTTTATCTTGTCTGTTGGCTATGTAGAATTCCATTGTATGTATATATAAATATATATATATATCATATTTTCTGTATCCATTCATCTGCAGTAGGGCATCTGGATTGTTTCCATTGCCTGGCTATTGTGAATAGTGCAGAGATAAACATAGCCGAGCAGGTGTCCTTATCAAATCTTGGGTTATGATATTTGGGGTAGATGCCCAGAAGTGGTATGGCGGGATAGTAGGGAAGGTCAGTTTTCAGTTCTTTAAGAAACCTCCACACTTGTAAATAGAAATTTTCTGTCACATTTTTAATTTCTAGGAATCTTTCTTAGTTAAGATCATCACAGTTTTAGTCATTTGATACAATCATTTAGACATTTCATGGTTTTGCTGCTGTTTTCTCTTATTCTCCAGCTTATTCACATAGCTCATTTCTTGTTAATAATTGTTGGTTTATATCTTAATTTCCTTTGTTTTTTCTGTTGTTTCTTAGTTTACCCTCAGTTTGTTAAGACAAATCTGTTAATAGTGCTCTAATTGAGAAATGATAAGTCCTTGAGAAAAGAATATAACCTATACCCTATCAATCTATGGATAGTCTGGTTAGAGAGTTCTAAGTATTTGTAAACCATTTTTATCCTATTTTGAAATAAATATTCCATGGCTTTCTTTCTTTTATTTTTTTTATTTGCGAGTCCTGGGGCTTGGATTCAGGGCCTGAGCCCTGTCCTTAGGCTTTCGCAAGGCTAGAGCTCTACCACTTGAGCCACAGTTACCACTTCTGGCTTTTTCTTTGTATGTGATAACAAGGAAACGAACTCGGGTCTTTGTGTATGCTAGGCAAGCATTCTACCACTAGGCCACGCTCCCAACCCATGGCTTTCTTAAATACAGTTATTGTGAAGTCTAAAGACACAATGTTTCCTAAGTCTTATTTCTTCCTTCTTTCAGGCTTCCAACAATCTTATGTCTCTGCATTCTAACATGATGAATGTTAGTAGAACAAAACCTACATACGTAAGGCCATATACTATGACGCTAAATGAAATGACCTCCAGGATATAGAAACAAAAGCCATATAATGTGTGATTGTTGTCCTTAATGTACTAGGTTATCTCATTTCTTTCGATGTGCCTTGGTTATCTCATATGGTTACAGTATTTTACCTTGTTATCTGATATATTGTATATATGTTTATTTGGTTATTTTAAATAGAATAGAGAAGGGAAGAAAACAAGATGAGAGGCAGGGGTGGGGGAGGGAAATGGGGACCAAGAAATGAGAAATGGTATCAATGTTTGTGAAGTAATGCATCTTCTATCTGGTGAATATAATGTAACTCTTCTATTAATTATAATAAAAATATATGAAAAAATAAATTGATGTATGTTATTTCTCTGAGTAAATTTATCACTTGTGCTTATTAATGAATAAGCCCTTTGAATGTGGAAAGTTATGCTATTTAATAGTAAAGGAAATTTTCTTTGATTATTTTGTTAACAATTTTTTTCTTTTCTTTGTCAGTTCATTTCTGTAAACATGTTATAATTTCAATTTTGACTCTTTTGTATAAATACTTTACTGTTTTAAACTTTTCTTGACTATTTACTTTGTGACATTTTACATAAAGTTCTAAGTGATTTAGCATTATTTTAGCCACTCTTTTAATATTTAGTTCTTAAATATTTAGTCTTAAAGAATTTTCCATGTTGTCTATCTTAGGTATGTGAGATATCTTTATGAGTATAAGAGAACACATATTGATATGTATAGACATATTGTTATACTGTATCATGTTTTCAGTGTCTTCCCTCATTTTTCTGATTTCATTCCATCTTTTCTTTCACTTAGTCTCAAAGTTTCTGCCTCTAAAAGTCTCTTTCCAACCATAACCATTAGCCTCTAGAAAAAATAAATAAATTTATTAGTTTTACATTTTACTCCGAGCAAAAGCAGTTGTGGGATCCCACAGTCCAATTATTTTAAAGTTAGGCACTTTCATCCCGTTTCCAGAGATTTCTATAGATGAAATCAAATTTTAATTTAAATTTATACTTGATTTTAGTCATTACAAATTTGGAGTTTTCAGTAATCTTCAAAATCCATGATTACCTATTCTTATAGTATTTAGCTTTTATTCTATATCTTTATGTATATAACTATAAAGTCTCATATTTCCATTCAGATTCAGCTTAAGAAATAGTAAAAGTGAAAATTAATATAAAATCTCCCATTTTCATTTGGAAGTTGATTTGTACTTCTTTTTATCTTCTTTCTAGCTTCCAAAAACTTAATCTTTTATTAAACTTTCCAAGTCAGTTTTGTCAAGTGTGAAATGTAATGATTAAATAGATGCTACACTTTTATATAAAAATCTTTAATTGTAATTATTTCAACATCAGAAAATGTATCTAAACTTCTGGCAAAACATAAAGAAGTATCATTGATTTACTTAACAATCAAGGTATATTTTGTACAAATAAAATGCTGCTTATTCATTAGAGGGTTTCTGTATTAATTTTTCTGACATTTGCTTGTGGCCCAAGACTTGTCAGTTGTAATTGCCTTATATTCATAACCTTAATTTAACCTTCATAATAGCCCAATGAGTTAATATTTTAACTCAATTGATAAGTATGGCTGTAAATTCATCTAATTCAAGCAGTGAGGTTTAAAACGTAAAATGAGCAATTACAAAATTATGAGAGAGGGTGGAGGACCAGTTATTAAGTTGGATTCCTAAGACTCATTTCCATAAAACACAGTTTTATGAACATTTTTTCTGTGAAGATATTAAATCTCAGAAATGAGGCCATAGAGTTTTGATCCATACTACTTTAGTCACAATTTTCAAAAGTATTTTTAAGTAGCTGTACAAAGGTGTTGCTATTCAGCAGAGCAGTTTATGAATGTAATGCACGATGACCAGTGTATCATTTCTCTATTATTCTTGCCCATCCCTCTAAACCTTCCTCTTCCCTAACTTTTTATTTTTATAGCATATGCATTGATGTTGAACATCTCTTCATGTGTCTATGGGCCATTCTCTTCCTTCTTCAGAAAAGTCTCTCTTTACGATTTTGGCCCACTTATTAATTGGGTTATTTCCTTGAAGATATGATTCTGTGGGACAGGAGTGAGGCCTAGTGGTAGAGTGCTTGTCTAGCATACATGAAGCCCTGGGTTTGATTCCTCGGTATCATATGCACAGTAAAAACCAGACATGGTGTTGTGGCTTAAGTCACAGAGCACTAGCTTTGAGCAGAAGTGCTCAAGGACGGTGCCCAGTCCCTGAGTTCAACTTCCAGCACTGACCTCCAGCACTGTTTAATTTAATGGGCTCTCAGTATATTTTTAGATCTGAGACCCTTGTCTGAATATCTTCTCTCATTCTGTGGGATTTCTATTTATCTTGGTAGATGTGTCCTTTGCTGTGTAGAAACTAGTTTAATGCAGTCCCTTTTAGCCAATCTTTCTTTTAATTTTATTATTCTGAATCTTTACTGAAGAAGTTTTGACCCATGCCAAGGAGCCTTAGTGATTCCCTATCCCTTCCTGTAATATTTTCAAGGTGTTTGGTTTTTATATTGAGGTCTTTGATCCATTTGAAATTGATTCTGGAACAGGGGGATATATAAGGATCTAGATTTAGTTTTCTGCGGATGTATAGCCCTGATTCTACCAGCACCATTTATAGAGGAGTCTATCTTATCCTGTGGTTTTGTCTTACTTATCAAAGATTAGGCTTGTTGGTTCATTTCTGGGTCTTCCATTCCATTCAATCAGTCCTCAGGCCAATTCTTGTTCTTGTACCAAGCTGTTTTTGTTTGTACAGCTTTGTAATAGAATTTGAAGGTTGGTATTGATATTCCCCCAACAATGTTCTTTCTGCAAAGGAATGTTTTTGTTATTTGTGGTTCCATGTGAATTTTTTTTTATTGCTTCCTCTAGTTCATTGAAGAACATTGTTGAGATTTTAATATATATTGCATTGAATTTTTATATAGCTTTGGGCACAATTCTAATCCTTCCAATCCAGACCCTGGATGGTTGTTCCATTTCCTTGCATCTGCTTTAATTTCCTTCTTTCTGTTTTTAAAGTTTTCATCATAGAGATCCTTCACATCTTTGCTTACATTAATTCCTAGATATTTTAGATTTTTTGAGGCTATTATCAAATGGAGTTGCTTTTCTGATTTCAGTCTCACTCCTTTCATTGTTGGTGTACAGAATAGCTACTGATTTTTGTGGGTTAATTTTATACATTGCTACTTTGCCAAAATTTCAAAACAATTCAGTTATCTTGAGAGAGTAATCTGTAGGATTCTTTCATTACAGGAACATGTCATCTGCAAAGAAGGATATCTTCTTCCTTTTATGTTTGTCTCTTGCCTATTGCTCTGCCTAGGAATTCCAGGACTATATTGAAAGGGAGTGGAGAGAGCAGACACCCTTGTCTTGTTCCTGAGAAAACAGTTTCAACTTTTCACCATTTAGTACAATACTGGTTTTAGATTTAGCATATATTGCCTTTATTATATTGAGGAATAGTTCATGGGTTTGTAGCTTCTCCAGAACTTTTATCACAAAGTGGTGTTGGATCTTTGCAAATGCTTTTGTTGCATATTGAAAGAAGCATATGGTTTCTGTACTTGCTTCTGTACATTAATTGACTTGTGTATAGAGTCAGCTTTGTAACACTCTAATGAATGCAATTTGATCATAGTTTATGATTTTTTTTTGGTTACTTGTTAAATTTGTTTGGCTAGAATCTGGTTGTGTAATTTGGCATCGATGTTCATTGAAGTGATGAGCCTGTAGTTTTCTTTATTTGGTGAGTCCCTACCTGGTTTGGGGGTGAGAATTATGCTGGCTTCATATAATAAGTTTGATTGTGATGTTTCCCTTTCAATTTCACTGAAGAGCGTGAAGAGTATTGGGGTGATTTCTCTTTTAAAGGCATTATAGAATTCGCTGTAAAATCATCTGGTCCTAGTCTTTTATTGTCACTTCTATTTCATTGATTGTTATGGGTCTATCTAGTTGGTTTAAATCTTCTTGGTTTAGTTTTGTCTTATCAATATTTGCTAGAGATTCTTCTATTTCTTCATGATTCTATAATTTGTTAGCATATTGCCCTATACTCTTCTGAATTGTGTTTGTTTCTGTCATTATATTGCCATTTTCATCTCTGATTTTATTTATTTAGATGTGATCTCTTTTTGGTCAGGTTTTCGAAGGCTCTGTCAATTTTAATTTTCTCAAAGAATGAATTATTTGTTTTGTTGATTTTTTCTATATCTTTTTAGACTCTACATTCTGATTTAATTTTGATTATGTTTCCTCTTTTTTTGTGTGTCAGTCATGGCACTTGAACTCTGGGCCTGGGTGCTGTCGATGAGTTCTTCAGTTCAAGGCTACCACCCTATTCCTTGAGCCACAGCACCCAGGCTGGCTTTAGTGCCTTGGCTGGCTTTGAACCACAATCTTCAGATCTCAACCCTCTGAGTAGCTAGGATTACCCCGCTTTTCCCTCTTTTTCAAGATGCTTAAGGGGCATCATTAAATTGATTTGAGATTTCTCCAATTTGTTGATGTAGGTATTCAGAGCTGTAAAATTTCCTCTGAAATTCCTCTGTTTTTCTGTGTCCCAGAGGTGGATTTGTGTTCATTTTTGTTAAATTTCATAAAGTTTGAATTCTCATTCTGTTCTCTTCAATGACCCACTGGGTTAGTGAGTTAGAGAATTTTCTGTGACGATTTTGGTTTTGAGCTCTGATTTGATTCTGTTGGATTTTGACAGAATGAAAGGGATAATTTCTATCTTTTTGAATTTACAAAGATTTGCTTTATGACCCTAAATATGATCTATTTTGGAGAGTGTTCCATGAGCTTCTGAGAAGAATGCATACTGTGATGCTGCAGGTGGATTATTCTGTACATGTCTGTTAAGTCTAGTTCATCAGTGCAATTATTTAACAGCAATTACTAAGAGTTTTCTCTTTTAAGCTTTTATCCTGTTGACCTATCCAGATATGACAGTGATATATTAAAGTCACAAACAATGTGTTTGAATCTATGTGTGTTTTACATTAAGTAGTCTTTGATAATTTTGGTTGCCCCAAACAAAGGATATAACTAATGTTTAATTTGGGGGGAAAAAATCCATATTGCTTTCCAAAATGGTTAAATGAATTTTCATTCTTGTCAGCATTGTGTCATTATTTCTTTTCAATCACATCTGTACCACTATCTGTTATTGTTTCAATTTTTGAAAATGGCCATTCTAACAGGGGCGACATGGAATCTCAGTGTTGTTTTGAATTATATTTCCTTTATGGCCATAGACAGCTTTTGTTTCATGTGTCTGTCGGCCATTTTTACTTTTCAGAAGCCTTTATTTAGCTCATTTGTTCATTTATTAGTTGGGTTGTTGAGTTTTGTGGCTTTAGGTTTTTTATGTTTTGTTCATTCTTGATATTAGACCATTGCCGACATAAAGCTGGGAAAGATCTTTTTTTTGCCATTTGTTAGTTTTCTTTTTGTCTTAACAGAGTCATTTTCCATGGAGAAACTTCTTAGTTTGATGCAACCCCATTTACCAATGCTTTCTTTGATTTACTGTGCTTCTAGATCTTTACTCAGAAAGTTTCTTCCTGTGCCTATCAATCTCAATGTTTCTGCTATTCCCTTCTGTAATGGTTTTGTAGTTTCAGATCTCACATTGAGGTTATCAATCCATTGTAAATTGGTACTGAAGCAAGGTGATAGATAAGTAGCCAGTTTTATTTTTCTGAAGAGTCACATCCATTTTTCTTAGCACAATTTATTAATGAGGTTGTTTTTCTTCCAGAATATGTTTCTGTGTCCCTTATCCAATATTAGATAACTTTAGATCTGTCAGTTTATTTGGGGTTCTTTTCTTCTGTGTCATTGCTCCACAGGCTTGCTTTTATACCAATATCAAGGTGACTTTATAATTATACCTCTTATTATAATTTTATAACTATTATTATAATTCCTTTGTAATCATCTTAAATCTTCATTTTGATTTCATTTTTCTTAGATTGTTGAATTTATATCCTTTCTATCCATTATTAATAGCTCTTTTTTACAGGATTTATATCTTCTGCTAGTTTTCTTTTCATGTCTGTTATAGTTCACATTTTATTTATTCACTTCTAAATCTGTGAACCGACAACTTATCTTAACATCCAAACTCAAATATCTTACATTTCTTCTCTGGTGTTTCTGAAGGAAAAAGAAATGCTTCTTAAGGTTTAAAAAGCGTTTCCTTCATGTTTTCTTGGTTCTGTAGCTACCATTTACTCTTGAGACAGGAGGAAGAGATATTAGATGTTCATCTAAATCTTTTCATAATTGAAGATGGTACTTTTACTTGCAGAGTAAGGTTGATATTGTCTGTTTTAAATATGCTTTCTATATTTTATTATCAGTCCAAGATTGTTTCATTTTGGTGTGTCCATTATATAAAAATTTTAATATTGTCAGACTTGTACCTTCACTACATCTCATTCCTTCCCCCAAACCAATTTTAACAAGTTCTATTGTCCTATCTTCACATATGTACATAAGATATTTTGACAGTATTCATTCTCCTTCACCCTAATATATATGCATATATGTATATATTATGAATTTTTTATATTCATATATGTGTATTCCTTATATGTTTATATAAATGATGACACTTAATTCTTCCATCTACATATGAGAGCAAACAAAGTTTCCTTTTGTCTACTGTTTTTTTTCTTATTAAGACTTTATATATAATATATGACTTTCATTACCTAGGAAAATGACTCATCACTGAAAACAATGAATTTTCCTTGGACAAGCCACTCATTTAGGTAGAGATGTTTGTTACAGATCTATGCCTGTTGATTTCTCCTCCCCACCCCTGAGAAAAATAAAAGGCATTGATTTTCTATACTGCCTCATATGATACCTGCTTCATGAAAATAATGGTTTGGGGCCAGGAGTTTAGCCTAGTGGTAGAGTGCTTGCCTAGCTTTCACGAAGACCCATGTTTGATTCCTCGGTACCACATCCAGAAATGGTGCTGTGGCTCAAGTGGTAGAGCTCTAGCCTTGAGCCTGAGCTCAAGGCTCAGGACTGGCAAAAAAAAGGAAAATAAATGGTTTGACTGCTTAATTCATTCTATCATTGCGTATTTAGAACTTTGTGACTTTCGATTTCAGGAAATTTGTCTGCCTATCAATTCAAAGTCCAATATCTGTAATATCTTTTGTCACTGAAATTTAGTATGCATAGTTTTATTTTTTTGCCAAATACTCCCAGATGAAGCTGTTTAACCTTAGTGATTTTTTGAAATCCTACATATAACTAATACAATAACTAACATTACTTCAATCTATGCATTTTTTTCTCTTTTAAATTGTTTTTCTTTAATTGTCAGGGTAATGCATAGAAGGGGTACTGTGACATTCATCAGATAGTGACTATGCTATTTCCTGAACATTTTTACCACTTCCCATGTTTTTCTCCCACTTTCCCTCTCCCTACCCCCTCTCAAGTTGTAAAGTTCATTTCCAACACATTGTCTTGTGAATATCTCTGTTACACTGGTTCACCCTTTGTCCTTTGTCTCATTATCTTGTTTTACCCCTTCCCTTCCCTGATTCAAATAAACATATATAGTATACACCAGATACTAAATTAGATACATTAACAACAGGGGATAAACCATAAGGGAAAAAATGGGGGAAAATAAAAGGCTTTATTTGAGTATATTTTAACATTTCCTGTCTTGAAATACGTCATCAGAGTGTAACTTACATTCCCCAAAATTTTTCCCTTATGCTGTATATATAAATTAAATTTACAAACTTTATGTGTCTCATGTTAGCTGACAATTCTTTGTGTGTGTGTGTGTGTGTGAACCTCTACCAGAAGTTGAACTCAAGGAGTAGGTACTGTCCCTTAGAATTTTATCCAAAGCTGGTGCTCTACCACTTGAGAAACAGCTCTACTTCTGGCTTTTTGGAAGTTAATTGTGGACTTTTCTGCTCTGCCTGGCTTCAAATGAAGATCTTTAGATTTCAGCCTCTTGAATAAGTAGGATTACAGGCATGACCGATAGACTAATGTCAACTTCTTACTGTGTTTTGAAATGATCATCTACATACCTACATACGTTCATTTCCTAAGTTATCTGCACTATATGTTATTATTAATTTATACAAGGTGGAAAAGAAATTTAATAAGAGCAATAATTTAATATTCAAGTTTTTTGTATTTATTCTTTTTCTTTTTTGACATGTAAATTTTCAGGTAAATTTTCTTCTCAGAAGATAAGAATACACATAGGTGACATATAGCACATTGTGACAACAGGGACACACTGTTACTAACTGCTGCTACGATTTTGCAATTGTGCAATAAGTATGCTTTTCCAAGCAAGACTCTGTAGGTGCCTCAAAATAAATGGATAATTCTTCCAAAGAGAATAAGCCAATAAAATTAGAAGTTATGACTTATTTCAAACAAGCTACTATCATTTCAGGTTAAATTTGTATGCTGTTTTCTTAAAAAGATTTTTCACTGATTTCAAAGTATGCCATATAACTGGCAATCATAAGAATTTTAGTTGTAGTTGTTATCTCAGTACTCTTATGAGACACTAGATTAAATAACTTAACCTTCATGTCTTGTAAACTTTATTGTCGTTTCTTTCTTGTAGCTGAATGACACAATAGAAACATATAATTGCTGAGAATATGAGAGAAACTTTGCAATTGTCCCCAAGTATCCTCAGAAATAAACAAAAGTTGGAGAAAGTGGTGCAATTCTTATTCTCTGAAGATTTCTAGCTACAAAGGTAACCCCAGGACAAGAGTGCCATTCCCTTGAACTGTTCTTTGCACATAATTAATACTTACTGAAAGCTTTCTTTCTATGGGTCAGTAACAGTGCTTAGAACATTGTACACTTCTATTTTTAATGCCATTTTGATAAACATTGAAATATTTGATGTTTTTCCCATTTTTATACCTTTAACCCAGATGTTGAGACAATTCAGGTGCTAAAAGCAGGAGTGTCACAATTCTAAAGCTGTTACCCTAACCCCTTGGGCCAGTTTGTACAGTGAGAAACTGTAGTGTGTGTGTGTGTGTGTGTGTGTGTGTGTGTGTGTGTGTGTATGTGTATGCAAGCACGTGTGTACACACATGCACACACACCAATACTTGAACTTGAACATTTTATCACTTGCTTTCCCTTAGCTTTTTCACTCTCAGCTGACACTCTACCACTTGAGCTATGGAGAGAGAAAGTATGGGAAAATACAATTATAATATTCACTATGTGTGAAAATGAAATGAGGTATCTTTAGGGAATGATTGGGATTGGAATGAATGGGAGGAAAATAATTAATAGGGTAACAATGATTACAGTGTAGTTTCTTTGAAAGCCTAAGGAAATAAGTACATGAAATGGGTGGGTTGAGGTCAAGGGAAGGGAGGTAGACCCACGAAGAGAAGGGAGAAAGGGGGGAAATACAGTCAGAATTTCAATAACTATCCTATAAAATTAAGAGATTGAATGAGAGAGATGTGTGTGAATGTTGAAACTGGAAACTGACTGAGATGCTTTGTATTCATAAACTGCTTTGTTGAATGGCAACTCCTTTGGCAACTACTTAAAGATATTAAATAAATAAATAAATGTACTAATAAACTAATATGTTGAAATGAAATCTTTTTGACAACTACTTAATGACAATTAAAAAAACAAAAAAGGAAATATGCTTTATACAAGTTCATTCTGAAATAACCTTGAAATGATAGAGATAACTGGGTGTGATGGGCATGTATTTGTAGTCATAACTGCTTGAAAAATGGGGTAGAAGTATTGCAGTCTGGGCATTACCAGGCAAAAGCACAAGACCCTATTCAGTAAACGAATTGAAGTGAGAAAGGAGATGCTGGGGTCATGTCTCTAAAATAATGGAATGCTTATCTACCAGCATAATGTTTTAGCACACACACACACACACACACACACACACACACACACACACACACACACGTCTCAGTAGGCAGTTCAACCTAGCTGGTTTCATATGCTAGAACATGTTCTACATAACTTGGTCCTTCCTATAAAGTAGAATATTTTGACATGCTCAGTGCTTCTCACTGAAAAATAAGACTTGAAATCAATATGGTCTCCTGCTTATTATATCTTAAGAGGTCCTGAGTTTAAGGATTCTCTCCACCATTGTTTTTCTTCTGCTTATTATACTTCTGAAAGAAAATTTATTTGAAAGGCAAGTGCCATATAGGTAGCTTGGTTCAAAACAATATGATATTGACCTAGAGTCACCTTGATCAGAACTATCCTATCACAGAAGGAACATGGTAGGTGTACAATTCAACAGCTCATTTTCTTCATAATATGATAGTATTTTAAAAATATGTTAACATTTTAGTATATTCCATTTTAAGGTAAATTATACCTTAAACAGAATAGTTTTGGTTAGTATTGTTCAGAAATGGTTTAGTTTGTCAATATGTAATCTGATATATATATATATATATATATATATATATATATATATTATCTGGGAACTGGGAACTGTCCCTGAGCTCTTCAGCTCAAGGCTAGCACTGTACCACTTGAGCCACAGCGCCACTTCCAGTTTTCTGGTAGTTAATTGGAGATAAGAGTCTCATGGACTTTCTGTGCCCAGGCTGGCTTTGCACCATATCCTCAGATCTCAGCCTCCTGAGTAGCTAGTATTACAGGCATGAGCCACCAGTGCCTGGCTTGTAATCTGATTTTTTAATGTCTTTTTTAGAAAGTAAACAAAATCCATAAAAGTAAAATACAGATAATTTTGATAAAATGGCAATATTACATAAAAGGAGTTATGTCAGCCCATGAAAAATATGGATTTCATTTGATTTAATATTGACTAGTGTCATCCAAAGACTGGCATATATTTATAGATAAAGATGCATCTCTTGCAAACAAAACTATTGTACCTTGAGTCAAATCCAAAATCCTTCTAAAATATCTATTATTATATTCATCAAAGTCAAATACTATTAACTTAAAAATGTCTGAGTATAGAAAAGAAACTAGGTAAAATATTAGGATGAGATTTAAATTCTGTCATGATATATATCCATGCATTTTAGGTCACTTTTGTAGGAAAATATAAATGACAGCTCTTTTTCTCTCTTTCTGTCTGTCTATCTGCCTTGCCTCTTCTCTCTTTCCATTTCTGCATCCATATATCCTCAAATATTTCCCATATATTTATATAAAAATGTCAGAAATATGATTAGTTATATATATATGAGCTTTAAAAATATTCTTTTATGAATTGAACCACACCAAACAAACATTTCTGTACCTTCTCAGTGAATTCCTACACCCTGAATGGACAAAAGTACACATTGAGTAAAGGAGCTTACTAACAGCTAACAACATGAATCAGCTGTTTCTTAATTTCCTATATATAGAATTTTGCAAAATTAAATACTATTTTTCCATTTAAAGAATACACTTTAATGGTCCAATATATATTTTCAAAGCTGTGCAGCTGTAACTGTAGTCAATTTTAGACACTTTCATCATTCCAAAGAGAAATGCATATAGGCATAAAAATGTGCTTATCCTATATATTTTCTGTACGTAGAATCATTTGATATGATTCCTGACTTTCTTCTTTCAAGTAAAGTTCTTAAAGCACCAAAGTTCTATACTTGATTAAAAAAAAAAAAAAAGAAGTCTTGGAGCTGAGCACTATGGCTCATGCCTATAATCCTAACTCCTCAGGAGGCTGAGATCTGAGAATACAGGTTAAAAGCCAGCCTGGGCACTACAAAGGCATGAGATTCTTATCTCTAATTAATCACTAGGAAACTGGAAGTGGAGCTGTGGCTCAAGGGTAGGGCAGTAGCCTGGAGCTGAGGAGCTCAGTGACAGTACCCAGTCTCAGAATTCAAGCCCGTGAGCCCCTCCTCCCCCTGAAAAAATCTTGGTAGTCTAAAAATAAGTACTAATTTTAATGTTATGATGAGAGATAGTGACATCTTGAACCCTGGGCTTAGGACAAGTATTTTGCTCTCACCAGATTGTCATGAAAATTCTAACCCAGGTAGAAGGGAACCTAACTTGAAATGGCCTCTATATGGAGAGAAATTGAAATGGAGAGAAAACTGGGGAGGGAAGAAAGGGAAGGGTAAAGACAGAGGCACCCAGTCTTGAAACTGGCAGTGCATTTACTGTAGTTTCTTTGTGAAAGCAGATTTAGACCAGAAGATTTAAGAGGATATAAACCTACCTCCAAGAAGAGAAAAGTCAAATAATTCTTCAAAACACATCTCTAATAAGTTGAGAGCTGTTTAATCTAGTGACCATAAAACTTAAACTGGAGCTTGTTTGGGATAACTTGAATTCTAAGGTGATTGAATGTAAAATGATGGATTAGCTTCTTCCTTGGGGTCTGCTTAGGCATTGCACTCTGTGTTTCAGTATCCATGATTACTGAGGAGAAAGTTCTGGCATGTTCCACTCTTTTCTGTTAAATTTTGTTTTCTTTTTTTTTTTACACTCTTAGTTTCACATAGACATATATCTCTCATTATTTTAAGGAAAATAGGACCATCAAACAGTTGTATGTGTACACACAAACATGGAGGTACAACATTTTAGTCTCTATTTTTATGTTTTTGCTGCTCTATATTAGGCAGAGCATTTTTAGTTTGTATGCTTTCCACAAATTTCTAGTGTTAAATCTCTCAAAATTTGCTTAAAATTCTACTTCTAATGGTTTTCTCTATCTTTGTTTTCCTTTCATAGCTCCACCAGCTTACTTACTTAAGCTCATTTGTTGATTCTTTAAGGTTAAGAGGGTGTGTATTTTCCTTAGTGTACTCAATTTTTCTATAATATTTATTGCTGCTAATATGTACTCTTCATATGGAAATATTTACTTCTTCTTTGTAAATATACTTACATATATCTCAAACATATGAATGTTGCTTACTGTCTTTCTTTTTTCCTTCTCCCCATTATTGTATTTCTCCTTCTCTTCCTTGTCTTTTGGCACTTACCTTGATGGACCTTGCTAGATTGGCTGGCAAAGGATCAATAGTCAAGCTATGTTTATTCTAACTTTGATTTTAGAGTTAGTGAGTTTGTTTTACATTATTGGAAAGTATTTCTGTTTCAGAGAGATACTAAATAAGATCAATTAGATCTAGTGCTTTAGATGGGTAGTATGCATCAATGTAGCTTCTAGTCCATTTCACCATACCAAGAACTTTTTCTGCAATAATGTTACAGAAGGACACTAACAAAAATTAGGGTGTCACCTAGCAGATGCCAGTTACTGCCATTCCAAGCAAAATTTCACCAACTTTGCTCCTTGGGACCAATGCCGTCTTTTGGAAAATCCATGCTCTACCATTCTACTTCTTTTATTTTCCATTGCTCTGAGATGATGGAAACATTCTTGTTTTCCTTTGAAATTTTGGCTTGGATTCAGAATGACTAAAAATGTCTTTTAACTTGAAAATATACAACTGGTTTGCAATATTTGCTCCTACGAACTTGACATTTACCATCTCGTCCATATGTAGAGACTAAAAATGTGGACCTCACATATGCAGATCAGTTGTGGGAGGATTGGGGAAATATTGGTCAATGGATACCAAATTTTAGAGATATGGTAGAAATACATTTAAGAACGTTCAATCGTATAATATGGTAGCTATCGTTAATGAAAATAGACTCTGTTCTTCGAAAAAATGGAATCATATGTGAGGAGCATTTTCATCCACAGACGACAACTATATAAGTTAATGAATATGCTAATTAGCTAATTAGATTTGCTTCCACCACAATGTTTGTAAACCTCAAAACATCAGCTGTTTCATATAACAAGTAGGTATGATTTTATCTGTCACATTTCAAAATAAAATCTGATTTCTTCTAAATATCAACTTTCAGACCATTTTATTATAAAATGCTCTGTAAATAAGAATTTTTATGTGTTTTACTTTTCCGGTTTTCTTTGGCCATGTGTCTGATATTCTGATTTTCTCTTACATTCCAGATGCAACAACTCTTCCATGAAAACTATGAACACAATCGGAAAGGTTATATCCAAGACTTGCACAACAGCAAAATCCATGCAGCCATAACACTGCACCCCAACAAAAGGCCAGCATACCAATATAGGCTGCATAACTATATATTGAGCCGAAAAATTTCTGAGCTTCGCCACCGCACTATTCAACTCCACAGGGAAAGTGCTCTCATGAGCAAGCTCAGCAACAGCGAAGTGAGCAAGGAAGACCTGCAGCTAGGAGTCATGCCTTCTTTTAACCACTTCCAGCCTCGAGAGAGAAATGAAGTAATAGAATGGGAGTTCTTGACAGGAAAGCTCCTCTACTCAGCAGCCGAGAACCAGCCACCTCGACAGAACATCAATAGCATCCTAAGAACTGCACTGGATGACACTGTTTTGCAGGTGATGGAGATGATCAATGAGAATGCAAAGAGTAGAGGAAGGCTCATTGACTTCAAGGAAATTCAATATGGATACCGCAGAGTTGATCCCATGCATGGAGTAGAGTACGTTTTGGATTTGTTACTGCTGTACAAAAGGCACAAAGGAAGGAAACTGACTGTGCCAGTGAGACGTCATGCTTATCTTCAGCAGTTGTTCAGTAAGCCTTTCTTCCGAGAAATGGAAGAGTTAGATATCAATGGTCTTGTGGAAAGTATTAATAGTGACACTCAGCCATTCTCCTTTATAGCGAATTCACTAACAAGATTATCTTCTCTTCAAGGGGCCAAAGAAATGGGAGGGCAAAATGAGAAGAAAATCCATATTCTTGTTCCCCTCGTTGGAAGATATGACATTTTCTTGAGATTCATGGAGAACTTTGAAAATACATGTCTTATCCCAAGGCAAAATGTAAAGTTAGTCATTATCCTCTTTAGTAGGGATGCTGGTGAAGATTCTGACAAGCATGTGGAGCTCATACAAGAATATCAGAACAAGTACCATGAAGCAGATATGATCTTGCTTCCTATGAAGGGCGAGTTTTCCAGAGGTCTAGGTCTGGAAATGGCCTCCTCTCACTTTGACAATGACACTTTGCTGCTATTTTGTGATGTTGACTTGATCTTCAGAGGAGATTTTCTCCAGCGATGCAGAGACAATACAGTTCAGGGACAACAGGTATACTATCCTATCATCTTTAGCCAGTATGACCCAAAGGTAATCCATGGTGGAAATCCTCCCTCACATGATCATTTTGTATTCTCAAAGCAAACTGGATTTTGGAGAGACTATGGTTACGGAATCACCTGTATTTACAAAAGTGATCTTCTGGGTGCAGGTGGCTTTGATACCTCAATACAAGGCTGGGGACTGGAAGATGTAGATCTCTACAATAAAGTGATAGTGTCTGGCTTAAGGCCCTTCAGAAGTCAAGAAGTAGGAGTGGTGCATATTTTCCACCCAGTACATTGTGATCCTAACTTGGACTCTAAGCAATATAAGATGTGCTTGGGATCCAAAGCAAGTACTTTTGCCTCAACCATGCAACTGGCTGAACTCTGGCTAGAAAAACATTTGGGTGTCAGGTACAATCGAACTCTCTCCTGACAGTCTAGGCAGTATATCTTGCCTTTTCCAAGGGGAGTTTACCTCATTGTTGGCTGTTATTTTAATTTTATTGTTGTTATTATTATTATTATTATTTTATTTTATTTTATTGTCCTGGTCTTAAACTACTCTTTGGTGATAATCAAAGGGTGTTTGTTGACCTCAAGCAAAAAGAGTCTGCAGTTCACTGATAATTCAGAGTTCTACTGAAGGCAATATGCATATTACTTTTCCATGACTTTATTTGGGATTGAGTTAAATCATTGCAGTCAAATGACTCTTGAAGCTCATTCAACACAAGAGACTGCTTATATGAATGTTCTCTTTAGGGCTTAATGATGCAATATCGACTTTTATTTTGTTTGTCAACTTCAATGTGATACAGACATTTATTTGTGAAAGGTACCACAAAAGTGCTTTACGCTTCCTATGGGGAAGGGACTCTGTACCATAAACTTGAGTTTTGTAATTTATACAAGGACTTAAATATATAGACAATAATTTTCTTCATCTTTAGAATTTTTAAAGTAAATGAACACCTATGATTGTATGTTTATTTTTTAAAAAATGTCTTAAAAAATGAGGAGTTTTGGTCTACAAGTAACTGGTACTGGCTACCATGGTCTTAAGACAATTCTGTGCTCCTCACAGCTGTCTGCTCTAAATGCGAATGAACTTTATTTTCTCAAGGAAATATGATTTCGTTAAATATTCATGTACATTTTAGAAGCTTTATGAAACGATGTCCTTCCTTTGCTGGCAAGAAGATAAACTATGACAGAACCTGTTTATTTATAATAAAATACAGGTATAACAGTATTCTTTTTTTTTCAAAAACACTGAAAAGGTTGTGCTGTTTCTTTTTAGTCATATTTGATGTGTTTCTTAATGGTTATAGTCATCACTACATGCTAGCATAGGACAGAAGAGCTAACAATCATGTTTTGAAGTCTAGAATTCATAAGTGTTCAGCAAAAACTGTTTCTTCCTTCAGTAGCTACAGTCTGAGAGAGCTGATCAGGAACTGCTTTTCATATGCATTGGAAAGCATTTCAAAGATAGAACAAGCAGGATGAAACTAATATAAAATTAATTTTCAATTATAAGAAACACAGAAAGATACCCAATTTCACATGCCAGCCTGTCTTAGAATTGAACTAGTAATGTCAACTGTATAGGAAATACAAATACATTCAACTAATGAAGGAGAAAATGAATATCCATGCAAGAAAATCTTGTGGAGACATGCTTATAAATTTCATTTTGTAAGTTGGTAGCACATGAGCATAGGTCTAAATGTCTATTATAATGTCAAGCAAAAATTTTAATTTCAAATGTCCATGGTTTTCAGTGTCTTCACAAATGCCCAAATTTCACCTATCTGGACAAAATAATATTTGGCAGCTTGTGTGCATATCTTTCCAGAAATTTCTAAAGCAAAAAATGATATGTATTTAATACTCAAAATTGGAACCTTCTTTTTTTTGCTTTTTACCCAATCAGAAAAAAATTATATAAAAAAGAAATTGAAAGTATCATTGAAGTGTCATAAATCACTGCTATTAATTTTGGGGTAGTACTGAAATTTGAACTCACAGCCTCAGACTTGCTAAGTGGTTGCTCTACCAGTTATGCCACATCTCACCCTACCCCAAATGTTGTGATCATGAAGAAGGACACAGGCCATACAGTTGCTCCTAACATGGTTACAAATCCTTTTCATGCTTCAAAAGTAATATTGCTTAATACCAGAAAAGTCATGATAAAATGAAATATCCTTGACTAAACATATAATTTGACAAATGTCAAACTAATTAGGCAGGAATTAATGGCATTTTACTTGTTACAAAGCTCTTCTTGACAGGGCCAACCATTTGGGATTGATCTCTGCTCTAATACTCTCTCCAGCATTCACAACCCCTTCCTGAATAATTTAATTTTCTATAGAACATGACTTTGCTATTTTGTCAATTGTATTTTCCAAAACAGCTAGTGTATGAACATTGAGTAACTATAGTCAAATGGGAAACTTTATTACCAGGAATAGTTGCTAATTATTTTGCAAAGAAATAAGAATTACTCTTAAACAAATGAGAATTTTGCTGAGGAAAAAAAAAACATGAAAGCCAAATTTAAAGCATTCAAAGAGCCAAGAGACAGTTGAAATGGGCTACTGTCGCCTATTGATAACACTGCACTGTAGAATCAAGAAAATACTGAGCTCTTATTTGAAACTAACTGAACATATATAACATGGTCTACTGAAAAGTTAATGTAGATGTATTTCAAAACCTATTCCTTGATTTTGTGTTAAGGTTTTCTGTGGGTTATTGTTGTTGTTGTTGTTATTGTTGTTATTGGTTGTAGGACTTGAACTCTGGGCCTGGGCATTGTCCTGAGCTCTTCAGCTCAAGGCCACCAGCCTACCCCCCTTGAGCCACAGTGTCACTTCCAATTTTCTGGTGATTAATTGGAGATAAGAGTCTCATGAATTTTCTAGTGCCCGGAGTGGCTTTGAACCATGATCCTCAGATCTCAGCCTCTTGAGTAGCTAGGATTACAGGTGTGAGCCACCATGCCAGCTTCTTTTCAAGAAATACAATTTTCCTGAGTGAAAAGTTAAGAATTGGTGTTCATAAAGGTGAGTAGTATCTGCTAATGAACTCCATTTAGAGCTTGTTACACAAATGTCTTTAAGCTATTGAGCAAGTAGATGCTGTGTGTGGTCAGAACTGCTTTCCTTGAATAGTTATGAATGGCAATTCTATCAACCTTCAATAGCATGTCAAGAATCCAATAAACATCATAGATTTGCTTCTTTTCTCTTTAAAGTTTAATCCGCTCCACAGCTCTCAGAAGACTGATAGTATTTTATACATTCAAAGAACATTTTACCATTAAAAAACTTGTCCCAAGCTTATAGAATTAACATACTGTAAAAATTGAGGTTTAAACTAATTGCCATCTGAATGTGACAAATGTCTTTGCTCTCTATCACTTCTCAGTTGTTTGGAAATAGAGAAAGCAATGGTAGAGCAAAAGTCTATGGCTAGGAATATACCTTAGTGATAGAGTGCTTGCCTTGCATGCATGAAGTCCTGGGTTCAATTCCTCAGTATCACATAAACAGAAAAGGCCACACATGGTGCTGTGGCTTGAATGATAGAATACTAGCCTTGAGCAAAAAGAAGCTCAAGGGCAGTGCCTAGGCCCTGAGTTCAAGAGCCAGGATCTTTAGTTTCAGTCTACTTCCACTTTGATAGATGTTTGTGCCAGGCAAGGAAATAGTTTTTCTATCTATACATTCACAAGTCACTAAACTTCAGCTATGAAAAAAAAATGGCTCAAAATTTCTGAGGCCAGCAGTAACTTTTCTATGTCCCCTCAGCAAGCTGAGTACGGAGGTTGTAGACACTAATTAATATTACTACATAACTGCTTTGGTGTTTAGGGGATAAGCCAACCATCAATACTGAGATAATTATAAATTGGTTAGTGAATAGATTAGGAATGTAGAAGTACAATACCCAAATGTGTAGCTTTGTAATTCCACCAAGGGAGTAAATGTTCCCTAGATTTATAAATAATAATATGGCTCTGGTATAAGATAGCTGGAGGTTATTTCTAAGCTACACTGATTTCATTTCAGGTTTCTTTTCTAATACTTTTGATTGCTCAGATGAGAATCTGTAAGGTAGAACTGGGCCTACAGATTAGCTGTATAGTCCCCATGCTCTTCTTTTACAAACCTAACAGAGAATACATATGTACAAGTAAAATAGGCAGAGTCTCAAGTAACCAACAATGTGTTAATAGCTTCCTTTTGGCTTGGATGATAAGTTTTGGATAGAAACAAAGCCTTTCATAGATTCCATATTATATCACCAATCTGTTACTCTGTTGTACTGAAAGTGATAGAAATCTAGTGTCTCTTCTCCTAGGAATATATCTAAGAGGGTCTACAAACAATCTGAAGCTTTGTCCATAAATCTCCAATTTGTGCTTAATTGTTTAAGGCATGTATCTTCAGAAAGTAGCTTATAATTCTGCAAGCAACATCAGAATGACTTGTCATTCTGACTTGTTACTGACTTGCCTGACTCTCCCCTCCCCATTCTTATGCTGAGGATACTCTTCATTGTAAGCACATATTGACATATTCTGCCTGTGCTGAGGCCAGAAGCTTCCAAGACTGCCAATTTCCAAACACCAGCAACAGCACAACCAGGGTAGACTCTAAACACCTCATGATGGTTCTGCCTCTGTCTACCCTGTGGCTTGGTTCAAATGCCATCTATGCTGCCACCTTTGCTGTGACCGTAGGTGAGGATGATTTGAGGAACCAGCAAGGAGGTATGCCCCCAGGTGGCAATGCAGTCAACATCTGCATCAAGCAGACAACCCTCCCACCCCCAGCACTGCACAAAGAGGCCAGTATAGTCTGGTGTCATTCACAATTTGACACACCATTATCCATTTGGCTCTTCCATTCTAATCTCAGAAACTACCTAAGTTTGAGCCAGAGGTGGAACTCTGCTCTATGCAGTAGTCCTGCATGTCTCTAGGTTAGTATAAAAATTGAATTTATTGAATTTATTGGTATTAGCATGAATGATTATACAGTTTTGCTATTCCATTGCCATCCAACTGCATTCCTTATTTGTACATCATATATAAAGGGTTTTATGAACAGAGGATCAGAATCAAGATTTTATTTGAAATGATTTTATCGTAATAAAATACTCGCAGCAGAAACAACCTCAAAAAGTTACAATCTTCATTCTTATCTATAATCTTAACCCAGGACATGTTTATCATAATGGGAAAATTGGTCTTGAGAAGCTCTTAAGAATGACAAAATAGCCAGCTGCTAGTAGCTCATACCTGGAATCCTAGCTACTCTGGAGGCTAAGATCTGAGGATCATGGTTCAGAGGCAACCTTGGTACATAAGTCCATGAGAATCTTATCTCCAATTAACCACCAGAAAACTGGAAGTGGTGCTATGACTCAAGGAGTAGAGTGCTAGCCTTGAGCTGAAGAGGTCAACACCTAGGCCCTAGCCCATGACTGACCAAAAAAAAAAAAAAAAAGACAAAACAAGACACACATTATCTGGAAGCAAATTGATCACATAGCTAAGCCTCCATCCCTGTGACTGTTTTCCATCTCTTTCAGTTCTTTCTCATCTATTTAGCATCTGTACAAAGCCCCAAGCATTATATATCTTCAAAATTCCCCAAAACACCACATTTTCTTTATGCAAGTGAAGAAAAGTACACAAATGTACTACTGGTGTTTATGATCTACACCTAAATTTCAAATGCTGGAATGTAAATCTGTCTCAAATCTTGGGCTTTAACTCTTGCATCAAAGATTCAATCTGGGCCTTAAATGACAATAAAATAAAATATCCCAACCTTAAAGTTTATTATACCTCCTCAAATGTCCTCTTTCTATTCCATCAAACATTGCAACAGCATGACAACTCTCAAATCTATCTGCCTCCAATGCCCAACAAACTAAATTGGTTTGGAACCTGTTAAGGCAAAGTCTCATTAGATATTAATAAAATAGTAAAGTAAAATATTTTTTTAAAAAAACCTTGTTTTCGGGCCGGGAGTTTGGCCTAGTGGTTAAAGTGTTTGCCTAGCATGCATGAAGACCTGGGTTCGATTCCTCGGTACCACATACATAGAAAAAAGCCAGAAGTGGTGCTGAGGCTCAAGTAGCAGAGCTATAGCCTTGAGAAAGTCCAAGGACAGTGCTCAGGCCCTGAGCTCACACCCAGGACTGGCAAACAACAACAACAATAAAAAAAAAAAAACACAACCTTGTTTTCTCTCACTTATCTCCACATTTTCATAACAGTTTATGCTACAAATATATTTTACAATCATATTTTTTTCTCATTTTTGAGCTCAGGGCCTGAGCAGTGTCTTTAGACTTTCTCAAGGCTAGAGCTCTACCACTTGAGCCTCAGCACTACTTCCGGCTGTCTTCTATGTATGTGGTGCCGAGAAATCGAACCTGGGTCTTCATGCATGTAAGGCAAGCACTCTACCACTAGGCCAAACTCCCCGGCCCTATTTATTTTTATAAATATGAAATTTTCCAATATTTTCTTACTATGTATTTTTATAAGAAATGCAAACAAAGAAATCAAAACACTCTGACAAGTGCTCATTATCCTTTAGCTGCACAAAGGAGTTTCAATGCAACATATCAGTTTGTTAATACAAGTACATTTGGACCAGTGTCATCCTTTGAATAGCATTTTCACATACTTAAGAACTCCTTTTCCTTTTGTAGTTCCCTTTCATTCCATTTTGTGGCCTTCTACATGGGGGAAATAGTTGATATAAGCTATATATACTCTAGACTAATATTTCTCATATTGATGTTGAGAAATTGCTCCTTCAAAACTCATGAACTGGGCTGGGAGTTTGGCCTAGTGGTAGAGTGTTTACCTAGCATACACGAAGTTCAATTCCTTGGTACCACATACATAGAAAAAAGCCGGAAGTGGTGCTGTGGCTCAAGTAGTAGAGCTCTAGCCTTGAGAAAGCCCAAGACCAGTGCTCAGGCCCTGAGCCCAAGTCCAGGACTGGAAAAAAAAACCCAACTCATGAACTTGAATGATGAGGTTAACATTATGTCAGCTTGGTTTTCTTCATTGGCTAACATGGTCTATTTAGAGTGTGTTGTAGATTGTTATTTTACTGAAATCCCAGAGTCTTTTGCATAGCCTTTTAGTAATTAGATAAGAAATGAAACCCAGAAACCCACCTCTAGTGCTTCCCACTTCTTAATCTGTTCAACACTATCTCCCGAATTTAATGGCAAAGGCGTTACATAAGAATATTTGCTCAATCAATTGTCCATTAATCCACGGGAAAGGATTTTATATAAAAACTATAGGGTCTATTTTGCCTTTGCAAATTAATTCATATCAGATGATAACAATACATCATAATTTTATGGTGATCCATTATTATTATGGTAGGCTATTATGTTTTTCTGATATTGTGAATGTTCATGTTTTCATACTCTACATAAAATAGACTTTTTTTTAAACATTTAAGAGTTCAAACAGATCTTCATTCCAGTGACACATGCCTGAAACCCTAGCTACTCAGGAGATAGCTCTGAGAGTGGAGGTTCAAAGTCAGCTCAGGCAGAAAAAAAAATCTGTGAGATTCTTATCACCAGTAAATCAACTGTGGCTCAAATGGTGGAGTACCATCTTTGAGAAAAATGCACCTAGGCCTTGAGTTCAAACCCCAGTACTGGCACACACACACACACACACACACACACACACACACACACACACACACACACAGTTTCAAAAGAACTTTTGATAAAATGAAAATTATTCCTCCTCACAATCACCATTCCTTCCTTTTATACCCTACCCCTTCTCCACATGAGATTAATTTGTTGAAACAACTTTTTCTCCAAGTACTTCTGTTAGACATTACAAACAAGCAATCACTTTAACAAGGAAAGAGACAAAGAAGAATGATATGTATATGCCATTTGGCACACTCATCTAGTAGAAATGATTCACTGGATGTCTATCTGCTGCTCTGTTGTGTAGGAATCATCTCCTTTGAACTTCACCCGTTCTAAAACAGGTTCCATGATCTCCATGTTACACATAGAAAAATGGGAATTGTGGGCTAGACCAAGAGAATTTCACACATCTGAAGCAAAGGAACCCAGATCACAGCTTTCCTCAGTTCACAGTGGATCTGGCAGGATGCAGCACTTCTCTATCTTGCATTCTTTTCCCAACCTTTAAGAGGATACAGATGTATTTATAATAGGAGACCTGTTTAAAATATTTCTAGTAGAAAGGTTTGTACCTTTCTTCTCCCACTCTTTTTCTCTCCCTTTCTTAACAGAAACACACTTGTGTCTTACTGAGAAAATATGTAATGTCTTGTTCATATCCTGCCTTCCTAACATTAATCTGTAATAAATCTGTAATAAATTGCTGGAGTTTTCATAATGTCACAATTCATTATTCGTCCACAAGAAAGCATTCTACAATAAACATGTATTATGTTGGGGGGGAGAGAGAGTGGGGGAGAGAGGGGGGAAGAGAGAGAGAGAGAGAGAGAGAGAGAGAGAGAGAGAGAGACTGAGAGAGAGAGAGAGAGAGAGAGAGAGAGAGGAGGAAGAAAGGGAGGAAGAGAATCACATATAGTGAGATCGATTTCTGAAAGACTAAAACTCCCAGAAGGTATACATTTGGACATTAAATCCCATGCTTGCAGTTTGTGGAACTTGAACTCAGGGAATGGATGCTATTAGCTTTTTTATTCAATACTGGCACTGTATCACTTAAGGCACAGCCCCACTTCTGTCTCTTTTGTGGATAATTAGAGATAATAGTCTTGTAGACTTCCTTGCCTAATCTAGCTTTGACCTAGAATTCTGATTTTAGCCTTATCAGTTGATTACAGGTGTGAGCTACTGGTACTGCATAGCTTCTGTGCTTTTGAAATACATAAGTTTGCTTACCTAAGTTTGTCACACACTGTGCCTCTAGGAAGCATGATTGTTTCTGCTCTACTAGCTCTTGGTTAAATCTTAAATTGATTATTTTATCTTTATAGTTGATGAAATAACTTTTGACTCTGGAGAAATGTCAAGTCACTTGAAAAATGTCAGATCATTTTTGCAAAAGTATTCTTGGACAACTAATAGCCACATATATTAAGTAAGGAAAAATAGACCCCTGTCGTGAGTCAGTGGAAGATATTTTTCTCTGAGACTTCTCTACTGAGAAAAAGCCATTTGAGCTTTAAATTCTTTTAGGGAAAAAAGGGCTGGGATGTAGCTGAGTGGCAAAGCACTTGTGCCTAGCCAGTGAAATTTTGGGTTAGGTCCCCAGTATCAAAAAGAAAAAGAAAGAGAGAGAGAGAGAGAGAGAGAGAGAGAGAGAGAGAGAGAGAGAGAGAGAGAGAGACAGAGAGAGAGACAGAGACAGAGAGAGACAGAGACAGAGAGAGAGAGACAGAGAGAGAGAGAGAGAGGAGGAAGGAGAAAGAGAAGGAAGGAAGGAAGGAAAGAAAGAAGGAGGGAGGGAGGAAGGGAGGGAGAGAGAAAGAGGCAGAGAGAGAAAGAGAGAGAGAGAGAGAGAGAGAGAGAGAGAGAGGAAGAAAACAAAAGAAAAAAGCCAGACACTGGTGGCTCATGTCTGTAATTCTAGCTACTCAGGAGGTTGAGATCTGAGGATCGAGGTTCAAAGCCATACCAGGCACTAAAGTCTGTGAGACTCGTATCTCCAATTAACCAAGAGAAAACCAGAAGTGGTCCTGTGATTCAAGTGTTAGAGCGCTAGAAGGCATTTAAAGGGAATGTCTTAAGAAGTTTAATTTCTTTCCCAAAGTGCACACACACCAGGCCTGAGACTTGAGCTTAAAGCCTGGATGTTGTTCCTAAGATTTTTTGCTCAAGCATAGTTCTCTTCCACTTGAAACACAGCTCTATTTTCAGATTTTTGGGGGCAGTAATTAATTGGTGATAAGAATCTCTCATTCTTTTGCAAACTGGCATCTCACATCAATCCTCAGATCTCAGCCTCCTGAGTAGCTAGCATTACAAGCATAAACCATCAGTACCCAGCCCCAAATGCAATTCTACAAATCTTTTTGTATTATCTTTTTTCTTTTTTGCCATTCCTTGAGCCTGAACTCAGGGCCTGAGCATGGTTCTTGGGCTTTCCCAAGGCTAGAGCTCTACTGCTTGAGCCACAGTACTACCTCCAGCCTTTTCTGTGTATGTGCTACCAAGGAATCAAACCCAGATCTCCATGCATACTAGGCAAGTACTCTACCACTAGGCTAAACTCCCGCCCTCGTATTACTTTTTGTTCCTTGATGCTTTCATACTGAGTCTTCTCCCTATAAAGTAACATGCTCCTAAACCAGAAATTCTAATCTGTGTCTCTATTTCTCATTTTGGGTTGCTATTTCTCTATCAAATACGGAGATTAGCTGAGTACATTTCTCATTCCAATTGATTTTCTTCAGAACCTTCAAAAACCAAAGACGTTATAATAGATTAATATTTTATTCTATGTTTAAAATTCTTCCCATGGATATTTAATAAAATAGTTCTAAACATTAGTAATTTCTTTTAGAAAAAGAATATTTTTATTGCAAAGGAGACTGAAGATACACAGTAAGAGCTTTCTTTTACCTTTCCTCATGAAGCTAAATGCAGTTTTAACATATATACGTATATATATATGTTTACACACAGATACATATACACTTACATACATATTACACACATACAAATACATACGTACACACACATATATATATATATATGGAACTGGAAATGACCTATGAAATTGATTTACTCTTCTTATTTTAAATAATGTCTAAGCTGGGCTCTGTGGGTCACACCTTAATTCTAGCTACTCAGCAGGCTGAGATCTGAGGACTGCGGTTCAAAGCCAGATGGGACACTAAAGACCATGAAACTCTTATCTCCAATTAACCACTAGAAAACTGGAAGTGGCCCTGTGGCTGAAAGATGGTAGCCTTGCGCTGAAGAGCTCGGGCACAGCACCCAGGCCAGAGTTCAAGTCCTGTGACCAAGAAAAAAAATAATAAAAATAAAGTCTAAGGGTCGGGAGTTTGGCCTAGTGGTAGAGTGCTTGCCTAGCATGCCCAAAGACCCAGGTTCGATTCCTCGGTACCACATACATAGAAAAAAGCCAGAAATGGTGCTGAGGCTCAAGTGGTAGAGAGCTAGCCTTGAGAAAGTCCAAGGACAGTGCTCAGACCCTGAGCTCAAACTCAGGACTGGCAAAAGTATAATAAAATAAATAAATGAATAAAGTCTAAGGTATTTTGTTTCCATTTCCAAAATAATCTATTCTAACCTTGTGATGCATCTCATGCTGACAATTTCACAGACACAGAACTACATCCAAGGGTGTATACGTGTGTATGTGTGTGTGTACATTTATGTTTTGTTTTGTTTTGAGCTGGTAGCTCATATCTGTAATCCAAGCTACTCAGAAGGAGGATATCTAAGGATCACAGCTCAAAGCCAGCCACAGCAGGAAAGTGCATGAGATTCTTATCTCCAATTAACCTCCAGAAATCCAAAAGTAGAGCTGTGGTTCTAAGTTGTAGATCACTAGCCTTCAACTAGTGCCCAGGCTCTAAGTTCAAGCCCCACAACCAATAAAACAAAACAAAATCCTACACAATGATTTTTTCCCTTTATAAGTCAGTTTATATTATATATGCATATGTATGTTTATATAATCACATTTTTGTATATATGTTTATGTGTATTTATATGTACATTATATGAATATGTAGTATATACTGACTTTTCTATTCAAGTAACTTTTCAAACTACAAAAATAATCAGGATTAGGATCCTACACAGTTTTATTTTTACATCTCTTCTTAAAACTTCCTAAAGTCTTCCATGCTTACTAAAAGACAAATCTAAATTCTCTATTCTAGTATATAAAACCTACTCCCATGTTCTGTTTTTGCCTCTTCCCTGACCTCTCTCTCCTCATGCACATTCTGAGCCATTTTGTGCTCTTCATCCTCATTCTGAATCATTTACTTCCTGTGATATTCTCTCCATGTTATTTCCAATTGATTTCCAAATAATTGTTAAGGTTACCTATCACCACATTCTTCTGTCTGGCATATTCACTTCATATTAATTTACATGTATATTCATTTACATGTGGACACACACATACACACACACACATACACACACACACACACACACACACACACACACACACACACACACACACACACTGGATTCTGGATTACTGGTTCTTCTTTCTTTAAAATAACCTGTGCTGTAAGAAGGACAGTTTTATCACTCAATGCAGGATTCTCAATGCTAAGTGTAGGAACTTGCTTAGAGAAAGCTGTTCAAACTATCTTGCATATTGTTCTTTATTCTCTTTTTTTATATTAACTCATCATTCTCATTTGTTTTAGCCTTGTGGTTTTTGAGCTTTGTCACATTGTCATTTAATATTTTATTTTTTATTCTTTACTGTTTTCAGGAGCAAGTTTTTTTGCTTGCAAACCAAATACTCAAGTAATAAAAGAATATATTTACAGTGTATTATGTACGTGTGTGTAAATACAGTAAAAATTCCCCATATCATGTAGTTTATTTGTACTAATACAATTAAGGGGAAACACAGTTGTCAAACATCAACGAACACAGGGAAAAATAACTACCTGCAGAACCAATATAACAGAACTAGGAAAATATAAATCCCAAAACAAAACCTTCCTTCAGGACAATAGAAGGCTGTTATCACTTCTTTTTTCTTCCCTCTACTCTGCACCAATTGGCAGAGGTTCCTTTTCAATGTTGCTTTGTCTTTGAGACAAAATAAAATGTGTTTCTAGGTGTGGTTTTTCCATGTCCTACCTAATATATACTCATATATTTGAATTCCCAGGGCTGTGACTTCCAAGGTCAGCTTTTCTGTGGAATTTGGGCCACTCTAAAGTCTTCGGGTGACCCTTGTGGCTTAGGGCTCCATTGTTTAAAACCAGGGTTCAGCATCAAAGTTCAAATGTCTAGTTGAATTAAAACAATGCAATGGAGTGAGATGAAGATATTATAGACTTCGTTTATTTTAATTTTCTTTTGTCTTTTACTTTGTTTATTAAATCACTGATGCATATTTCTAAGAATGCAGATTTTATACTTTTCTCTATTTGATGTTTTATTTTCATATAATTTAATAAATTATGCTGTGAAACATTAAATTATTTTACCCTCCAAAAATGGCTGATAAATACACAATCCACTTGTTAGAAGAGGGAGAGATTTTATGTTACTGATATAAACTAATTCCCTCTGTGGACAGAAAGAGGAGAGAATCATTACTGTTTTTAACCTGCAGAAATGGTTCCAAGAAAAAATAATGTAAATCTCTCCCCAGAGGATATAAATTTAACTCTCAAGTTTTTCTTCTTTTTCACTCTATTTTTTTTGCCAGTCCTGGGGCTTGAACTCAGGGCCTGAGCACTATCTTTGGGCTTTTCTCCAGGCTAGAACTCTACCACTTGAGCCACAGCACCACTTCTGGCTTTTTCTATGTATGTGGTACTGAGGATTGGAACCCTGGTCTTCATGCATGCTAGGCAAGCACTTTGCCATTAGGCCAGATTCCCAACCCCCTGACCACTTCTTTTTTTCTTCAGTCCCTACTGAAGGTGCTTTACTTTGTTTTAATCCTGGGTTCTCAAGTGCCCGGGTTTTTCCTTTTTCTTTCTTCTCTCTCTCTCTCTCTCTCTCTCTCTCTCTCTCTCTCTCTCTCTCTCTCTCTCTCTCTCTCTCTCTCTCTCTCCCTCTCTCTCCTTCCCCCCCTCTTGCTCTCTCTCTCTCTCTTTCCCTTTCTCTCTCTCTCTCTCTCTCTCTCTCTCTCTCTCTCTCTCTCTCTCTCTCTCTCTCTCTCTCTCTCTCTCTCTCTCTCTCTGTCTCTCTCTCTCTCTCTCTCTCTCTCTCTCCCTCTCTCTCTCTCCCTCTCTCTCTCTCCCTCTCCCTCTCCCCCCCCCTCTCTCTTTTTTTGGTGTTGTTGGTGATCGTGGGGCTTGAACTCTGTGGGCCTGGCCGCTGTCCCTAAGCTCTTCAGCTGAAGGCACCGCCCTACTCCTTGAGCCACAGCACCACTGCCGGTTTTCTAGTGGTTTATTGGAGATAGAGTCACATTCTTCAGTGCTGGGACTGGCTTTGAACCGCAATCCTCAGATTTCAGCCTCCTGAGTAGCTAGGATTACAGGCATGAGTCACCGCCCATGGCTTGCCTGTGTCTTTTTTTTTTATTTTAAAGATTTTTTATTGTGATTAATAGAAGGGTTACATTATATTCTATCCTCATATTTCTCTAGCCTCTTAATATATTATGAAACTCAACGTTTGTTGTTCCAATTTTGAGTCCTGAACTCAGGATATAGGCAAAATCCCAGAGCTTCTTTGCTGTCAGCTAGCTCTCTACCACTTAAGGCAAGGCTCTATTCCTAGATATTTTGGTGTTTAATTGGAGATGACTCTCATAAATTTTCCTGTCTGATCTGGCTTTGATCACAATCCTCCAACCTCAACTTTTTGATGTGTGAGGATCACAGATCTGAGGCACTGGTGTACAGTGAAATTAGATTTTTAAGGGTCTACTTTTATATTGACTAAGAAACTTCAAAGAAAACATAGTAGTTATGTAAGAAAGAAAAGAAAAATTATTCTGATTAATATGTTTGTCAAGAATATTCTTAAAACATTTTGTCTTATAAATATGGCTGTCTCTGTTTATATATGTGTGTGTACATAAAATTTCTTCCCTGTATTTCCATAGCCATTCTTTGAAATTTTATTATTTATGCAGAAATATTACAATTTAGTGTTAAGTTCCACAACTGCACACTAAAAATTGTTACAGCATAAATGAAAATGTATTATTAAAAGATTATTTTCAGCCTGGCACCAATGGCTCACACCTGTAATTTTAGCTACTCAGGAAGCTGAGGTTTGAGGATCATGATTTAAAGACAACCCTGGCAGTAAAGTCCTTCAGACTCATCTCCAGTTAACCACCAGAAATTTGGAAGTGGTGCTATGGCTCACTAGTGTTGAGCTGAAGAGCTCAGGGCTAACACCCAGGCCCAGATTTCAAGCCCCATGACCAAAACCATCACCACCACCAGCAACAAAAGATTATTTTCAATTACAATGGAATTTCATCATTAAAGGTTTTTTTTTTATTTTTTAACATCCCCTAGTGACAGAAGTATTTGTTATTTTTTTTACCAACTTGATAAAAATCTTTTCCCATCAATTCTCAACCACGTTAAAGGTGCTCAAAATGTTCATCTAAAATTGTTGGATAGCTTTCAATATGAATATTGTATTCTTATTTGGAAAAAAAATAAGAGTATGTCTTATTATTTCTATAATTTCTGAGTATTATTTCTACAAGCTTTGTTGAACACACTTTGACTTCATTGATGCATGCAAATATTTACAAAGTAGGACTAGCCTGATGTAATTCAGTCTAGCACAACCAAACATGGGAAATGTAACAGAAAAAAAATGGCAAGCCAAGACAGTTGATCCCACATGGAGTTTGAGCATTTTGGGGGGAGGCTGTTAACTGGACAGTGGCAGTTCTACAACCTTGCAAAATGATCAGACCTGGGCAGAAAAGTTGTTAATCTTTGTCAGACCATACCTGAGCCCAAAAGGATATGCTGGTCATCTCTAACTGTGTAGAAGGCTGAGATCGGAAGAAGTCAGGCCCCCAGACTGTCCAGTCTGAAAGGACCCAGTCTCTACCTCATAGAGAATGGCTGGGTAAGGTGGTATGCCGTGATCCTAGCAATGAGAGAAAGTCTTAAGACAGATGAATCATTGTCCAAGCAGGAAGTGAGCACCTATCTTAAAAATGAACCTTGTGTAAACAGAGCTGAAGAAATAGCTCCATGCTAGAGCAACTGCCTAGAAAGCATGATGATTTGAGTGTAAACTCCAGAATGAAAAGAAAATTAAGTCAAGGGTCTAATGGAGCTTAAGCCAATACTTCTTGAGAATAAAAGAAAATAGGTAGGAATCATCCCTTTCAAACAACCTGACCTAATAAAGAAGACGTCACACTGAGAATTTAGGAAATTATTTTATGTACAAAGGTTGGATAGAGAGGAAAACGATATATATTTGGTTTTGGAGTCATTTTTACATATTATTTCCAATTTCATTTTCAACATGCTCTTCATAATACTATAAATGTTTGCATGCATATATACATATATGCATATATATCATACAGTACTCTGTCTTTTGCAAATCTTTCAAGACTGAAATTTTTAAATCACCTCCTATATCTGTTTTTTTTTTAAATAAATGCTTGGAAAATTTAACTACAAAGCAATTATTGGCTATGTGTGGCTTTCCTTAAAACAGGTTTGTTTTTTTTTTTTCCATTCCTAGGGCTTGACCTCAGGGCCTTTTTGCTTCAGGCTAGCACTCTTCCATTTGAGGTCACAGCACCACTACCCGTTTTTCTGTGTATGAGGAATCGAATCCAGGGCTTCATGCCTGCTAGGTAAGCACTCTACCACTAGGCTACACACCTAGCCTGTCATTTTTTTTAACAGACATTTGTTTCTGACAAAGGTACAGGTATGAATAATGGTATAAATAATAATAATTTGTTGAGGTTCACCCATTGTCCGGTTACTTTGTTCTATAATAGCTTATAACACAGATATTATTAATAATTATTATTGTTGTATAATGGTGATACAGAAATTGTGATTAAGCTATTGGTTGCAGAATCCATAGCTGGGGGATGGGCAACACTAAGCATTCCCATAAACGCACCACAATTCTAAGAATGTGAACCATTTCTAATAAGAAACCTCAGAGCTATAGCACCAGAAATCCCTTATATTCTTGTAAACTCAAGTATAAGTCTTATTTTGTTACTATTTATATATTATTTTTCTGCTAGTCCTGGGTCTTGAACTCCGGGCCTGAGCACCATACTTGGGCTTTCTCAAGGCTAGAGATCTACCACTTGAGCCAATGCACCATTTCCAGCTTTCTCTATGTATATGGTATTGAACTCAAGGAATTGAACCTAGGTCTTTGTGCATGCTAGGTGAGCACTCTACCACTAGGCCAAACTTCTGGCCCCTTAATTTTACTTTTTATATTTGAATTTCATTATTAGGTTGATTTATGGAGAGGTTACAGTTACTTTCATAAGGTAGTAAGTATATTACTTCTTGACCATTGTTAACCCTTCCCATCTTTTATCCCACTTGTCCTCCCCCTACTCTCTCCTAAGTTAGAAATGAACATTATGAACATTCCCAATATGTTGGAAATGAACATTAATTTTATTTTTGTCTGATGTATAATCCTATAAATTATCATTTTCTGCTCTATTAACCCATGCTATTTATTTTATTCATTGCGATGTGATTTACTTACAGTAAAAAAACACTAATCTTAGTATAGAGTATGATGAATGGTTTCACATATCTGTGCTTACATTAACATCACCCAGAGAAAGACATATTTCATCTGCTATTTTTCAGAATATTATTAACTATTGTCCCGGAGGAAATACCAAATGGAACACAGTACTGATGTATTTCTGACTTCACTTGTTTGTACAAAGTGCTTTACCATTTTATATATATTCTCACCAGAATAATGTATAAGATTCATGTTCTTTTTCTTGTGTGTATGGGGTACTAAACCTCAAGGCCCTCATACTTTTGCTCTTTTGTTCAAGGTTGGTGCTCTGTCATTTGAATGACACCATATGTTAAACTTTTTGCTGGTTAATTGGAGATAATCTCACAGTTTTGTATGTACCAACTGACTTTGAACCTCTATCCACAGATCTCAGCCTCCTGAGTAGATATGATTATAGACGTGTGCCACTGGCACTTACTAAACTGAGAATTATTCCTCTTCTTTACATTTCATATTTCCATTTCCTTTACCACAGGACCAGAGAACAAACACTGGAGAGAAAAAAAGAAAACTACACTGTTTGTTTTAGTTAATAAATGTTTAAGTCCTAAAAGCTCTGCTTAGAACTTTCATATTAATAATTATATTAAATTCTTTCTCTGCTAATTCTTATTATCATGCTTCTCTGTGATTCTGTGTCTGTGAATTGGTTTATCAATTTTAATCTCATGTACTGCTTCTCCATGTTTTTCAATTACTTGGTGTTCTGTGAAATTTGTATAATATTGGACAAAAATAATGCATATGTTTGGTTTCCTGCACTATATCTAGAAACTTGGTGGTGAACTAATTGTTCAAATTCTTCCTAGTGTATATTAATCTAGAACTAGGTTGAATGAGCTTCACTCATGAGCCTCACTTTTCTGAGGTGCTATCTCTTTGAAACTTTTACTATTTATATAAGGATCTGATTTTTTTAAATTTACATGTTGAGTTCAACTTCAGAATTAACTCTAGCTAGTTAGATTACCTAATCCAAGCACCTAGGTAATTTCCTATGATGTTTTGTCTCAGCAACTCCTCCTCTTAGAAAACCTGAGGATGGATAATTACTAACCTATTTGTACTTGAATTTAGTCTTTTTCAGAGACAGTCCATTGTGCTAGTCTGTGCTTTGTCAAAAGCTAAGATATTTCTTCTCACTCGCATGAACATTTTACCAATTTTATTGCATCCTGTCCTTATTCAAACTAGGTATCTTTCTCTCAGTGTGAATGCTGATGTGATTGAAATTGCTTACTGATGAAATACGGAATTTCCTCTGAAGGTTAGTCTAGCATTCTCTTCTTGTCTGTAACCATTTACCACCATACTATTCCTAACTTTATTTTCATACAAATTAATTGTATAAATCACATTCTGTCATTTTTCTAATGTTAGAAAACATTCAGTTCAAGTCACTCTGTGTTGCTGTTTTTAATAATTTTAGATAACTCCTGATCCAACCCTTGACTACCTATTTTCTTTACACCCATCTAGCTACATACTCAGCATCAAATTGACTGATCTCACTGGAAATGGGAAGTAGTTCTAGTGTCATTAAACCACATTCTGTTTTTTTAGTTAGTTAGTTTGTTTGTTTGTTTGGGGGGGGAATCACGGCCTTGAACTCTGGCCTGGTGCTGTCCCTGAGCTCTTCAGCTCAAGGCTACCACCCTAACATTGGGCCTAGGATTTGTCCCTGAGTCTCCCCTTTGAACTATCTGCCTAAGCCTCTTCCTCTGCCTCAGTAGACGTAGCTATGAGTCCCTGCCCTGAAGGCATAGGAACCTTCTTAGACTTCACAAAATAAAAACAAATGGGCCTATCTGTTCTGAGACATCCAAATATGTGTGCAATTTCTCTCATTCTGAGCCTGGGATCTCAGCCCAATAGAGAACAGAAGACAGGAATTTCACATTTGCATATGTGCTCTTCCTTACTTCTAACAGATGTATGTCTTCACAATACCAGCTCCTCCTCCAGTAATTCAATGTGGCTCCTTCCTACACATTGACAGACAAACTGAGATTTTCATCTAGCAAAGGTTTTTTTTGATTGACTTCATCTTTTAGAGCTACAGTCTTTGCACTGGATATAATACAAAGTTCATCATTTAGAAATCAAGAGAGCTTTATCTGTCTTTTGAAATTTTGAGTTGTTAATCAACTCCTTTTCTTTTCCCTTCCCTTCCCTTCCCTTCCCTTCCCTCCCTCCCTCCTTCCTTCCTTCTTTCCCTCTTTCTTTCTCTCCTTCAATCCTTTCTTTCTTTCCTTCCTCTTCGTTCCTTCTTCTTCTTTCTTCTTCTTCTTTCTTTCTTTCTTTCTTTCTTTCTTTCTTTCTTCTTCTTTCTTCTTTCCTTCCTTCTTTCTTTCTTCTCTTGCAAGTCCCAAGCTTGAGCACAGGGTCTGAGCACTATCCTTGGGCTTTCTCAAGGCTAGAGCACTAACACTTTAGCCACAGCACCACTTCGTTTTGTTTTTATTTTTTTTTCTATGTATGTGGTACCAAGGAATTGAACCTGTGTCTTGGTGCATGCTAGGCAAGCACTCTACCACTAGGACAAACTCCTGGTCCTAATCAATTTTTATCTAGCTGTCATTATTTTTTTTTCATCTTAGCAAATGTTGTCTAAACAAAGCTGTTCTATTTATTGGAGTCACTTGATGGGGCAAAGATTCATGAGAACATGATTTATAAAATCTCAACATATTATCATTACTGGTCAAGTTCATGGCAGAAAAAAAGAAGAGACACTTCAATTACATGATTAAAAAATGCTCTGTCTTGAGCTGGCAGGTCTGCGCTGCCGAGAAACGCTGTCTACTCAGGTTCAGAAGGGAGGCTTTGTCTCTGTAGCGGCTGGCACCACTCCACGCTGTCTTCTTGCACCGGTTTTTTGCCTTTCTCCTCTCTGACTGAGATGTCTGTGATGCTATAGCTTACTTAGGATCGATCTTTGGGTATGAACTTTCCCCTATGATCCTGGAACTGGTATCTTGGCGAGAGCTCAGAAAGACTCACACTGAACTGCCGCTATCTTCTGCCGGTCTCCCGATTTTCAGTATTCTTATTTTTCAGTAATCTGTATTCTATGGAGCCTGTGAAACTTGTTCCTATTTCATTGTTTGATTATTTTGCTCAATGGGAAGATGAGAAAAGCAGCTTAGAATCAAGTCCTAGAAGAAATTTCATGTAGGCTTGATATTGGCTTTCCTCATTCAATGTTATCACACTATGAGAGCCTAATCCATTAATAAGAGACAAAATTGTATCTTTTCACCAATAGGAGAACCCACAGCATCATCCAAAAGTAGGAGAACACTTTACAACTCTTATACATATTTACTATGAATACGAATGTGTCTCTCTTGGAAAATCTGAACCTTTTCCTAATAGGTTATTTCCATAGACACACTGACAGAGGTGTAATACATTTTGTTTGGTAAAGTAATTTTGCAATTAAAAAGTGAACAAATCTGTACTAGGATTGTATCACAAAATTGGGCACTTGGCAATAAATAACACCAGTTGGCAGCCAACAATCACTGTTATACAGAATCTTCTTTATGTGCTGAGAAAATAACCTGTCTTTGATTTCTTTCTTTTGTAATGACAATATAAATAAATAGAGGTGTGGTATTTTTCATTATTTCTCTGTAGAATTGTCTTGTAAATATTTTGATAATACTATATCTAACTATGCTTTCAGCTGACTTGGAATTCTTAGTCCCTAAGAAAGGAAGGTTTTTATTACAACACAAAATAACTGTTCATTTGAGTCAGATAATGAGGCTGTCACTAGGTCACTGGCACTATTCAGGTCCTTGCTCTGCTGGGCAAAAAACAAGCTTGATGAAATGTCTGTTCTAACTGAATTCATAGTTAATATGACTAATGTTATTACACAAAAGGATGCAACAAGTCATATCTCCCTGCAAACTTTAGAATACCTTATAAACCTGAAAATTTCTCAGAAGTATCAATGTAAGGAAAATTGCCAAAGCTCTGTTCCCATACGTAGAAGTTTGTGTCATTCAGTGTTGTGGGGGTATCTATAGGAACCCCCAGCTGCTTGCCACCTGTGCTTCAGCACATACACACTCAGTGACACAAGCAGTCAGGAGTCTGAGGGCGCCTGGCCCCTCCCTCCTGGAGCAAGTGGGGCGTGTCTCAGGACACAATTGGCTGACAGTTGCATTCAGGGATGTGCCTATTTGATGACGTGGCAACCACGGCTTGATCTGGATTTAGAGAAAATAAAGTTAGATCTGCACTGAGACTCTGGTCTCTGGAGTCTGTGTTCCTGGGATTATTCGTGGGTTCCACTGCCAACTTACCCCCCTCCTATATGTCCGACTAAGACCCCAACAACTGGTGCCCAGACATGGAGCACAACTAGCAAGTAAGTGGACCTCTTCAAGCAATTATGTGGAAAGGGTTCTTGGAGAGCAGGCACCTTCACTTTTCTGATAGAAAGCTTGAGCAACTTTATGAAACTGTTCTGTCTCTCTGCCTGTGGGGGATTGCAGGCAGTTTACGGGATGCGTCCATGTGGGAAAGGGTAGCCTGGCAGGGTCAGAATTTCTTCCCCATCGTGGCCGCTGTTCTGAGTTGCCTCCAGGGTTCAGCCACCTTGGTTCCTGCACTGGTTGTCGAGACCCGGGCCCCTCTGGAAGAATGCTCCGCTGCCCCTATAAATAAAGGCACAAGCCAGCAAATTTATCCATCTCTGATTGATCTCAACCTCAAAACTGAAAGCAGACCTCTCCCACATCCTGGTGGGTCCTCCATGGAGGTTCCCCTTATGCCCCTTGGCCTCCTCAGGAATCCCCTGGGGTAGGGAGCCCTTCCCTTAGTAATCCTCTCCCATACTTCCTTTACTTGATGCCAAGCTGAACCCTCAACATGGCCTTCTCTAAGCATTTACAGTAACTGTTACTCCCCAGGTGTCCTTTAACCTCAGTCAGACAGCAATCCGCCCTGGTGGATCTGGGAACCACATAGCCTAGAACTGCTTCAATATCGGAAGGCAGTTTACTTTTGGGGACACGTTTCTTACGATATAAATCCACCTTTTCTAAAGCTGAGGTCAGGGGCAACACCAATGCCTCACATGGAATTCTAATCTCCTTAATAGATACTGGAGCTAATAAGAATTTGCCTTAGGAAGCAAGAAGTCCCCGCTTCTTAGAAACTCCTCTGCAGGCCCCAGCTCCAGGGCTTGGATGGCCTAGCATGCCCTCTGCCCTGGTGAGAGCTGCTGGTCTTAGAGGACCTGTGCAATAATCTCTTGGGAGAAACATTTTACAAAAATCTGGATGTTGCGGCATTCTACGCTGACTGCATTATCTATGAGAAAATTGGCATAAAACTGCTCCCCCAATTCTAGGGGCCACAGTCTTTCACGGTTTCCATTTCCTGCTACAGTTAACTTGGAAATCGCATGACTCCCTATGGGTGGAGCAGTGGCCTATTGGTGGGAAAAGCAATTGGAGCTACTAAAATTAATACAGGAACAGCTTCAGAATTCCCATTTTTGTTATCATAAGGGCAAGGCAAATATAGGTTTCAAATACAGGTTTCTTCATGATCTCCCCGCAGTAAATATGTCCATGGGGGCCACCCAATCAGGACTCCCAAGTCTCTCATCAATTCCTAATAATTTGTATATTTATGCTAATGAGATAAAGGATTGATTTTTTTTCTGTAAGCAGTGGTCTTCCTTTACCACCCCTCCTATTACAACCCTTTTTGGAGAAGATGCCCAGGTTAAAAGAAAAGGTCTCCAGAGGTAAGTAGAAGTCGGTTGACCACCCCCCTATGTATTTTTCTCAAAAGTGCATCGTGGCCTAAAACAGAGTACGGTCAAGGGATGCCTTGACCTCTTCTAGGCTCTTGTTGATAACATGGCGAGTCTGAGAGGACATGTGGGTTTGAGTCCCACTGGCAAGACATTTATCTACCCAGTCCAAGTTTCTTGTTGTTTTGTTTTCCCTCTTGCTTGAGAATGGTCTCTGCCTTTTGGCTACCA
Organism: Megascapheus bottae; assembly: GCF_031878675.1. Classification (NCBI taxonomy): domain Eukaryota; kingdom Metazoa; phylum Chordata; class Mammalia; order Rodentia; family Geomyidae; genus Megascapheus; species Megascapheus bottae. The sequence goes on along the minus strand of NC_143512.1, from coordinate 954,545 downwards.
GGGAATGAAGATCTCCATTGGGGAGACGCCCCTCAGTTCAGGACCCCATGGTCTTTTGAGTCACTCTGATAGTTCAAGGCCAGGCATGCCATCAAAACTTTGGGGGTTACTTAAAAGTCTCTGCTTCTCTGTCTTGTCCATGTTACATGCTTTTCCTTGTCCGGTTTTGTCTTTGAAATTGGTACCAGTCCTAAGTATGGATCCTCGTGGTTTCTGTGTGTGTGCATGTGCATCTTTGTTATCTATTTGAATCTCTTGAAAACTTCGGAAAATGTACAGCCAATATGAATTTTGCATGCTTTTAGATGTTTGAGTGTGTATGTGTGAGCAAACATGATCGAGATTATACTTGTATACAAGTATATGCTTGAAACTAACATATAAAAAGGGGTAGTTGGTTAAATCTAGTCTAAACTCCAAGCAAAGTCAAATGCCTCAAGAGACTTGTATTGTTTTAAAGAGGAAATACTTTAAAATCTAGGACTGTTTACATTGTAAACATTGCATTCTGTTTAGCAAAGAGGCATCAGGGAATTTGGAATTTATTTCCTTGAGTTTAAATTTGGAGATAAGTATCAGGAATTTAAATGTGAATTCAATAGTTTCAAAAACCTTGCCTATCTGTTTTTTAGAAAGGACAGGGCTTCATCCTGCCTCTCGCTTGCAGACTAACACTGGAAATCTGATGGTAAAGTGGGTGATGTGATTAATATTTCTTAAACTTGCCCCCTAAAATGTATTAAATTGGGGAAAAAGGGTTTTAAAAAGAGTAATAAGGAAAATTAGGGCTAATAAAATGATTGTTTAATTTCTATTTCAATTTACCCTTGCAAGTTTGTAACAGTTTCCAGTGGGCCCACAGAAGAGAACAGCAGATCCTTATTCAGATGTAAATTTGGCCCTTACCAAGTTCCAAGTAAGATCATGCTTAGAGAATCCTCTGTAAGCATGCCTTACTAATGCCTGTGTTACTGGGCATGAACTTTTTCAGTATAATAGTGGGTAGTTAAAACCTAAGGTTTTCAAAATTATGGGTAGTTTACAATCCTAATTTTGCTCTAAGCCCTAACTGAGCACATTTTGGGTTGACACCAGCCACAAATTCAGGAAAGAAGCTTGTGAACCTGAGGCTATGTGCCTATCAATCTGTAAAATAGGCTAAGTTTTTAGGGTCCCTGGCTAAGTATAGAGACAACGTCCCTAAGTCAGCTTGAAGAAGTTACAGAAGATGGAACTTTGCCCAGATTCCACTCCTGGAACTTTAACTAGCCTACTCTTGGCCATAGGCCCCCTTAAAACACAAATAAAAATGGGGGAAACAGGTACCTAAGGCATTAGGCCTCAAGATAAGCTTGTTGATGCTTTATTTACATTGAACTTTTAAATTTCAAATCTATAAGATTTTCCCCTGCTTATAAGCATTGGGGCACCATGCTAACTTGCAACCCCCTTGCCCCTTGGCAGGAGCCAGCCCCTATGTTAACAGTGGGATGAGGGTTTGACTCATGTGTGCCATTATAACAAGACGCAGACTGGGAACCCTATCAGGTTGGCCCCAACCCTTGCCAAGATGTACAGGTGTAGACCAAAGAATAAAATGTTTCCTTAGTGGACGCTGGCCATCTCCCCTACTTAAAATTTCTATTTGGGTCTGCAAACCCTACAAGTGAATTGCCTGAAGAGCTAGGGTGGTAGTCAGTGACGGGTAAGATCCCCAGATGGGGACAACCTAAGACAGGCAGTATGGCAAGCACCTGCTAAATTAGGGGGAGATGTGGAGCACATCACATCAGGGAAATGGAAACCTATGTTGTAAAAGGAGGCCTAACTCATGGCCCAGTGTGGGACCACACCTGGCTGAGATGGTGCCTGCTGCCGGTAGGAGGGCGTGGCTATGGTTTGTGATGTAAAGGCCACCTCTGGGATAGGGCTGGAACCCTTCCGCCCTCTTGGACAGCACATGATCCACCTTCCTTATTAACTCTTAAGTTTCAGGAGCAGGCCTGCCACCATGAAATAGCCTCTCAGCAACACCACCGCCAGCCACAGCCAGCTGACCTGAATCCTACCTCACAGTACGGCCCAGGACACCGACCTATCCGAAAAACTGCCCTGGATGACTGCTCAGCCAGGAGTAATAAACTTGACTCCCAAGCAGGGGACCATGATATGATTATGAGCAATTATCTTCCCTCAAAGCATGCTGGGGAAGACATGGAGGCTGTGATTCCCATTAACCCACCTAACCCTAGTCCTCTTTGGACCACCAAGCTCATTTCCACAGCAACACCATCTTTGCACACCATTTAGGCTCCATCTTACATTCCGTTATGAGTGTCAATAAATAAAGAAAAAGGGGGAACTGTGAAGGTAGCTAGAGGAACCCCCGCTGCTTGCCACCTGTGCTTCAGCACATACACAGTGAAGCAAGCAGTCAGGAGTCAGAGGGCGCCTGGCCCCTCCCTCCTGGAGCAAGTGGGGCAAGTCTCAGGACACAACTGGCTGACAGTTGCATTCAGGGATGTCCCTGTTTGATGACGTGGCGGCCACTGCTCAATCTGGATTGGCGAGCACGTTTTGTAAAATAAAATTAGATCCGCACCGAGAGTCTGGTCTCCGGAGTCTGTGTTCCCGGGATTATTCATGGGCTCCCCTGCCATCTTAACCCCTCCTAGATGTTTGAGAAGCACCTCAACACAGTGTGAGCACCAAAAATGTAGATACTAAAGCATCATTAACAATTGTAAAAACATCTCTAGAAATCCTCAGAGCCACATTTCTTCTTTTCCCTTACTCTTCCATTCAAAATATATTGTAATGGTAATTTAATCTTTAGCTATCAGTATATTAGAGTAGAATAATGAATAAATTTAGAGTAGTACTCATCAAAAGTCATGGTGAGGGCCAGAAGTGTGTCTGAGTGGTAGAGTGATTACATAGTACACACAAAACCCTGGGTTTAATTCCTTGGTACCACAAACACAGAAAAAGCTAGAAGTGGTGCTGGGGCTCATGGTAGAGTGGTAGCCTGAAGAAAGACCAAAGACAGTGCCCAGGCCCTGAGTTCAAGTCCCAGAGCTGGCAAAAAAAAATAGTCATGTTTAGTTGAAAGCTCTTTGTAAAACTAAATATAACAAATAAATAAGCAAATTTACCAAAGTTGCATTTTATTCAAGGCAAAATAATGTTGAATTATAAGAGAAAAGAACATTTAGATAGTAAAACATGCAATCTCAAATAAGAATGAAAATGTTTTTATTATCCACATTCATATTACAAAAATATGCATACAGTTTCTACTATAAAATTCATTTTAAAACAGTTCATGATTGATGAGGTGACTAAACTAGACAAAAATGCATGGCATTATCATAAATCATGTGACTTGACCTAATCAATTTATCACACATACAGCATTTTGACAACAGAGAACACATATTCCCAAGATACTCCCAAGTATTCCCAAGATACTCTTACAATTGAGTATTTACCAGCCCATCAGATAAATCTTAATGAAAAATTTTTGAAAAGGCACAAATAATGTCACTCATATTGATTTTTTCTAACCTAACAAAAATATTTATTATGTTTCATATTTACACAAAATTTCTTTTTCTTCTAGTGAACAGTTTTGCTGTTAAAATGTTTAATAGACAACTTGGAGAAGGGAAATGGAAATGTTTATGAAAAAATTGCTTCTGGCTTCAGCAGTGGAAAGAGGAGAATCAAATTAGTGCATATTTTTCCTCAGGGAATAAAAATAATGCATTCCTATCCTTGCTTAAAACAAACAGAACCATTTAAAAATCTTTCATTTTCCATTAATAAAGTTTTAGATAACTCAGGCTAGTACTAAAAGCTAAACTTTCTCTAGAGAGAGATAGTCAGGAAATAATTCGTTTATGTTATTCTTGTTATTGCACTTCAGCATAGTTTTAAACGCTATAAACCAGATCTTGAGATTAAATCTAGCAGGCTTCAGTTGTAAAGATGGAAAATGACAGCTACTAATGTTGAACACACAGAGAAGATTTTGCTCAAATCCTTCAAGATCTCAGTATATTGAAGAACTTATTAATTGCTATTAGCATTATGATTACCTAAGTGAATACCTACATAGAACTAGATTTTGTCAAAAAGTTTACCAAACAGGAAGTACAATGCCTTGAGGCAGAAATGGACCAGCAAGGAAGGACATGTGACTGGAAAGTAACTGTGCATCGGAGAAGGGGACAGGGAGTTATGCCATATAGAGAATTTTTAGGTGTAAGATATTTGCCTTTACATCTTAGATGAACCATTTAAGACATTGAACACTTTTGAGGATATGAGTAGAACACTAATTGGAATAAGAGTTTGCTTATAATAGATTACATGATAGAGACATTCTGAAAATTTGCCCCAAAGCTGTCAAATTAATTTAACAAATCTTCAAAGGCAGAAAATTCAATGTGTTACAGGGACCAATTAGGAAAATGTACAATAAAACCATAATGAGGCATTGCATCTCCTCACCCCAGAAAGAATAGTTATTATCAAAAAGATATCAAGAAAATAAGTGGTGGCAATAATCTGTAGCAAAACAAGTGCTTGCAGACCATTGATTGGAATGCACATTATTATAGCCCTATAGAAAACAGTATGGAGGGTCCTCAAGAAGTAACATTACTGAAAGACTTTGGTGGCTCACTCCTACAACCCTACCTACTGTGGAAGCTAAGGTCTGAGGACCAACATGCTGAACCAGTTAGCCAAATTCAATATGCTCTTATCTCCAATTAATCCAAAAGCTAGGAGTGGAGTTGTAGCTAACCTAAAATGTTAAGGTAGAATGGTGGTTTACAGAAAAACGGTGATTATGCGATATAAGTTATAGTTGGGTAGGAGCAAGAAGTTCTGGAATGCTAATTCACAGTAGGGTGACTACAGATGACTATAATTTATTGTGTATTTAAAAAACTAGATGAGGGGCCAGGAGTTTGGCCTTGTGGTAGATGTCTAAGATGACAAATATCTTCATCATGCTTTAAACATTACAGTGTATGTTAATATTAAAACATCACATGTTACTCCACTAATGTTTTTACTCTGTGTGTGTGTGTGTGTGTGTGTGTTGATTTGGGGGCTTCAACGCAGCATCTGAGCTTTTTTTGCTCAAGGCTAGCATTCTATCACTTGAGCTACAACTCTACATCAGGATTTTGTAGGTATTTGGAGATAAGAATCTCACAAATTTCCTGCAAGGACTGGCTTTGAATCCTGATCCTCAGATCTCAACCACCTGAGTGCCTAGAACTGCAAGGCCTGAGACACTGAGCTGAATTTTACATTTTATATATGTTAAATTTAGCAAAAGGGAAAAGTAGAATCTTCAGGGAAAATGATGTGGGTCTACATCTATTATATGACATGAATGAGAGAATTCAGAGCAGGGACAGTTGGAAGCTAGCTAGGGAAGAGAAGTCTGTGAAACTCTTCTCTCCATTAGCAATCAAAGAAGCTGGAAGTATATCTGTGGTTCAAGTGGTGAAGTATTAATTTCTACTAAACAAACACAAATCACATACTGAAACCAGGCATTGAGTTCAAACCCCAGGAATCGTATATTAAAAATGTAGTATATTCAATGATTCAGCTGCTAATAGAATAAATCAAATGACTAATTTAGTGCTCTTACCTGGCTTGAGATTCCTCCACTTCTGATAAACTGAAGATAAAAAGTCTCAAAGGTTTTTTCTGTTTAGTTTGTGTTACAATGTGACTCTCAGATCTCAGTCCCTTAAACAGGATTATAGGCTTGAGCCAATAGCACCTGTCTAGAATTTATATATTCTTAACATTTTTAAAGTATAGTTCTAATGCTTTCAAGCTGATTCAAGAATGCAAAGGAAAATATGGACTTATAAATATATGCCTGCATGAATGACTTTTGAGGAGTATGGAACAGCAGGGGTGTAGAGGTAATTAGCAGATAATGCCTAAAACCAAATATCTAGAAGTAACATTTTAAAAAAAACTGTGATAAATACATGCAAAATTCAAAGATCATTTACCTAAAAGAATTACTTAAATGAGTGGAAAGTAATTTTCCTAGTGAGTCAAAAACTGGTAACAAGCTTGGGGAGTGGATGTTCTCTTAATATAAGGTAATCTGCAGAAAGATTTTATAAAATAAGTTTACATTTTTTTAGGAAGACTCTGCTAGCAATGAATGAGGCTATAATAGAGAAGACCAACGTCAAGGTCAGCAAAGTAAAAAAAATCTCAGAAGACCTCATCTCTACAGAAGAGAGAGTTGATGTAATGCTGTGTGCTTGTCATCCAAGCCATGGTAGGATGCAGAAATAGGACAACCACGGTCCAGTCCAACCTGCACAAAAAGCAAAACCTTAGCTCAAGCATAACCAGAGCAAAAGGGGCTGGAGATGTGGTTCAAATAGTAGAAAGTCTGCCTAGAAACACTGAGTTCCAACACACACACACACACACACACACACACACACACACACACACAAAGCTAGCTGCTCGTGAGTGATTCCCTAGTGACATTTCTCTGGTATATTTTATTTTATTTTATTTTTTTTGCCAGTCCTGGGCTTGAGCTCAGGGCCTGAGCACTGTCCTTGGACTTTCTCAAGGCTAGAGCTCTACCACTTGAGCCTCAGCACCACTTCCGGCTTTTTTCTATGTATGTGGTACCCAGGAATCGAACCCTGGTCTTCATGCATGCTAGGCAAGCACTTTAACCACTAGGCCAAACTCCCAGCCCCTCTCTGGTATATTTTTATACTTATTTATCAATAGAACAGTAGTGTCACATTCAAAGATTAAAATATACACCTCATCTACAGACATATTTTCTATGGTGTACACACAGCTTAACTCATGCTAGACAGTTGGTACCAGCTCCTCTTACTTCTCAAAAACTACAATAAAGCCCGGTGCTGGTGGCTCACGCCTATACTCCTAGCTACTCATGAGGGTGAGATCTGAGGATAGGGGTTCAAAGCCAGCCCGGGCATGAAAGTCCATAAGATTATTATCTCCAATTAACCACCAGAAAACAGGAAGTGGTCCTGTGGCCCTGTGGTAGAGTGCTAGCCTTGAGCTCAGGGACAACGTTCAGGCCCAAAGTTCAAGCCCCACCAACAACAAAAACAAAACAAAAACTGAAACAAATTGTGAATTGCCATTGTCTCTTAAGAGTGTTAAGATAAATATTGGAAAGACAGTGAAATGGCAATATATTTTAAAAAGAAAAATAGGAGAGCACAGATTGATTGCTAGCATTGAAGAAGACAGTATTTGTTCAGTGTGCAAACCCAACACATCTAGGGTATGAAAGATTACTTGGGTAGCAGGGCAAGGTGGCTCACACCCGTAATCCTAGCTACTCCGGAGTCTGAGATCTGAGGATTGCGGTTCAAAGCCAGCCAGACACTAAAGACCAACGGGAGACTCTTACTTCCAATTAACCACTAGAAAACCAGAAGTGTACTGTGGTTGAAAACAAACAAACAAACAAAGTCTACTTGTTCTTTTTGTTGTTTTGGTTTTTTTTTTTTTTTTGGTTTTGGTTTTTGCCTACACTGGGTTTGAACTTACGCCATAACAATTTTGCTTTCTTGGAAGGCATCTTACCATTTGAACCACACCCCAACATGGCTTTTTGCTGATTATTTTGGAAATGGAATCTCACAAAATTTTGGCTAGACTGACCCAAGACCCTGATCCTTGAGATTACACCTTTGTGGGTTGCTAAGATTAGAGGTGTGAGCTACTGGTGCCTAGCAAAGACACAGTTTTAACAAGTTTATATGTGTTAAATGTAAAGGCAAAAATTGACCTGAAAAAAGACTGATGATGGGAAACCACAGTAATGTTTTCTAATAATCTCTCTCCTGAAACAATATTTATCAGTAAGTAGGAGAATTAGCTGAAGATCTCTTGAGAAAGTTGCCCTGTGAACTTAAATCATATGTGATCTTTCTGTATGGTAAGCATTGAGAATTCCAGTAACCAGGGGGTTGGTGGCTCACATCCATAATCATAGCCACTCAGGAGACTGAGATCTGAGGATTGTAGTTGGAAGTCAGCTGGGACAGGGAAGTCTATTAGATTCTAAATGTCCAATTAATCACCCCCAAACTGGAAGTGGTGCTGTGGCTCAATATGGTAGAGTGCTAGCTTTGAACAAAAAAGCCCAGAGATAGTGGCCCAACCCTGAATTCAAGATCTATAACTGACAGACTTCTATCATTAGAAACATCTTGTGCATGCTACCTTTGGCAATCACATCACTGGGAACTGATTTGAATAAATGTTAACAAAAATGGCTCAAAATTAGTAACAACTACAAAAAAGTCTACAGAAGGTGTGGTTAAAAGTTGACCCAACACCTAATCTGTTACCTGATAAAAGTAAGAGAGCATTCATAATACTGAATAAGCCTAAAGTTTATTATATTACTTAATAAAATTTTGTGTATGTGTGTGTTCAAGAGTTCAGAAGTTCAAACAACATACAGGATACACCTAGCATACACCTAGCATACAGAATTCTATCTGATTCAAGAAATAGAATTGGCTTAAAAATCAGAAAAATAGCTCAGCATTGATGACACACCTGTAATATTAGCTACTCAGGATGCTGAGACCTGAGGACAGTGGTTCAAATCCAGCCATGAGACATTTACCTCCAATTAACCCACCCAACCACCACCCCTCAGCAAAAAAGCCAGAAGTGGAGCTGTGGTCCAAATTATAAAGCATTAGCCTTGAGCACAAAAGTTGAGGAACATCCCTGAGTTCAAGTCCCAGGATATAACATAAAACAAAAGAAAACCTCAAAAAACAAAAAAGCTACATGCAAAGAGAGAAGTTTTAGGATGGAGGGATTTATGATTTTAGTGTCTCATCATTAAATACCACAGGAATCCTCGATGCCAATTTTATATTAAGGCATTAGTAACTTGTCTAACTGATGAGGTGCTGAACATAATTTTTAAATACTTTAATAACCAGAGAAATGGGAGATTCCATTCTTTTGGAGATTCTTTCCCAAATCAAACCACTGCAAAAATTTATATTTAGTCCACTGGTTTCTGTGCTAGAAGCTAGGCATGAACATTAGAAAAAGAAGGTTTCTTAAGAGCTACAATGCCATTTTTCTGGTGGAATTGAGAAGAAGGACCTTGAGGCTGGTGATAACAGATGATGATTCTTTAGATTCGACTCCTGTCTTCAACCACTCTGTCCTGGCAGACATACTGCAAACATTCCAGGCAGGTTGGCACTACCAAACTGAAGTTAAATGGCTTTCTTATGAAATGCTGCTAAAATTTTGCATGGAAATTTTTAAGTAGAGAAAAATAGCTAACCAATGAAGATTGAATCACACAACTTGGTTTGATTATTGTTAATACTTGTTGGAATCCTTTGACTATATGTTTGGTCAGTCTATCCAAGTAAGTTATAATGATGTCTACTTAATTTTCACATTGCTAGAGAAATATTGAGTGCCAAGCCAATTTGGGAGAGTACAGTAGACCAAGCACCTTTCTTGGGCTGAAATTTACTTTTAAAAACACATCATTGCCTGAGGCAAATTCCAAATTTTAAACCTAAGGACAACTTTTCAAGGAAAAAAAAGTGGTCTTGATTTCAAACTATAATTTCCTAATTCACTACATTCTCAAAGACTTTAATAGCATAAATGAAAAATGGCAAAATTATAGTTTTGAATTGTAGAACTATGAAGCAAAACATTAGAAAAGCTAAAATTCTCTGAAATCTTAGTTGTTTCTTTATAATACCAAATCATTGTTCAATATTTAATCCAAGATCTCAGTTAACCCAAAATCTCAAGGATCTTTATTTAGACACTAAGAACTGTTTTAAAATATTATTCTAATGATTAAGGATTCACAATGAAATACCTCATTTTCCTCATATGCTGTATTTCAGACTGCAAGTCAACACATTATCAACACATTTATGAAAATTTGAGTCTGACTTTCAGTATAATATTATTTATGTTTAATTTTGAAAAATGCTCATACTCAGACTGGATTTTTGGTGGTTATTTTTTATGTCATTACTTTTGCATTTATTTGGCCAAATATGTGTAGCTCTATTTTAGACTTATTTTTCTTCTCAAAACAGCTAAAAAATTCCATGTAGAACTGCAAAATAGTTCTGTCTTGGTAGTATGAGGATTATTTTCTTAATCCCAGGATTGTGCTGAATATATTCCTTCAGTCTTTAGAGTTACAAGCTACTCTATGATGAACCTGTCTACATTCAGTTCTAGCACTTACTAAGGTGATGGTTAGTTTTTGTTTGTTTGTTTGCTAGTCATGGGCTTGGGCTCAGAGCATGAGCATTGTCCTTGGGTTTTCTTAAAGCTAGAGTCCTACCACTTGAGCCACAGCACTACTTCTGGCTATTTTTTCTATGTATGTGGGACTGAGGAATCGAACCAGGGTCTTCATGCATGCTAGACAAGCACTCTACAACTAGGCCAAACTCCCAGTCCGGTGATGGTTAGTTTTATGTGACAATTGGCCTAGATCACATGTGTGGTGGATATTTGGGTTGACATTTGATTTTAAATAGGTCTGTGAGAATGTTTGCAGATGAAAGGAACATCTGAATTCATAGATGTGGTAAAGCAGATTGCCCTACCTAATGTAAGTAGACATTTAACCTTTTGAAAGCCTGAATTGACCATGTAGTCTGGGAAAAGGGGATTTATCTCTCACTTGTCTGCTGTGAGCTATGACAGCTACTTTATTTCTTTGTTTTCTTACTAATTTTTACCGTAAATCTGATGTACAGAAAAGTTATAGTTACATAAGTCAGGTATTGAGTGCATTTCTTTTTGAAATGTGCCAACATTTTCCTCCTTTTCTCCTAGTGTCTTCTTCTCCCCTCCCTACTTTTCCACATGTTGTATACTTCATTTCTAGCACAGGATCTAGTAAGTATCATTTCAGTCAGATTTAAATGGAAACTTCTGCTGTTAGTCTTTGCCTGGAACTATGCATCAGCTTTCTGGCTTTCCTAGCTTGTTGACCATTGTCAGCTTTAACAATTCCTTAATTATCAGTTTCTCATTTTCTGCACACACACACACACACACACACACACACACACACACACACACAAAGGGGGGAGGAAGAGGCGAACAAGGTAAAAAGGGGAGGGGAGAAGAAGAAAGAAAGGGAGAGAAACAAGGATGCATTATATAAAATAATTTATATTGTGTATGTTATTATTATCTACATTATGTATTAAATTATATAGTATAGATTATATAAACATCAGAGAATATATAAATTGTCTTATAATATTTTATAGCTATTTAAATTTTAAATTGTTTTAAAACAATTAAAATTAAGAAAAATTGAAGTTTTAAAATGTGTAACAGGAAGCATAGAAATAATGTTTAATATCTAATGTAAGTTGTAATGGAGAGGTCAGAAACATTTGTGGAAATCAGTTTTAATGATTTTTTTTAAGAAATATGATCCATATTCTATGGCTATAATAAGCTTTCTAGTGAGCCCAGCTAATTTTCTATGATATCATTAGCTTGATAGTTCTAAAAATATGATATCTTTTAAAGAAACTTTTGTGTGGCATTACTAAGATGCATTTCTCCAAACAAGTGTTCTCAAAAAGTGGTATAGGTCAAACAGCTGTAAGACTGCAGTCCTCAGCCACCTAAATAACAGCAACATCACCACCAGCTGACAGCTTGCTAGGACACAGAAATGCATACTTAACTCCAGACCAGTTATACTGTAGCTGTGTTTTAGCAACAGTCCCTCAAATTGAGAATCAATTATTTAATAGCCTATATATAAATACTGAGCTTAGTTAAAGTCAAAAGAAACATAAGCCAATCAGTTATCTAAGTTAGTCTTTGCTGAAAGCAAGGAGATTAAAAATTTTAAAGAAGCCCAACAGACAAAACAGGTTTCAAGTGCTAGCCTTGAGGGAAAAGCCCAGGGATAGTGTTCAGACCCTGAGGTCAAGCCCCAGGACTGGAAAAAAAATTTGAAGTATACAGTATATTGTGTATTTGCATCCACCCTTTTGTGTACTAGCACATCAGAACTTATTAGGTTATGTGATATAATGAAATACATACAGGTTTTGGCACAACTTGAAGAAATATTCTACCTTCCTTGGACTCACACTTACATATCTGTCAACCGAAACACAGTCTGCACTAATACTCATATTCAATTTTATTAGAAACTCATATTAAAAATATAAATCTCAGGCTGGGAGTTTGACCTAGTGGTAGAGTGTTTGCCTAGCATGCACGAAGACCCGGGTTTGATTCCTTGGTACCGCATACATAGAAAAAAAGCCGGAAGTGGTGCTGAGGCTCAGGTGGCAGAGCTCTAGCCGTGAGAAAGTCCAAGGACAGTGCTCAAGCCCTGAGCTCAAGCCCAGGATTAGCCCAGGATTATTTCCTGAATAGAGGAAAAAAATGTAGCTCAAATTAGATGTTTTTATTTCTTCATAGTATTCTAAAATCAATGGAAGTACATGACTTACACCAAGCCTGACTTACAAAGTGTTAACATAATGATTCCTAGCCAGGCACTGTTATCTCACTCCTGTAATCCTAGCTATTCAGTAAACTCAGACCTGAGGATCACAGTTTAAGACCATCCCAGACAGGAAAGTTTATGAGATTCTTATCTGCACTTAAGTACAGAAAACTAGAAGTGGTGCTGTGGTTCAAAGTGGCAAAACACTGTGCTTGAGCAGAAAAGCTCAGGGAAAGTGCCCAAACCCTGAGTTCAAGTTCCATAACCCACAAAACAAAAAATCCCACATAGTGATTATTTACCTTTTTCTTTGTCATTCCCTCCCTGCAGTCAGATGACAGTATTATCACTTATATCCAAACAAGAGAGACATATGGAAAGAAGTAAGGAAGAGCCTCAGAGAAGACATTTATCATTTAGGGTTTGTTCTGTGAACTTCCATTCTATCCAAATCTAGTTCAGATCCTGAGAATTTATAATATTCAGTATCAGTATCAAGATTGTCAAATATCCTGAGCCAAATCTCAGTAACCTATTTCAACATTACACCACATATAATATTTAACAGCATAGTGATTACTTTAGCAGCATAGTGATTACTTTAACAGTATGGGAGATTTATTTTTTTAAGATGAAAGCAGATATTTTTCTTACAAAGGCCTTAGTGTTTCCCTCTTTTGCTACCAAATCCCAACTGTTTGGATAATTTTTACTTGATATACATATATTAAAAGTATATTTATCGCCAGGCACGGTGGCTCATGCCTGTAATCTTAGCTACTCAGGAGGCTGAGATCTGAGGATCAAGGTTCAAAGCCAGACTGGGCACAAAAGGATCTGAGACTCTTATCTCCAATTAACCTCTAGAAAACAGGAGGTGGAGCTTGGCTCAAGGGTAGGGTGGTAGCCTTGAGCTCATGCACAGTGCCCAGGCCAAGTTCAAGCCCCCCCCACTATATATATGTATATATATATATATATATATATATATATATATGTGTGTGTGTGTGTGTGTGTGTGTGTGTGTGTAACATGAACTATTAACAAAGTGGTAAATTCATTTATATAATATTTTGCACAATAATATATATATATTTTATGTATTTATATATCTACATATATATATATTATGAAACAGTTGTGCCAGGTATGGAATCACATGCCTGTGATCCCACTAGAGAGGCTAAGGCAGAAGGATCACAAGTTGGAGGGTAGCTTGGGCTACAGAAAAATACTCCTTCTGAAAAAATAACCAAAATGTTGTGAAAGTGTAGTAGGGTTGGGGGTCCTCAAATAATTAGGAGAGTAAGGATTGCATACAAACATATGACCAATCCCTAGACAAATCTGCTCATTAATCTCTCAGGCTTTTATTAGGAATACAAGTCAGAATAAACTTAGGATAATCTACAAGAAAAGGAAAAATCACAAAAGGACGTTAGCTTTCTAAATCCTCCACATTTCATATTTCCCCTGTCAACATATATGACTGTGTTATGCATTCTGGCTTGTACTAATTAACCCTTTAACAATCTTTCTAGGAACCAGGTCTCATATCTGGTAGCCTAGTGATCATTCTAAGTCTTGTTTATGCCAGGATGCAGGAGACACACTGAGGAAAGAAGAAAGAGAACTACAGAATACCTACACAGACTGTTGTTTTAGAACATCCTCGGATTGCACTGTTTTGCACAGCAATGCATGTAGCAGCTTAGATAACATACCTAGACCTTACATAAACTCAGAATTTAAATTAGTGTGTGTGTGTGTGGGGGGGGTTATGCTTTAATTCAGGGACTGGGCCCTGCCCCTTAGCTTTTCCACACAAGGTTTGCCCTCTGTCACCTGAGCTACACGTCCACTTCTGGCTTTTCACTGGTTAATTGGAGATAGGAGTCTCATAGACTTTCCTGTCTGAACTGGCTAGCATTATTGGCATGGATCATCAACATGCAGGTAAAGTAGTAATTCTTAGTATAACTTTTTTATTCCTTCAGGAAATATAGTTATTGGTAGAAATGCTTTTTATAGATTACCTTTAAGATTTTTGGTGGATAATTTTATCTAAAATGTGATTCTGCAGGTAATGGTTGAAATGAAGCATTGGATACCTGTATAACACAAACACAAGAGGCTTTCAAGTCCTTTACATAAGATGATGACAATTCTTTTGAATTTAAATTCCTTTATTTGCTAGATATTGACAGAAGTTTGCACATCACTATAGGTAATGTAGAATGCAGAAACTGACCTTGAAAATTTCTTTGATAGTAAATGATCAAACTGAACGGCAGAAAAGACCACCCAAAAAATAATACCTTCAAGTTTTCCTAAAGCTTGTATCATTTTAATAACTATAAAACATCTAAGTATTATCCTTGCATTAACTTGGGATGTTGATGAATGAGAATCACAAATTTACTGACACATTTGTGATTTCAAAAGAAGTGATGATTTCAGCATGAAACTTTCATTGGACTTCCATAATCCTTCAGGCAGTCATCAGACTCCACAAGAAATCTCTAAAAAAGGGCTGGGAGTTTGGCCTACTGGTAGGTTATAAATTTACAAAAGAAACATTAACCATTGAATTTAGTATTCATCTTTGAAATAAATTGATTCTCTTGGGGAATTTTTTTTAAGACATTCAATTCTTAGGCATCTGACGAAATAGCACCCTAAACAAGGACTGTTTGTATGCCTGCAATGTGGCTTGAACTCAGGACTTGGCTTTTTTCCTCAAAGCTGGTGCTCTACTACTTGAGCCAAATCTCCGCTTCCAGCTGCATTTTAAATTGGAGATACACACCTTATAGACTTTCCTTTCAGGCCATTTTGAATCTAAGTCTTCAACTCTCAACCTACTGAACAGCTAGGATGACCACCTGGAGCCATACAGGCCTTCCTGAACAACGTATATTCTTTTAAAAGAAATAAAAGAAAGCTGGTAAGAATTACGATGTAAAAGAAAGATGAAGAATCATAGTAAACATTGGTTTTCTTTGTGAAACTCACCATTACCACACCAGGAAGAGAGATTTTTAGAAAGATGGTCTTACTGCTGTCAGATGGTTGCAAATCAAAGGCAAGATATCTAAACTGGTTGACTGTTCAAGATTTAGTCAGGACCAGGAGCCAAAAGGAATGGGATGTGGTTAGGTATGAGGGAACCTTCCTAAACACAGAGCAGTCAGTGCAAAACTGTCACTGACTGAAATGAACTTGGACATCAGATGACTTCTTAGGGGGAAAATTTCGCACAATTTACTAATGGCTGTTGCCAGATACATTTTGCCAAAGCTTATGACTTAATTCACTCTAATTAACCACAATAATGTGACCAAGACATTTTTCTTTGAGTTATATTTTTGAATATGATTATAACACTTGATGTCCTGCAATGTTCTATGAATAGCTTTTATTTTGTACTTTTATGTAAGAAGAAATAAGGGAGTTTTAGATGCTGTTTTGTTTAATCAGGTAGAAATTGATAGATGTTTCTAAATGTTATCAATTCTTCTATCTCCAATTTTTAATGGTAGCTGTGTATGTTGTTGCCTAAAGAAACAGATGGATATCACTACTGAAAGATTTGAGAATATACTAAATAGAGTGGAGCATGTGAGATTGAATTGCTTGTTGTGTTTTTTTAGGAGAGACTGGGCAGAAAAATAACAGATTACTAAGTTTTACTACTCAATGATTGATTAAAGAACTAGTATTAAACCATCTTTGAGATTAAGCTAATGTGAAAATGACCAATAAATAATAAATGATATAAAATTTTTATTTCATTTAAAACATCTGTATTCCAAACGTAAGTGTATTAAGAAAAACTTCTTTCCATTTCATGAACAGTAAACATTTATCAAATATGGTATTCTCTGGTAATATACAAAATCATAATCACACAAATACAAGCATTCTATAGCAATAAATTGTGTGTATAAGAAGGTTCTTTCTTGTATTTGTAAAATGTTATTTGCTTTAAAGTACCAATGGAAGGTGGCTTATGCCTATAATTACAGCTACTCAGAAGGCTTCTACAGGTAGGTCTAAGCAGGAAATCCATGAGACTTCCTCTCTAAAATAACTAGTCAAAAGCAGACCTGCAGGTATGGCTGATACGGTAAACCACCACCAAGCAAGCAAGCCAAATGTGAGGCCTAGAATGCAACTAGTAACGCAAAACTAAATAAACAAAAAACCAAAATGGTGAAGATTTTATTTAATTTTAGTCAATAACTGATTTGAATCCAGGCAAGCAAATAAAACACCATAACCAAAATTTACCAATTAGAAGGATTGCCCAGTCACCCAAACATTCTTTAGGGAAGCAACAGTATTATTTTCTAAAAGTTGCCATAAAATGACAATAACTTGTTGGTTTAACACTAGATAAGATTACTGTCTCATAGATTAAAGGATAGAAGTCTAAAAACAAAATGTGAGCAGGATCATTCTCCATTCAAATGCTGGAGGAGCATAAAACTTTTCCTCTTCCTTGCTTTCATGGCTGCAGTGATATAATCTGGCGTATAGCTTCATATTTCTAATTCTACCTCTGTCTTATGTGGTCTTCCTTTTGTGTGGCCTGGATTTCTTCACATGGTGTATTGATGAGGACATTTGCTAGATTTCTAATCCTACTTCAAGATAACCTCATTTTCATTCATTGTTCAAAGGCCTTGTTTTCTTTTCTTTTATTCTGATGATATAAAAAGTAACTTTATTTTCAAAAAGAAGAAAATTATTCTCATATGAAAGCAGCATTTCAGTTAAACTTGAGCTGAAGTAATTCCATTGTGACTGAACAAAATTGAAGCAACATGATTATTTAAAATTAAATTATTTGTGTATGGATAAGTAATGATTATGAGAACATTGAAGGGAACATCACTGATCTGAGAAATGATTCCCAAGAAAGACTGAGTACATAATCCAGGAAGAATCAAAGCTTGCTTCAGGTCGACCAGATCCTAAAGGATGTGCCAGATTATTTTTCTATAAAAATCTGCTACAATGAGCAGAAAGTATCTAGCAGCCTTGTTCAAGACACATGCATCTTGGTGTAATGGATATTTTCTCCAAAGGACAAAATATTTGGAGCTAATCCTTTCTTTTTATTGTAATTAATAGAAGGGTTACAGTTATATTCACTAGATAGAAGGTGTATTACTTCACATACATTGATAACCCTTTTCATGTTTTTGTCCCCATTTCCTTCCCCCACCCCTCCCATCATCTTTTTTTCCCTTCCCTTTTCTATTTCAAATAAAAAAATAGTCATATATACAATATACCACTTAACAAGGTAAGATACTGTAGCAATATGAGAATAACCTAGGGACAATAAGAGATGAGAAATAACAGAGGACATTAAGAACAACAATCACACATTATATAGCTCTTGTTTCCATATCCTGGAGTTCCTCTCATTAAGTTTCTAAGTGCACATACATCTTTGGAAGACACTATTTAAGCCTGGAAATTAACTAGCTGTTTAAAGTTTATTATTCATTTAGCACATATCTTTTGAATTCATTAATAATCATGGCATGGTCTGTGCTAAGTGCCATAATGTGCACAGCTCCAAGATGATCTTGCTCTCATAAGGATTACTGTTAGCTCAGTTTTTTTCAATAAATAAAATGGAGCCATAGGTGGTGTGATTTTTAAGAGCACTCATTTGGAAGTTGAAATTCCTATGGTTTTAGTTTAGAACCAATACTGATCAGTTTTATAACAGGGAATAGGTTAAATAATCATTGTGTAGGTTACAAATTGTGATGCATTGGAAAATGTGATTTTAAACTGTTTCTGGCTATTATTTTGGCAAGCATATAGTACATTAGAGTACAGATGTGTTCATCTACTCCATCTATTTGATTGTCTACGGAGTCAACAATATCTAGTATCAGTGCACAGATGTCTTTTTGATGGTCCTCAAAGCAATCTCTGAATTTTGCTTTATACCCAGTTTCCTCGGAGGTGGCTTTGGAATCCTGCTGCTGCCCTCGCTCCTCCATGGGACCAACAATGCCCAGATGAGGCACTGATTCCTCCATGCTATTCTCCACAGCTGAAGTGTTAACTGTGGCTTATGTGACCCTGGTGACTTATCAGTTCACAGGAAATAACTTTCTCCCATTTGAGTGAGATTCAAAGATGCTACAGCAGTGTCTCTTGCTTTCAGTGGAGCACATACAAACTGCTTTCACTGTACACCATATAAGTATCTAAAGGACTAAGGTTGGCAGATTTAAAAAAAAATATCATGGAACAGTATTTGAACCTACTTTGAAATGCCAAATACCAGTATTTGAACTGCCAAGTACTGAGTACCAGTGTTTCTAGCCATTAAGGTGATTTTGGCTGTGACAAATTAGCAAAGTTAAAACTTATTTTCCAGAATTCCTTTTCACCATTGGGTAAAAATGGCAGAATTTGTAGGGAGAAGTGAATGTACAGCTATGGAAACTGTGAAGGACCAGGTGTCAACATCTGCTGTCTGATCTTCTTGGTTCCAGGGAAGCCAATGACCTTGACCATTAGATCGTGACAAATTTACTTTGCCAGGAGATGTATTAATGTCTCCTCTTTCTGAGGACTTTAAGCTTTCTGTACCTCCTTTCTGAGTTGTAATTTTTGTAATTTTGCCAATTCATGTTAAAACAAACCCAGGGAACATCTGTTGAAGTAGATTACAAGGAATCTAGAATAAGAATGAAAAGGAATATTAACTGAAGCCAGGGTAAATTTGATAATATGGATGCACTAAGCTGGAATTCTAAATGTAATGAATTATATCACAAACATCATATATTTTGGTAGCTACTTTGAAACCCAAGGAAACTTCACCCTTACAACTAGTGTCTTAAGGACAAATAGTATCATGAAGCCCCATGCTGTGTAGGCAACTCCTGACAGATATCCAACAGCTGTGGAATTTGGAACAAACACATTGGCAGCTCTATGGAAAAGGGCACCAGATTCCCTTGAAGGTCTCCCAATGTCTCTGGCTGGAGCTAATGAGCATCATTTTAGGTGCATTTTGACTTTGGTGTTCTAGCTTGTTACTATGGGTTATAGGTTCTAATTTATACTCATTCATCTTCGAACCCCATTATATCTCACACCAACTCAGATGTACATGAAACTCATGCTGCTGCCAGACTCAGA
The DNA here is from genome assembly GCF_031878675.1 of Megascapheus bottae. Taxonomy (NCBI): domain Eukaryota; kingdom Metazoa; phylum Chordata; class Mammalia; order Rodentia; family Geomyidae; genus Megascapheus; species Megascapheus bottae. Next base: position 934,795 of record NC_143512.1, on the reverse strand, counting down.
GCAACAGCTTTTCACAGACTTATGTACCAGATCATGCAGGTATATTGGAATACTTGTTGTAAAAACCTATAAATCCATTCCTTCATAAAGGCTCTATGTCTGTGCTTGAGATCTAAGAAGTCACTCTTTAAGAACTTGGTTATTTTTTTGCCAGTCCTGGGCTTGAGCTCAGGGCCTGAGCACTGTCCTTGGGCTTTCTCAAGGCTTAGAGCTGTACCACTTGAGCCTCAGCACCACTTCTGGCTTTTTTCTATGTATGTGGTACTGAGGAATCGAACCCGGGTCTTCACGCATGCTAGGCAAGCACTCAACCACTAGGCCAAACTCCCGGCCTTAACTTGGTTATTTTTATTTACAATTCTCTACCCTTTGTAGTATACAGTATTGCTTAATGCAAAATTTTAAATTTCTATCCCACCCTGATACTTACTAGGAATGTATACATAGCAGCCATGATGGTTGTAGATTGCCAGTAGCAATCTCACCTTCCATTTACACACACATCTGGCAGATTTCCCCAGACCATTCACCAGGTGTGGCCAGATATATCTGGTTTCATAACCATTTGTAATATAATCCCAGTTAACCTTTAACCTATGATATATGTTTGGAAATTACTAAAATATAGATACATTATCTTTTATATATTGCCCTTCCTAGGAAAGCTATATCTTAATAAATACATATGATGATAATTCTAATGCAAGTATCTTTCTTCTGGGTAAAGATTCATCCTAATATGTATATGTGTATATATATATGTATATATATAATGTTATAGACTTACCATCTTTAGTTGTATTTGTTCCACAGGGACATCATAACTCAGTGTCCAAACCAATTGTTTTAAACAAAAAAAGTTTATTGTCTCATCCTTCTTAAGGGTGTAAGTTCAAAGACAACGTTCTGGCAACATCATACATCTTCTGAAACTTGGGGAGCTTTAGATTGCCAGTAATAGTTGACTTTCCTTGACTTAAAGGTGTATAGTTCTATTCTCAGTCTCTATCATAACTCTCTCTCTCTCTCTCTCTCTCTCTCTCTCTCTCTCTCTCTCTCTCTCTATATATATATATATATATATATATATATACATGTGTGTGTGTGATCCTTTTATAAGGATACCTTCCAAAATACTATTTCCAAGCAAAGTCACATTGTGAAGTACCAAGGGTCAAAGGTTTGCTGGGGGGGGTAGGGACATGAATAATTCAACTCATAGCACCACTATTGATTACATGCATGGCATGATTCAGCCTTGACAATGTTTTTTCAATGTCATGCTAAATATTAAAATACAATCATCTGAATAAGGTTGGGTCAGAGCAGACTATATTATGATTGTGATTTTCTTCAGTAAATGACTTCATTACTTCACTCACCAATAAATATTTATTGAATTTCTTTGGTTTTTCTCGATATTCTGTTTATGCTGAGGTTACAGTAGAATGTAAAAGAGATGAAACTTTTATTGGGAAGGCAAATAATAGAGAACATTAACTTTAAATAGAATTTCAATTATCAATAAATGGAGCAGAGTAGTTGAAAGGAATTGATGGGAGGAGACTGTTCTGAGAAAGAATTCTTTGAGAAGAGAAACAAAAGGTGCATATTCTCTTTTGTATGTGAAAGTCAGATCTAAATTGCGAACATATTCAGGGTCATAATGTGCAGATTTACACAAGTGAATTAACTAAAGTGTACTATATGTGTGGCAGGATTCCAGAGTGCAACTCATTTGAACAACTAACTTAGAGTTTACCAAAATTAATACAAGAAAGCTAGAGCAAGTGTGGCTGGGAGGAAGCAGAAAAATGTGGAGAAGAAGGGTAGAGGAATGCAGTCATAAAATCAATGTACACATGTTAACTTAGACCAGGTAATCTGAAAGCACTGTAAGGTTGGGAGAGAAAGGGAGAAAAATGGAAGGAGTGACATTGATGGCAGTGCCCTTGTGAATTGCCATGCTGAGATAAATACTCTTGGTACAACTATTTAAAGAAAATTTTCAAAAAGATATCAATCATCCCATTAAAATAAAAGTGAGAAGAGCATTCTATGAGAAATCCAGGAATGATATGAAATGGGAGTGTTCAGGTAAACTCAAGACACTCCAGGAGGCCAGATGCTGGAGACATTAAGGAAGGACAGCTGAGAGGCGAGCAGAGCCCTGGGGCAAGGCTTTGGATTTTATCTTGCCTGGGAATTTAGTTGAAGACTTTAATACATCTGAGTCATGTGATACATTCTATTTTGTCTGTTGAAATGAAAAGAGTCTATTATAGGACAAAATGGGAAATGGAGACAATTGTTTAGCAGGTCTTTATAGTAGTGCTGGTAAAAAAAAAAAAACAGTGTCAGTGAAGATTTGTATAATAATCAGAAAGTGATCAGATTGAGATCCAGATTTAGGACAGAGATGTCCAAGATTGAAGACTAAAGAAAGGGAAAAAATAAGCTATAAGATGCTCTAGTGTTTAGAGACTGGGAAGAAAAACAGGAGTCTGTAAAATAAAGAGAGTGGGCGTGTAAGAAATTGAGAGAGTGGGGCTGGGAATTTAGCCTAGTGGTAGAGTGCTTGCATGTATGAAGACCCAGGTTTGATTCCTTGGTACCACATACATAGAAAAATCTGAAAGTGGTGCTGTGGCTCAAGTGGTAGAGCTCTAGCCTTGAGAAAGCTCAAGAACAGTGCCCAGGCCCTGAGTTCAAGCCTCAAGACTGGCAAAAACAAGAAAAGAAAAGAGAAAATTGAGAGAGGCTGTGGTGGGGAGGGACAAGGAGAGAGAGAGAGAGAATGTGTGAGAGAGAGAGTGACAGAGAGAGAGAGAAAGAGTGACAGAGAGAGAGAGAGAGAGAGAGTCACTGAACAGAGCACTTCAGAAAGAGCCAGTCAAGGAACAATGTCATTTGTAGGTCAATCGTTAAAGATGGGAAATGACCACTAGAGGCTCTTCACTGGTGTGATGGTATTGAGTGGCTTCAGGAATTTCGGGAGAAAACCTTAGCACAGGTAAGTTAGTGAAAGGAGACCACTCTTAGCAAAATCAGTACTGTGAAGCAAATACTGACGAAATATGCACACACTCCTTTACTGCCAGCAGTCAGTTCCTTCACATAACCTCAACAGCTGTTTCTAAGGCTTTCCAGGTGGTTAGTGGGCAGTATCCCAAGAGCAATTTCCTAAATGCTTCTCCACTCAGGCCCCTTGTGTTCTCCATAATAAGTTATAAATATTTGTCATAAAAAACAGCTGAAGCATAACATTTCTGTTAGAAAATTTATTTGAGTTTTAATAGAAACTAGATTCCGTTTTGTCTTGTTTATCCTTTCATGCCCTCAAGATTACATTATAGGTGGTGCTATGCACTTTTGTGAGGGCATCTATGTTGTTTGGTCATTTCTTTCTAGGTAATAGTCATTGGGAAATGTTGAATTTGATGTTCAGTCAAGTTTTATTTATCTGGCTTTATATGTATCTGACAGCTTTGCTTCAGTGTCGACTCTTGTATGTATTCCTACTGTTTGATTTTCTTCATTTGTCACTCTAGTTATTGAATCCTGGGTGTATCAAATGGTCACATTTCTTTATTGTTGTCCAATGCCCCAGGGAAAAATTTTTACAAGTTCTTGGATAAATTAAGATAAAACGTTAAAATCGTTTTCATTGACTTAGATACTGTAACCATAGTGAATTAACAAGTGAGTACAGTGACCCTGGATTCTTTTCAAGTTTTAGAGGTAGTGTATTTTTAAAATTCAATTTGAAATTTTTCACATTGATAATAGCAAATATTTGTAGGTATAAGAATATACTTGAAAATCTGGGAATGGTGGCTCACACCCATAATCCTAGCTACTCAGGAGTCTGAGATCTGAGGAATGTGGTGCAAAACCATCCAGGGCAATAAAGTTGGTAAGACTCTTTTTTTGTTTGTTTGTTTTGCCAGTCCTGGGCTTTGAGCTCAGGGCCTGAACACTGTCCTTGGACTTTCTCAAGGCTAGAACTTTACCACTTGAGCCTCAGCACCACTTCCGGCTTTTTTCTTCTATGTATGTGGTACTGAGGAATCGAACCTAGGTCTTCGTGCATGCTAGGCAAGCACTCCAATACTAGGCCAAACTCATGGCCCAGTGAGACACTTATCTTCGGTTAACCACCAGAAAACTGGAAGAGGCATTATGGCTCAAGGGATAGGGTGGTTACCCTGAGATGAAGAGCTCAGGGACAGTGCCCAAGTCCACAGTTCAAGCCCCACAACTGATCAAAAAAAACAAGAGAAAGAATACACATGATATAATATATACAATATACAAATGAAAAACAAGTCTATAGGCATTACATGCATATATATTTATATACTATGTATACTATGATTATATGTACAATTGTTCATATGTATAATAAAAAAGGCAAAAAAAGAACACTAGTTGTTTTTGTTTTTGCAGTTCCTGGGGCTTGAAGTCAGGGCCTGAGCACTATCCATGAGCTTCTTTTTGTTCAAGGTTTGCACTCTGCCACCTGAGCCTCAATGGTACTTTAAGCTTTTTCTTTGTGTGTGTGTATACATGGTACTAAGGAATTGAACCTGGGGCTTTATGCATTATAGGTAAGCACTCTACCACTAAGCTATCTTCCCACCCATTTCACATTCCTATTTAACTATTATTGTATCATTAATCAATCCAGCTCCATCCTTGTATTTTCTACTTCTATCTCTTTACCTTTGGTACACAAGTGGTTACGTGAATGTTTCTGTACCTGACTTAGTTCACTTAACTGAACATCTTCCAGATTTGTGTATGTTGCTGACACCATTTTGTAGATGTATCACATTTCATTCTCCATCTGTTGACATATATATCTATTGGTTTTATATTTTGACTGATGCAATATACATATCAATGAACATCTTTTCAGCACACTGGTTCCCTTTCTTTGGACATATATTTAGCGGAGCAGAGGGATGGCTTGATTAAATGTTGGTTCTGTTTTTCATTTTCCACCAATAATGTGTTCCCTTTCCTCCACATCTTTGATTTTCTCTGTAAATGGGTTTTAATTGAGAATAGTTTTCACTTGCTAAATGCTATACCACTGGCTGGCATTGATGGCTCATATCTGTAATCCTAGCTACTCAGGAGGCCCGAGATCTATGGGTGTAGTTCAAAGCCAGCCTGGGATGGAAGATCAATCAGACTCTTTTGTTCAATAAATAAGACTCTTATCTCCAATAAATTACCAAAAAGCCAAAGTACATTTGTAAACCAATTAGTAGAGTGCTAGCTTTGAGCAAGTAAACCTCATGGGCAGTGTTCAGTCCCTAAGCTCAAGCCCTAGAACTAGCAGGAAAAAAAAATGCAATTCACCTCTCCTTCTCTTTTATTGCTTGTCCTGGAGCTTGAACTCAGGGCCTGAGTGCTCTGTCCCTGAGCTTCTTTTGCTCAAGGCTAGAGTTCTACCACTTGAGCTGCAGCACCACTTCTCTGAGTAGTTTATTGGCTGGCCACTTTGAACATCGATCCTCATGTCTCAATCTCCTGAATAGCTAGGATTACACCTATGAGGCACTGGTCCTGCCACCATTCACTTCTTAATAAATTTGTTTTCTATCACAAATTAATATGTAAGATAAATTACAACTCCTTTTTCAAAAACAAATGGGCAAATATGACTCTACAAATCAAACAGCTTATACATTATAAGGGAAATGATCAATAAAAAAACCTGCAGATTGACAGAAAATATTTGTAAATGATTTGTCCATAAGGAATTAGCATCCAGAACATATACAGAACTTAATAGCAAACAACAGGGAAAATGATTGATGAAAAATTTTTCTGACTAAACAACTGTACTTTCAGTTTGAGAACTCCAATAGGCAAAAAGAGTAACAAGTAGGATTAGTTTCATAGAATTCATGCATACCCTAATTTAGAGCCTTTTGAATTTTCTGCAATTTCCTTTTATCTTTATGAAAGTTTTAGGATTAGCTGAGGATTTGTGCTTGCATCAGCAAATCCTTCCATTACTCTGAAATACAATTTTGGGGAAAGTTCACTTCTACTCTGTAATTTCATCTTTTCTTAGCTATAATTTGCTCCTTATGATGTGTTCTCTAACTTTTCCACTTCATTCTTCTGATAGGAAGAAAAGAACAAAGGATGAGTTGTTTTTCCTCCTTCTACAGGTAATCAAATTCTACTACAGGGAATTTTCTTAGAGAGGTGTGTGTCTGTCTGTGTGTATGTGTGTGTGTGTGTGTGTGTGTGTATTCATGTCCATGCTTCTAATCAACCTCTTCCTGTTTCTTCCCTTCATACCCAAGTGAGTTGGCAGGACACTAAGTTAAGGAATTCTGCTTTCCCCTTAGCAGTACTCTCAGTGTCATAAGGAACTTTTAAGAATGTTGAAGGAATGAACTTTTGAGAGTAGTTTACTGTTGTGATTTCAAAATTTTATTTTAGGTTTATATATATTATCTATAAATGTAACCTTCTTCCCTTTCTAAAACTTGTCTCAAATAGCTTCATTATTCATTTTCATACATAAACATAAAGTATGTATTAAAGTTCAAATGTCCCTTTTCTTTGTAAAATTATATACTTATTGTGATTCAATAGTTGTACAAATGAATTATCATTACAACGCAGTTTATCGATACAATGCATCTTGATGAAATGCTACCCATTTCTTCACTCTCCTTTCTCCCTGTCAATCCCACCACTCGCCTCAATTTTTTTTTGTTTTATTTTATTTTTTTTATTATTTATTTTTTTATTGTAATTAGTAAAAGGGTTACATGATATTTGCCAGATAGAAAGTGCATTAATTCACATACATTGATACCCTTTCACATGTCTTGGTACCCGTTTCCCTCCCTCCCCACACCCCCACCCGTCTTGGTTTTCCCCCCTTCCCTATCAAATTTCAAATATCCAAATACAAATAAATTCAATATATCAGATAACAAAGTGAGATACTATACCAATATGGGATAACCAAGGGACAGCAAAGGAGATGAGAGACAACATAGTACATTAAGGACAACAATCATTCATTATATGGCTTTTGTTTCAATATCCTGGAGGTCCTTTCAATTAGCTTCACATTATATGTCCTTATGTATCAAGATTTTGCTCTATTGCAAATCTCTGCTAGTAGAGCCCAAGGTTTCTACTGATTATGACGAATGAGGGAAACCATTGAGCCTAAGTTCCTTTGAGTCTGGCTTACTTCACTTAATATGATTTTTTCTAAGTCTTTCCATTTCCTAACAAATGGGGCGATGTCATTCTTTCTGACAGCAGCATAGAATTCCATTGTGTACAAATACCACAACTTGTTGATCCACTCATCAACTGAGGGACATCTAGGTTGGTTCCATATCTTTGCTATGGTGAATAGTGCTGCAATGAACATTGTTGTGCTAGTGGGTTTAGTATGTCCTTGTTTCTGGATGGTTGGATAAATGCCAAGTAGTGGAATTGCTGGGTCATAGGGGAGTTCTATGTTTAGCCTTTTGAGGCACTGCCACAGTGCTTTCCATAGTGGTTGAATGAGTTTGCACTCCCACCAACAGTGTAGTAGTGATCCCTCCTGGCCACATCCCCTCCAGCATCTGTTGTCATTCGTTTTCCTGATCCTGGCCATTCTAGCTGGAGTGAGGTGGAATCTTAGAGTTGTTTTGATTTGCATTTCTTTTATGACCAGAGATGTTGAGCATTTCTTCATGTGTCTATAGGCCATTTTTGTTTCTTCTTCAGAGAAGACTCTCTTTAAGTCTTTGGCCCATTTTTTAATGGGATGGTTGTTACTTTGGAGGTTAGTTTTGGAGTGATTCAATTTTTTGAGTTGTTGATATATTTTAGATATGAGGCCTTTGTCCGTTGTTTGGTTGGTGAAGATCTTCTCCCACTCTGTAGGCTTCCTGATTAGTTTACTAGCTATGTCCTTTGCCATACAAAAGCTCTGCAGTTTAATGCAGTCCCACTATCCAGCCTTTCTCTGATTTGTTGTGATTCTTGGTCTTTATTAAGAAAGTTTCGACCTGTGCCAAGGAGGCCTAGTGTATCTCCTATTCCTTCCTGTAGAGTTTTCAGTGTGTCAGCTTTTACCTCCAGGTCTTTGATCCATTTGGAGTTAATTCTAGTGCAAGGTGACAAAGAAGGATCCAGCTTTAGTTTTCTACAGGTGCTTAACCAGTTCTGCCAGCACAACTTGTTGAAGAGGCTGTCTTTCTTCCATTCTATTTTTTGGCTCCCTTGTCAAAGATTAGGTGGCCATAGGTCTGTGGTTTAATATCTGGGTCCTCAGTTCTATTCCATTGGTCTTCAGGCCTGTTCCTGTGCCAGTACCAAGCTGTTTTGAGAATTATAGCTCTGTAATAGAGTCTAAAGTTTGGAATTGAAATTCCTCCAGCGCTGTTCTTTCTGCTAAGAAGTGTTTTTGCTATACGGGGTCTTTTATTATTCCATATGAAATTTTGGATTGCCTCTTCTATTTCTTTAAAGAATGACATTGGGATGTTTATGGGGATTGCATTGAATCTGGAGATAGCTCTTGGCAAGATTGTCATTTTCATGATGTTGATTCTTCCAATCCAGGAGCATGGGAGGTTTTTCCATTTCCTTAGTTCTGCTTTAATTTCCTTTTTTAGGGTTTTAAAGTTTTCATCAAAAAGGTCCTTTACATACTTAGTTAAGTTAATTCCTAGGTACTTTATTTTCTTTGAGGCTATTGTGAAAGGAGTTTCTTTCCTGATTATTGCCTTGTTCCTCTCACTGTTGGCATAAAGGAAGGCAGTTGATTTTTGAGGGTTGATTTTATAGCCTGCTACTCTTCCAAAGCTTTGGATCAGCTCAAGGAGCTTGGGAGTAGAGTCTATAGGATTCTTTAAATACAGAATCATGTCATCTGCAAAGAGGGATAGTTTTATTTCCTCTTTCCCTACTTGGATCCCTTTTATGCTTGCTTCTTGCCTTATTGCACTGGCTAGGAATTCTAGTACTATGTTAAAGAGTAGTGGAGAGAGTGGGCATCCTTGTCTCGTTCCTGATTTTAGAGGGAATGGCTTTAGATTTTCACCATTAAGTGTAATACTAGCAGTAGGTTTCTCATACACAGCCTTTATTACATTGAGGAATGTTCCATGGATTCCTAGTTTCTCCAGAGCTTTTAACATAAAGGGGTGTTGGATCTTGTCAAATGCCTTTTCCGCGTCTATTGAGACAATCATGTGATTTTTGTCCTTGCTCCTGTTGATGTGTTGAATTATATTAATTGATTTGCGTATGTTGAACCAGCTTTGTCTCCCTGTAATGAATCCAGTTTGATCATAGTGTATAATTTTTTTGATGAGTTGTTGTAGACTGTTGGCCAGTATTTTGTTGAGAAGTTTTGCATCGATGTTCATCAAAGATATAGGTCTATAGTTGTTCTCTTTCTTTGATGAATCTCTGTCTGGTTTGGGGATGAGGGTTATACTGGCTTCATAGAATGAGTTTGGTAAGGAACCTTCATTTTCAATTTCATTGAAGAGCTTGAGGAGTATTGGTGTGAGCTCTGCTTTGAAGACCTTATAGAATTCAGCTGTGAATCCACCTGGCCCTGGGCTTTTCTTAGGTGGAAGTTCTCTAATTGCCATTTCTATTTCAGAGCTTGAAATAGGCCTGTTGAGTTGGCTTAGTTCTTCTTGGTTCAGTGTGGGTATGTTAATATTGGCTAGGAATTCATCCATTTCATCTAGATTCTCAAATTTGTTAGCAAAAAGGTTTCAGAAGTATTCCCTCATGATATTCTGGATCTTGGTAATTTCTGTCGTGATATTACCATTTTCATCTGCGATTTTGTTTATTTCGATATGCTCTCTTCTTTTTTTGGTAAGATTTGCTAAGGGCTTGTCAATTTTGTTAATTCTTTCAAAGAACCAACTCCTTGTTTTGTTGATTCTTTCTATAGTTTTTTTGGATTCCAAATCATTTAATTCTGCTTTGATTTTAATTATTTGCTTTCTTCTACTGGGATTAGGGTTGGTTTGTTGCTCTTTTTCCAGGAGCTTAAGGTGGGACATTAACTTGTTAGTTTGCAATTTTTCCAACTTGTTGTTGTAGGCACTCAGCGCTATAATTTTTCCTCTGAGTACTGCCTTTGCTGTGTCCCAAAGGAGTTGGTAGTTTGTGTGCTCCTTACTGTTAAATTTCATAAACTGTTCGATTTCTGTTTTGATCTCTTCGATGACCCATTGGTGATTCAACAATGTGTTGTTCAGTCTCCATGAGTTACAGGGTTTTCGTTGGTGGAGATGTGTGTTCAGTTCCAGTTTGATGCCTTTGTGGTCTGAGAGTGTGCATGGAATAATTTCTGTGTTTCTGAATCTGTCCAGGTTTGTTTTATGGCCTAACATGTGATCTATTTTGGAAAATGTTCCATCTGCTGCTGAGAAAAACGTATATTTTGTCGTTGCTGGGTGGAATATTCTGCAGATGTCTGTTAGATCTAGTTGGTCTATATAGTTGTTCAGTTCTAAGGTTTCTCTGTTGAGTTTTTGCCTTGTTGATCTGTCCATAGGTGAAAGTGGTGTGTTAAAGTCACCGACAATCACTGTATTTCGATCTATGTATGGTTTCAGTGTAAGTAAAGTTTGCTTGATGAAGTTTGGAGCTCCAGGATTGGGTGTTTAAATATTTAGGATCGTTATGTCTTCCTGGAGGAAAGATCCCTTTAATAGTATGTAGTAACCTTCTTTGTCTTTTCTTACTAATTTTGGTTTGAAGTCTATTTTATCTGCTACGAGGATGGCAACTCCAGCCTGTTTATGGGGGCCGTTAGCTTGAAAGAGTTTATTCCATCCTCTCACTTTCAAAAGATGCTTGTCTTTTTGGGTAAGATGTGTCTCTTGAAGACAGCAGAACGATGGCTCTTGCTTTTTGATCCAACTAGACAGCCTATGCCGTTTAATTCGAGAGTTGAGTCCATTGATATTGAGAGTTAGGATTGAGAGATATTTATTAGGTCCTGCCATTTTTAAAAGCTTTTATTTGGGCCTGTGTCTTGACAGTTCTTGTGGTCCTTAGGTGGTATGCTGTTTAGGTGCCATTTCTTTCCCTATATTGCATTTATTTTGGTTTTCTATGTATAGAACATCTTTCAGAATTCTCTGTAGTGTTGGTTTTGTTGCGACATATTGTTGCAGCTTTTCCCTGGGATGGAATGTTTTTATTGTTCCCTCAGTTATGAATGAGAGCTTAGCTGGGTACAGTATTCTTGGTTGGTAGTTATTTGACTTAAGGGCATGACATATATGCTTCCAGTCACTTCTTGCTTGCATGGTCTCTGCTGAGTAATCTGGGGTGATTCTGATTGGTTTTCCTTTATAGGTTACTGAACCCTTTTCCCTGGCTGCCTTTAGGATCCTTTTTTTGGTTTCTACTGATCCAGTTCGGATTACGATGTGGCAGTGAGATGTTCTTTTCTGGTCAGGTCTGCTTGGGGTTCTAAAAGCTTCTTGTGTCTGGATGGGTCTGCCCTTCTGGATATTTGGGAAATTCTCTGAGATGATTCCTTGAAGTATATTTCCAATACCATTGACCTCTTTCTCCAGACCCTCCTCAATACCAATTAGCCTTAAATTAGGCTTCCTAATTGTATCTTGGACCTCCTGAAAGCGCTCTCTCATTTTTCCTAGATTTGGATTGACTCATTTTCTGTTCTTTCTCTATAATAACTAAATCATCTTCAGCCCCGGAAATTCTCTCCTCTGCATTGTCTAACCTGCTATCAAAGCTATCTACTTTATTTTTCATCTCCCTTGCTACTAATTGCTCATTTTTGATGCCTTGCATCTCTTCTTTTAGATCATGTATGGATTTCTTTAGCTCCTTGATTTCCATTTGCGTGGTTAGCTCAGTAGCTTTATTTTCTTTGAACATTTGCTGGAGTTCAGTCACCTTTTTATTTGTGGATTCTATGAATTCATCCGTCTTTCTTTGAACAGCCTTTATTATGGCCTCCTTTATGGCTTCTTCTTTTTTACTTATCACCTTGTTTATGGTTTCCTCTTGTTCAGCTATGGCTTCCTCCCTTATCTCTTTCTTTATATTTTCACATTTTTCATTAATGATGTTTATCAATTGCATTTGTACAGCACTTGGAAGACTCTCCTCTAGGTTTGCCAGTGACTGTTCCATTGGCTGTTTACATTGGGTGGGGGAGGTGGGAGGTGTTGTTTCTTGATTTGACCTTTTTCTTGAGTTTCTTGTTCTGCCCATTTGAAAATGGGAGCAAGATTAATACTAAACACGATTATAGTTTTTCAGATATGTCCAACCTAGACCTCTGTAGCTGGCAGACTCTAGATGTTCACAAGTTTTGATTGGTGTTATCACTCTTTCTTTTTGTGCAGTTACCGGCTAGTCTAATTATTCACTGATAAGTGATTTATATCCAAAACAATAAGCCTCTCAATCCAATCTCTATTGTCTTTAAGTCCCTCTGAGCCTAGAGAATGATTAAACACCTAGATATACAATGTTGCTCAACAGCCATCAAGTGTAGATCCATGCAGTATAAGGGTTGAAAGAGGAGCAGAGGTCCAGAGATAGAGAAATAGAATGAGAGAGGTCAGGGGGTAAGTAGGTAGAGTATTTGAGTACAATGTTTGGAAAGTATTAGAATAAAACTTATGTGTTGCTGCACGACTAGCTCTTAGCCCAACCAGTGGCCTCACAGTGGACCATGGGATGGATCTGCGAGCTTCCATCTGAGCATGGTTGGTGGATGTTTTCCTGTGCTGCTTCCAGGGGCAGCCCCAAGCCAAGGGTGTGGGGATTGAGAGTTTCAGGAGCTCTCAGCAGGACCAGCAGGAGGCCCCTCTGTTCCCAGGGGCGGGGCCGAGCTGGGGACGTGGGCTCCAAGGGCGGAGCGGCGCCTTTTTGGTTCTCAGAAGGGGAGCTTGGCTGCTGGTCGGTTGGCCCTTTAAATCCCTGCTGTGTTTGCACTGCTTTGTCAGAGTCTGTGACTGTGGGGGGGGCCCTCGGTGGTGTCTTGCTCAGGATTCCCAGCTGGAGGATGCCCCGCTCGGGAATTGAGGGGGGGCAGATGCTGGCTCCTATTTACCCACACCCCCTACCCACTGTTGTAAGGCAGGGTCCCAAATTGCTCCACTCTCCAGATCCAGTGGCCTGGGTGAGGAGCCTGGTGGGTGGGTGGGAGCTGGGACAGCTCCGCCTCCCCTGGTGGGGTGCTGAGTCTCAGGGTCCGCCCGCTTGTCAGTCTCCAGTCAGAGGGCTGGGGGTTGAGCCCGTTGGGCAGGTGGGAGTTGGGGCAGCCCCGCCTCCCTTGGTGGGGTGCTGGGACTTATGGGTAGCCCGCCTGTCAATCTCCAGTCAATGGTCTGAGGGAGGGGGCTGTTGAGGGGAGGGACAGGATTCTAAATTCCTTGCCCCCCTGCTCCCGCCAGTCTTTCTCGGGCGGGGTGTTGGGGTCTGAGTTAAGTTCTATTGCTTGGCACCCGCCCCGCTTTCCTGATGTGTTTGGGGATGCACTGTATTACTCACGCCTCTGCGTCCATCTGCGGGTGCTCCACGGTGGTGGGGAGTCTTTCACTCCCCTCGGGTCTCAGCCGCCGCCTGTGTTCTGCGTCTGGGTTCTGCCGCTTGCTGTTCTGGTTCCGCGTCTGGGTTCCGCTGCTTCCGCCGTTCGCTGGTCCGGTTCTGTGCTGGTTTCTGCAGCCGTTGGGCTCCCAGCCTGGTGCCCTCCACTGCCGCCACTTTTTGTGGGTTAGAGCCGGTGCCCGCCCCCGCTTTCCCCGCGTGGAGCTGGTGCCGGCTCAAGCCGCTGTTCGCGACTTGGTCCGGTGTGGCTTTCCGTGGCTTTGGGCGAGAGGTGGGGGAGGGGTCCTCGCGTTCAGAATTCTTTGAGAAAGTTGGATGTGAGCTTTGTCTGGATTTCTTTAAGGTTTGAGTCCTTCTCTGTTGCTTTTTGAGTTTGTTGTTGTGGATTTCTTTAGATAGTTGGCTCGTGGGACTCCCTGGTTCTCTCTTTTTGTCAGAGAAAGCTAGGTAGCGTCCCTATTGTCTCGGCGCCATCTTCCTTCCCTCGCCTCAATTTTTGTAATTTTCAGTTTTCATAATTTTTGAATTTTGTGACTGAGTTTTTCCCTGCTTCTTATTTGTCTACCCATCCACCTCTGTAGAATGTATTTTGACCAGATTCATCCTCTTTTACCCTATTTACCATCTCTCTTCCAATAATACAGCCCACATCTTTATTGAAATACTAATTAAGTCAAAATAACAGTATAAACTATTAAAATATTTAGTTTACTCTAATAGAATAATCTTTTGGAACTTATTTTTCTTTTTATTTGATTATAAAAAGTACCACAGATGATTTATTTAGAAAGCATTTATGTTGTATTAAAAATTATAAGCAATATGTATCACATATCATCTCAGTAGTTGAACAAATCAAATTAGATATTTTCTCTTCCTCCCATCATGGAACATCAAGGATCTAGGACTTTTTTTCTTTTCCTCTTTCCAAAATCTCAGATTCTTTCTTTATTCCAATTCCTTCCTAACATTCTTTTATCATCTAATATTAGACTTTCAAAACTCAAACTTTAAGCCTAATATCATTTCAGCTTAACATACCTCTATCACATTCTATGACCTGCCAAATTCAGGGTCCTTTAATAGATCTGTTGTGTATTTTTAGTCTTTTCTTTTTTTCTATGTTCTTGCCCAGTGTGCAACCTATATGAGTATGTATGCATGTATGTATGTATGTATGAACATATGTGTGTACATATGTATGTGTATTTATATATTCTTGGTTATGCTCAGAAAATGAATTATAATTAATCTACCTTTTAGCGACTCACCTTGTATGAATATTATAAACAAAACAGATGTTACATGTATATATAAATGTATAGTCCATTATATGTAAATAAATATATAAATTCCATCAACCAAAAAAGTATAAGCAATACACAGATGATTTACAACATAGAAGAAGATTGCATAGGTTATATGCAAACACTATGCCATTTTTATGCAAAACATCTGGAAACTGTTTCCCCACACACATTAAAATGATTATAATGACTTTTTTTTTGTCAGTTGTGAGGCTTGAACTCAGGGCCTGTGGACTGTCCCTGAGCTCTCTACCACTAGTACTCTACCACTTTGACCCACAGCTCCATTTCTGGTTTCTGTTTGTTTGTTTGTTTGTTTGTTTTAGTGGCTAATTAGAGATAAAAGTCTCACAGGAACTTTTCTGCCCAAGTTGGCTTGGAATTGCAATCTTCAGATCCTGTATAGATTTTAAGGGAAGGCTCTTTCCATTGAATCCTTTTTCATATTATTTTGCATATTTAAATTTTGAAAAAAACTGGCACTAGCAAAGAACAAGAATGAACGAAGCAAACAAACAAAACACAACCAAATTTACCAGCTTTGACTTCA